>NC_142025.1:39557578-39915078 GCF_049901735.1 Notechis scutatus | reverse complement strand
TTCAAAATTCTTTCTTTCCTTGTCTGCTCCTTTTTCATTTCTCTGGTGCATAAGTTAGGACCTGCCAAGAGGTATTTCTTTTCCCTGTATGCTTTTCTTGCTTATTGAGAAATTGACACATCTGTTGCATTAATTACCATACTATTGCTGGGGCAGGCTTAGACTAAGTCGATTGTTCATTGGAAAATGAAAGACAGGAAGGCCACATACAGTACTCCAAAGAAAAGGACTAATGATGTTTCCATACTAATCACTAGCTTTGCTGTTTTCTCAAGAAGGAGACCCTCCTCATGAGAGGATTACACAGATCTATTTTTGTCCTGTGATTAACAAGAGCAATTAGCTAGATATCTGGCAGTAAAGAAATATACTGATGCATTTTTAAAAAAAGTCAACATATGATAGAGCTATATGATTGTAAACATCCTGGGCAAGGACAAAGTATACTCACTAAATAATTTTTAAAAAATTATGTGATTTGTAGTGACTTCTAATACTAATACTAAATACTTTTTGTTGCAATTCTAATGCATCATCATAAAACTATCTCATTAAACAGATTTGAATGACAATAATATATATTAAATATTGAGTTTGATATTATATTTAGTAGCAAATCAACCATGTTTTTTAAAAATTCAGGGTAAAATCCTGCTTAGAGTCCTTCATATTTCTTTGGAAAATCTTTTGGCCCTTGACAAAGGCAGATTTTAATGCCTCGTTTGAAACAAACAAATTATTTTATTTATTGAAATTCCCAAAGGATCTCTGCACCCAATTTCTTGTCATTCTATTTTTTTTAATCAGGAATTGATTGCTAAGTAACAATACAATCTTATATGGATCTATGACAGTCAAAAAGCTGCTCAAAGTGGATATACCCTGTAGTCCTGTAAGCAAATACATACAAGACCTTTAAAAAAAAAAAGTCAAAAGAAACACACACCTCCCTTTACAATGATTAATTCTCCACTTCTGCTCTCCTTCGGGAAGAATTTGAGAGGAAATTCTCAACACTTCCAATGTCCAGTTTGATTTCATCTAGCAAGACTGTGATGTACACACAGAAAAGAACAAGGATTTTGTTCTGTACGGTCATTACCATTCTTGTAGAACCGCGCAGTGATTGGCCAAAACGCACGGCGAGCTGATTGGTCGGCGAGCCGCACTGATTGGCCGCGCGCGAATCTCCCGCGATTGGTGGAAACTGATCGCGGGAGATTCAAAAGTGCCATTGGCCGCGCCGCCGCGGCCAAAGAATAAAAGCTGCCGCTTTTCTTTCGGACCCGAGCCGATCTCGGGAATCAATAAATGAGCTGAACTAAAGTCACTGGCTCCGAGTCTCCTTCCTTGCGACGGACACAACACTGGCGACGAAGGTGGGATACCAACCCTGATTCCCATCGAGCACGTGTCCTGAGGAAACGAGACCGACGAGATGGCCAGCATCGTACCGCCCGCACCCTTTAACCCGGCTACTGAGGATTGGGAATCGTACACCGACCAATTCCTGATGTTCCTCGAAAGTAGCAATCTAAAGGATGCAAACGGGCAAAAGAAAAGAGCTGTCTTCCTCACACACTGCGGGCCCGCAGTGTTTAAGATGGCAAAAGCCCTCACGAAACCCGAGGACGTAAAAACGATGGACTGGGCCACTCTCGAGCCGTTGCTCCGAAACCACTATGCCCCCGACGTGCCCACCCTCATCAGGCGGCACGACTTCTATCGGCGAGACCAGCGAGCGGGCGAGAGCATCGGCGACTTCGTGGCTGACCTGCGAAATCTCGGGGGCATGTGTGGGTTTACGGATATGGACGAGGCACTCTGAGACCGCGTTGTCCTGGGGCTCAGAGATCCAGTCCTCCAGAGCCGGCTGATGGCAAAAGGCGACATTGCCCTCGCCGACGTCCTTGCAGACGCCACCGCAGCCGAGGCAACCCGGAAATCGGCGGCTCGAATGCGGAGGCCCGCCGCTGGGGACCGCAACACGACCACCGAGGCAGGCATGGCAACTGAGACGCGCTCCGAAGCAAGCCGCCGAGAGACCACCACACACAATGGTGACCTCGACTCCACCTCCGACACCACGGACGAGGAAGAGGACGTGCATCAGCTCCAGGCGGATCGAGACCGGCGCGATCGACGGAGCCGTAAGTCGGGGCAACCGTGCGCCGGGTGTGGAGGCGACCACCCTCGATCAGAGTGCCGATTTTTCGATGCAATATGCCGGCACTGCGATAAAAGAGGCCACATCGCCCGAGTCTGCCGACTCAAGAAGAACTACAGCCCCCGGCGGTGAGACGGCAGCGACCGGAGACGAGATGGCACCCCCCCCCAGGCCCAGAGACCGCCAAGCTGAAAACCAATGGAACCGAGACGGACGGGGCCGATGAGACGGCGGGAACCGGCGGAGAGAGGAAACCCACCAGACGGTCGTCATCGGCCACTCATCCAGCGCAGACGCCCAGAAAGTATATGTGGAAGTGGGCATCTAGGGCGAGCCATGCAAGATGGAGGTGGACTCCGGGTCCTACCTCTCCATGGTTGCATGGCGGGAAATCAAGCGCCTGGTGCCCACAATCCACAGGAGAGGACTGGAAAGCCAGAGCCTAATCCTCAAGGACTACCAGGGGAATCGCATACCGGTAGTCGGAACAGGCCAGTTCGAGGTAACTTTCAAAGGGCGCACAGCAAGGTTTCCCCTGACGATCATGGACCGAGACTGCCCCAGCCTTTTGGGACTGCAGTGGTTCGCACCGTTCGGAATCGAAGTAACGGGCATCGACTACATCGGGGAGGCCGACTGGGAGGACCAACTCGCAAGGGACTTCCAGGAAGTGTTCGACGGCACCCTAGGCAAGTACCGAGGGCCCCCTATTTCGTTCAGCCTAGACCCCAGCGTTCCCCCAATACGCCTGAAACCACGGCAGGTACCATTCGCACTCCGGCCAAAAATTGATGAGCAAATAGACAAGCTCATCAGACAAGGGGTCCTCGAGCCAATCGACCATGCCCGATGGGAGACCCCCATAGTCACCCCAGTCAAGCCCGATGGGTCGGTGAGAATCTGCGGGGACTATAAGGCCACCCTAAATTGCGCATTGCAACAGAGCGCCTACCCCGTCCCAGTAGTGCAACACCTCCTACACTCACTGGGGGGAGGCAAGGTCTTTGCGAAGCTTGACCTGGCGCAAGCCTATCAGCAGCTGCCGGTCGACGCAGAAACCGCCGAGGCGCAAACCATAGTAACCCACCAGGGGGCTTTCCGCTGTAAGAGACTCCAGTTTGGAGTCAGCGTGGCCCCAGGAATATTCCAGAGCCTCATGGAGAGACTCCTGCAAGGAATCAAGGGGGTGGTACCCTACTTCGACGACGTACTGGTGTCGGCAGCCAACCAAAAAGAACTGGAGGGTCGCCTGAGGAAGGTCCTAACAAAATTCAAAAATGCGGGGCTGAAGGTTAAAAAAGAAAAATGCCAATTACACACCGAGAGGGTCGAGTTCCTGGGGTACCTTTTAGATCAGCACGGAATTCACCCAACCGAGAAAAAAATCAGAGCAATCAAGGAAGCCCCCAGGCCGAAGAATAAAATGGAACTACAGGCATTTCTAAGACTGCTTAATTTTTACAATGTTTTCCTGCCCCAGAAGGCGACCGTGGCGGAGCCTTTGCATAGGCTCCTGGACAAGGCGGCCCCATGGACTTGGGGGAAACGCAAGGAAGCCGCCTTCAACAAAACTAAGGACCTGCTCACCTCGGATGCCGTCCTCATCCAATACAACGAGACCCTACCGCTAGCTGTCACATATGATGCATCACCCTTTGGCATCGGCGCCGTCCTCAGCCACACTCTCCCCGACGGAAAAGAAGCACCCATCGCCTTCTTCTCAAGGACCCTCACCAAACCGGAAAGAAACTACAGTCAGCTGGACAAAGAGGCCCTGGCTATCGTTATCGCCGTCAAAAGATTCCACAAGTACATCTATGGCTGGATCTTCACCATCGTCACCGACCACAAGCCACTGCTGGGAATCCTGGCAGGGAACAGGGCCACCCCGAACATTCTATCCCCAAGAATGACAAGGTGGTCCGAATTCCTTGCCGCCTACAGCTACCAGCTCACACACTGACCCGGTAAGACAATCACCCACGCAGACGCCCTGAGCCGCACGCCGCTACCGGACTTGGACACCGACCCAGCACCCACGACGGCCACCCTTAGCATAGAGACTCTGCCCGATCTACCCATAACCGCGTCAGACATTGCCCGTGAAACCAATAAAGACAAACGTCTGGCGCGGGTATTACATTGGGTAGAGAAGGGGTGGCCTGAAAAGGATGACAACGAAACCTTCAGGACATTCCAGAACCGGCAAACAGAACTGTCATTACAAAAAGGCTGTTTACTTTGGGGGGACCGGGTTGTTATTCCGGAAAAATTACAGGGAAAGGTATTGGAATTGTTGCATGAGGGGCACCCAGGCATCGTTAGGACAAAGGCCTTGGCCAGAAGTTACGCCTGGTGGCCAGGAATGGACAAACGAATCGAGGCCTGGGTGGCAGCATGCAACAGATGCCAGGAAACCAGGACCAGCCCTCCTGCCGCCCCAATCCTGGAATGGGAAACCCCTAGGGAACCATGGTCCAGGATTCACATAGATTTTGCCGGGCCCACGAAAGGCCACACTTTCCTCATCACAGTAGACGCTTACTCCAACTGGTTGTAGGTAAGCAACATGAAAACTACCACCACGGAGGCCGTCACCAAGGAACTCAGCAAACTATTCGCAACCCACGGCCTCCCAGACGTCATCGTATCTGACAACGGGCCCCAATTTACCTCGCTGGAATTCGAAAAATTCCTAGCGAAGCGGGGGATACGACACGCGTTGACAGCACCGGCACATCCAGCGGCAAACGGGAGGGCGGAACGGATGGTTCAATTTACAAAAAAAAAACTATCCAAAAGATAGAAAATGGGGAAATCCAAGAGAAAATAAACAAAATTCTTTTCATACAACACATAACCCCGAATACAACAACCAATAAAAGCCCGGCAGAACTACTGATGGGGAGAAAATTAAGCTCCCCACTCGACAGACTGCACCCCACATACAACCCAGAAAAACCCCCAAACTCCTCAAGCAAAGACCGAATATTTAAAACAGGGGACGCAGTATACGCGAAAAACCTCACCGGAGACCCACTCTGGGTACCAGCAACCATAACCCAAGTGACAGGTCCACGCTCGTACCGCTTACAGACAACCGACGGACGAGCATGGAAACGACACATCGACCAATTAAGGTCAAGAACAGCCATGGGAAACACAACCGACACGCAAACAGAAGCAAACACAGAAGGAACCCCCAACACAAACCAAGAGGGGAGGGAAGGCCCCAAGGACCAAACCCCACGAGAAAGAAACCAGGAATACTCACCGGCAAGCAGCCAGCTCGACACCTCACCAGGGAGAAGCAGCCAGGCCAGCTCAACCAGCCCGGAAAGACCAGGCGGGAGCGGAAACCGCAGCTCAACCAGACCAGGTAGACCGGGAGGGAGCTGCGATGAAAGGCCCGGCTCAGCCTTCCAGACGGTTCCATCAACAGGGCAGAGAGCAACACAGAACCCGACCAAACCGGCCGGGAGCCAAGAACCAACTAACCTGCGCAGGTCAAGTAGACAAGTACGTAGCCCCGCCTACTTACGGGACTACGTTACGTAGGACCCTACCAAGAGGGGAGGGGTGTTCTGTATGGTCATTACCATTCTTGTAGAACCGCGCAGTGATTGGCCAAGACGCACGGCGAGCTGATTGGTCGAGCGAGCCGCACTGATTGGCCCGCCGCAAATCTCCCGCGATTGGTGGAAACTGATCGCGGGAGATTCAAAGCGGTGCCATTGGCTGCGGCCGCCGCGGCCAAAGAATAAAAGCTGCCGCTTTTCTTTCAGACCCGAGCCGATCTCGGGAATCAATAAATGAGCTGAACTAAAGTCACTGGCTCCGAGTCTCCTTCCTTGCAACGGACACAACAGATTTCATCTTGGGGTTGTGACTGTCATCTTGGTTTTTTGACAGCTCCTGCAGATACCTTTTCAGAGATTTTTAGACCAATTCTCATTCGTTCGAGCCAGTATGGTGCATTCAAGGGATTGTGGAAATAGGCAAATTGTTAAGACTGCAATTTGTTTCTAAGCTATTTGTTTCATCTAAAGTATGCACTGGATTTAGAACACTAAAGCATCAAGAATCTGAGCAATTATAAATAGTAATATGATTTGATGAGTGCAAAATTGGTTATGTCTTTGTTGCTTTAGAAAGTACATCTAATTCTAACTTTCTGGTGTAAATTTCATACATTTGGTGAATTCATACATCTTTCATCCTTTGGCCAAATATCTTTCAATTTTTATACTGAAAATATACTGTACATATGCAACCATGGACAGAGAATAAAAGACAGGCAAAGTTAGAGATAGATCAGAAGAATCAGAGAAGTGGGCATATAAGGAGCTTTGCAGGTAAGAAATTGGCAAACAAAAGACATTGACAGCTTAGCAGAGGGCTAAGGCAAAAAGCAGCAAAGTTTAATTGAAATGGAGTATTAGTCAGTTAAAAAAATAAACTATAATGGAGAGGAAAAAAGGATGGCTTATAAATACCAAACAGATTTTGAAAAAAAATCTATATCTCCAACTCTAAAATAAGTCAGCCATTTTCTATACAAAATAATTATAACTTTTCTTGAAGAAATGAGCTGTGCTAGATATCACTATGAAAATATAATTCATTCAGGGTAGTAAGGAATACTCAGGATGTGATCACCTGTCTGTCCTATTTATGTAAATAATGATGTGTATGTGTGTACATGTGTGTCTATGTATGTGTGCATACTTTAGATGAAACAAATAAGCAGTGTGTTTGGAAGCTTAGAATTAACTGCTTAAAATAATGGAGTGCAGTAAGAAAAGAAGAAAATGAAACAGATTTTTAAATAATAGCTGCACACTAACTTAAATGAGTAGGAAACATGGTAAAATTCATATGCCTGCCCTTGTACATCTTACATGTCCTTGACAATAACAAGGCAGAGATGCTTCAGAACCTACAAAAGAGCATCTCCAATGAGTATCTTTTCATGTAATTTATACAGTGACTATGAAGTATTTTATACTTCATCATTCACTATTATTTTTTCCCCTAGTAAAGCTGGACAGGATCAAAAGAAAGACTCATCTTATCAGCAGCGTCTAATAGAAAGGCAAAGGTCAATAGCAATTATCCAAGCACATTAAAGAGATACTTTTCTAAACAATAAAAAAAAAAGAAACCAAAGAAGTAGATGTTAACCTTTCCACAGGAAAACAAAACATCACTCTATTGTTTTATCTTCTGCATCTTTTATATCACTCCTACATCAAAGACAAACCTGGGCACTGTAAATAAAGTAACAGTATAAATCTGATCATATATAAAGCTGATCACATTCTGAAAAACAGCAACCTTATAAAGAACGATTGAAACCCACTTCTATGAACAAAGATTTATAGAAATATGAGGTAGAAATTATGGAACCCCATGTTTAAGATACTGATCTTCTGCCTTACAACAGATTTTCCAGGGTTGAAACAAGGATACCACTTCTTGTATTTTCTTTGACTTTCAAAGGTATTTACAATCCACCTGACAGTATTTGTATTCATGAGTCTGTCACAAGAGCCCACAAAATGATGAATTGAACTATGGCATGTCTTTTATCTTGTTTTTAGGATTAGCCTCCAAGGCTTCAGTGGCATATAGCAACTGATCTTCTGCATCAGCAATTTTGTGTCTTCTTTTCTGAAGAGAGGCTACCCTAGTTTTTATGCTGGTGGACAAATCATAGGTTATGACACATGGAGAAATTAGAAGGGGTAACACTAGACAAAATGGCAACAGAATCCTTGTGAATTGAAATATTAGAATATGGTATCAATCAAGTCCGCCTTAATAAATATAGAACTTTTTGACAAAATGGCTCAAATAACTGAGGTTCTTAAGCATGAAGCTTAATTGTTTTTCCTCTCCTATTTACCCAGTTTGGCTGTATGCAGGCATGCTATAAGTTGCATATACAAGATTTTACCACTTATGACTGCTGTGCTAGAAATTTGAGAATTGCAGTTTGAAAATAACTGAATGAATTCTTTGGAAATTTCTTAGAACATTTTTTGAGAAAATAGTACTACATAATTTATTTAACTTCCTGAACACAAGCTCATTTATCTGAATGATCTATTAGATATAAGATAAATAGAGTAATAATGTTTTTTGCTTATTTTTCCAACTTGCCCAAATTTTTATTTACAAAGAAAGATGACCAAGTGATTTTAACTAAACTCATTCAATATTACAATATGGCTTTATCATAGTCAATTTATGCTCTTCATGTTCTAATGCTGATTCAGCTCTTATTTCAAGTATGATAATATTGATATTGTAAGATGGAGATGCACTGAATTTTTTTAAAAAATATCCTGCTAGATCTAACATTCACTATGAAGAAAGGAAACTGTGCATTCTTTTTAAAATAACTTCTACATCAACTGCCTGGAAGGGGATAGGAAAGAAAGAAAGAAAGAAAGAAAGAAAGAAAGAAAGAAAGAAAGAAAGAAAGAAAGAAAGAAAGAAAGAAAGAAAGAAAGAAAGAAAGGAAGGAAGGAAGGAAGGAAGGAAGGAAGGAAGGAAGGAAGGAAGGAAGGAAGGAAGGAAGGAAGGAAGGGAGGAAGGAAGGGAGGAAGGAAGAAAAAATATCCTTAAGACATATTTTATATTCCATGCCTTTTTAGAGACATGTTCCACTGATTCCAATAAAAGCTATCTTTTAATTAATAGCATTGTGGGACACAGAAACAAGGAATTGTTTAATTGAATATTTAGGTATAATAGTTCTAGTTCTGGTTCCTTATTTAATCAATAATTTTATAAAATATTTGAAATGGCTAGCAAGAGAATACATAATTTTAAAAGCAACTGGGTAAATAATTTTACATATTGTGTAAGGCATGGTGCAAGGCAAACAATTAAAAACATATTTTACTTTATTTTGCCTTTCTGTCTCATAATCATAGGGTAATATATTAAAAGACATTTTAAAATGTTAAAAATACACAAAGTAGTGTTGCCTGCAACCATCTGGAATGATTTATAGCATCCAAAAGTTATTACTAAAAGCACAAGCAATAAAATAAGAAATTCACATGGATATTCCCAACAGCTGCTCTGGAAACATTTTCCAATACTCTCCTCTAATTTCTTGCTTAAACCTTGCAACCACACAAAACTGTACAGAGTCAGCACAAATCAATGTATCTCATTTAATTAATGCTAAAGGGGAAAATAATCTCACACTAATAAGGCAACTGACAAGTCATTCTGGACTGGTTGAATGTGCCTAAGGCCTTAAAAACAGACTGACACAAATTAAGAAGGGCATTATGACCTGTAAAAACATTAAATCTTACTGTTGCATCAGAGTGCTGACCATGAAAAGAGTTACAAGATACGCCTCATTCCCAATTGCCCTATTAAACATCATGATCTTGGCCTACAATGATAAAAATTGTCTGCTATCACTTGGTTCCAAAACATTGGAAACATCCGTAAGGCTGCTAGAATAGTTTTTACCTGCCATGGCAATATCTACAGAATTCTGAAGAATAATTTGACAGAAGAATGATTCATTTTAAATGGAGCTGTTTATCATGTCAATCATATTTTAACGTTATTGTTTTTTTGCATCCATCAAATGATTTCAAAAACAAGTTTAAATCTGAACTGAAATTATTTACCTTGATTCATAATCTGGATAAACTGAGGTTAATTTCAGAGAATAATGTTTAGAGGTGAAAAGGACTATGGAATTGTTCAATATCTGAAACACCGACATACTCAAAGATGAGCAAAGGAGACTACTTTTAAAAGATTGCAGTTCAGGAGAACTAAAAAATCAAACATAAATTTCAGTGGAAATAGTATGCTTATAAGCAACAGCTCATGGCAGATGTGGCAGCAGTATGCTGGTTAAAAAAGAAGAATTTTAGCAATCAGATTCTGTCTTTATGAGTGCATAGCCAAAAAGGCAATACAGTAATGATTATCCATGTCATTCACCCACCACATTTAATGGTTGCTTGCTAGAATGCCTAGAGATGAAGCTTTGTTTCACAATCAATAGGCTGTGAGTTTGATCTTAGGTAGAGGCAGATATTTCTCTCTCTGGGTAAAATGAGAATATATCTGCTGAACAAAACTCTGCATTGGTGACAGGAAGGGCATCCAGCCAGTAAACCCTCTGCTAGCTCCATTCAGTTGCCCAGACTCCACTCCGCAAGGGATTATGGGGTTGTTAAAAGAAGATGATTTAATAGATACTTGCTCTCAAAAGGAATAATGTCATAGCTTTGGAAAATGCAACCTAAGTTATCAAGTTCAAACCATGATTTAGGGTAGGCAACCAAAATAAGCAATTCCAGCAAATAACTGTCTGGCTTCTACATGATTACATCAAATGAAAAGAAGCCCACCACCTCTCTAGCTTGTTGATTCAATGGTTGACCTGTTCTTACTGTTAGGATTTTCCTCCTTTTTTCTGGAATTACAATCTATATTTTTTATAACTTTATTCCATTAATCCTTGTCCTGTATTAAAGTAGTTCATTTGGCTGTTGCCAGCACTAACTCAAGGATAGATGTATCAAGTTCATCAAAACAGCAGACAAAATATTACCACATAAAGTTTGAGCTTGTCTCTCCTTAGGTGTCACAGGGACCTCATTTCAATTAGTTCCTGTGGTACAGGATGAAAAACAGTCTATTCAAGATCTTCAGTCTCTGAATTTGAAATCACAGACTGATACAGTTTAAGGCCCTTTAGTCTTCAATTCCAAAACTGTTCTCACTGGTTATGTAGAAATTGAAATGACAAATCATGCAAGCATCTGACTGTGTTTTGTCTATATTACAAAATACATGAACAAAAAGAATACTATGCAATATTCTCCAGTGTTCTATTCAATATTTAATGTAAATACTAACTCTCTTCTGTCACCATCAACACCAGTAGTAAAAAAGAATCTGGAATAAATCATTACAGAGAGTCAAATATAAATATAAAATAGACCTCAATTGTTGAGAAACAGAATATATGCAATCTCATTATGCTATATTTTTTGAGATATACAGGATAATTGTTAATTTGTTTTAATGCTTTTTATATATGCAGTGGAAGATGGAGGTTGGTGGCAATTGTACGTATTGGAGGCATGCAATTTTTAATTTGTATTGTGGGTCTGCTATTCCTTCTAAAGAATCATCATTAATCCATTTCTATTACTGGAGGCATAAATTGCCTATGTAATCTAAACAGCCTTATACCAGCCTAGGATACTAAGTCAACTATGCATTTATTGGACAGAGAAAGTTCTTCCTCAGTTATATGTGCTCTGATAATCACAGGGACTGGGCTATCTTTCAAAAGATTATGGACTGGTCAATTAGTTATGAGTAGAACTGAAAGACCATAAACCAGGTATGGGAGAAATGAATAAACGCCATCATCTTGCCATCCTCAAGGTCTCCTAGTTGATTTCATGTGTAAGTCAATAGATAGGTAGTATCCTTTACATTTTTTTCATAGGTTGAGACAACATATTTATAAGGTCTCTGTTCACAGCAACAAGCTTTATATTTTGTTCTGATTTCCACTGAAATATCTATAGGTTGGCAATAAAAACTGTAAGTGAATTGCTATTCATAAATAAGACAGCAATATGACAGACAAATGTTTGAGAAAGAAAGAAAAAAGGAGGTGGGAGGCAACTAATTTGTTCAAGTAGGCTAAATATTGCACTTTATATAAAATGTATATGAAAACTATGAGGTATTTCAGAAGCTTTTGTAAATTTAGCAGCTCTCTACATCTCCTTAAACCAAGTACATCCTTTCCTGGGGGCACAAGATCATAAGAAAGAGGGACTTCCGGTTTGCAAGGTTTCGGCAGCGGCAGGGATTTGCGATACTGCGTGATACCTGCTGCGTTCGCCATAAGGTTCCCCGATCCGTTTGGATCTGGGGGATATAGCTGCCCCGTGAGAGGCAGCTCAAGATAGGGGATCCGGACAGGGGCTTGGGGGTGTCGCAGACCCCTCCCCAGCCGGCAAAACCCCCTTCTCCCAAGGCGGAGGAACGGCGGTCAGCAATGGCTGCCACGAAGAAATCTGCAGCTGGACAAGCAGGTGCAGGAGGGAGAAAGTTGGAAGAATCATGAAACCTGCTTTCAACCGGGACAAGGCAAGAGAAAGTGACCTGGAATCTTGAAGGCTGCTAAATATACATTGTTTCTAGTGAGAGTTACAAGCTGCGGATATCTTAAAAGGGAAAGTTCTTTTTTTTCGTTTCACTCTCCTTCCTAACGTGACAGCGGATGGGAAAAATCTTTTTGGCTGTGAGTGGGAAGGGAGAGGGAAAAAAAATTGGAGCAAAATTTGAAAATAAGGAGAAGATTGCCTAGAACTTTAAAGAGTTACTAAACATCAATAAGGCTTCTAAAAGATATATTTTAAAGGGAACTTTGTGATTAAACTTTAACCCCAGAAAGAGAAAGTGAAGAAGAAGAAGGTATTTAAAAGAAACAGCTTGTTTGGATTGTTTGGTGATTTTGGAACTTCTGAGAATTATTTCTGATTAAAAGCACTTGGGTGGTTGTTTGGAAAAACTTTTTCTCTACACAATGGCAACACTTGTGGATGGACTGAAATTTGTATATCAAAAATATGAAAAAGAAAAGCAAGAAGGGAAAGATGTCCTTGGCACTCTTTTTCAATTTTTAGAAATGGCGGTTTATACTTATGTAAAGCTGAATGAGCAACAGGATGATGGGGACAAAGAAGAAGCCATCTTTGATGAACAAATAACTTTGGTTGGAGAAGGGAAAAAGAAAGAGAAAAAGGAAAAGAAGACTTTAAGATCTGGAAAAACAACCCCAAAAGAGAAGAATAAGGTGAAAAGGGGACATTATGTTAGGAAACAACAGAAAGGGGGAAAGCAGAATAAAAGGGAGGTGGAGAGACAAGGGGGTAAAGAGGACAAGGAGAAGAAGAAGTAAGGGAGAAGGGAAGGGATGAGAAGCCTTAATGGTGGGGAGCAAGATGTAAAGAAGCAAAAGTTTTTTAGAGATAATGGATAAATTTTACTGAAAAAGGGATTCTAGAAAGGTACATAATTGCATTTCTATATTTGTATTTAGAAATAACCATAGAAAATTGGAAATAATATGTAATTTAAAATGTGATAAAATATTTAGTATAACCTAGTGAAATTTTTGTTAAGAAAAAGGGAGTACTGTAATGAAATATGATTTAAGATATGTGATGTGGAGGGGGAAATAATTTTGGAAAGCATAAGTGTTCCCACAAAGGCATGATATTTAATTGAAATGAGTAAAATGTTTAAGATATAAATGATTGTTAATATTAATGATTAGACTATGTTATCCTAGTGAAACTTTTTGTGAAATGAGAGATTTGAAGTAGAAGAAGGAGGGACATCGTAATGAAATAATGAGCTATAATATGTGATGTGGGGCGAGGGGAATAACTATGGAAAATAGGTGCTCCCATAAAAGTATGTGATTTAACTGAAAAGTAATGTGTTAAATGTTTAAGATATAAATGAATATCAATATTAATGAATAGATTTGTATTGGTTTTGATAATATAGTATAATTTTAGAATGTACCAGACAGAATCCCAATGTAAGTTATGTGTTTTATATTAAGTATTATAAAGATAGGGGAAAGAGATAAAGGCATCATACTCCATTTAGTGTATAGGAGAAGTTTTTTTTTCAAAGAAGAAGGATAAATGGATAGCTGGAAATAGAACAGACAAAGAATAATAAATATTATGATTCGAATTGAGAGGAGATAAATAAAATAAAATTGAGAAAACTTAAAAGAGAGGAGAAGTTATATAGAAAATTGAAAATGTTAATAAGATATGAAATTGTATGTAAAATGAATATGAATTTGAATTTGTGTCTGTACCAAGAGTTTTAACCTGGGACCAAGCAACTTTCAGAAAAGAGATTTTTTATGTTTTTATGTTTTGTGTTTTTTATTTATTTATTTATTTTATTTATTTGATTTGCCAATTGTTTACAAGATAATAAGTATAAATGTATACATAGTTGTGAATACATGAAATGGTTACATATAAGAAAAATAAAAGAATAAGAGAAACAATAGGACAGGGACGGTAGGCACGTTGGTGCGCTTATGCACGCCCTTACAGACCTCTTAGGAAAGGGGTGAGGTCAATAGTAGACAGTCTAAGGTTAAAGTTTTTGGGGTTTGGGGAAGAAACTACAGAGTCGGGTAGAGTATTCCAGACATTGACCACTCTATTGCTGAAGTCGTATTTCCTGCAATCAAGTTTGTGCGGTTTACTTTGAGTTTGTATCTATTGTGTGCTCTTGTGTTGTTATGGTTGAAGCTGAAGTATTCATTGACAGGTAGGACATTGCAATGTATGATTTTGTATACCATGCTTAAGTCAGACCGAAGCGGCGTAATTCAAGGTTTTCTAGTTCTAGAATTTCAAGTCTGGTGGCATAAGGTATTCTACAGCGAGTAGAGGAGTGGAGAACTCTTCTTGTGAAATATTTCTGGACTTTCTCAATTGTGCTAATATCAGATACGTAGTGTGGGTTCCAGACTGATGAACTGTATTCGAGTATTGGTCTAGCAAATGTTTTGTATGCTCTGGTTAGTAGTGTGATATTGCCAGAGAAAAAGCTACGTAGGATTAGGTTAACAACTCTTAATGCCTTTTTGGCTATGTAGTTGCAGTGTGCTCTAGCACTTAGATCATTAGAGGTGAGTATTCCAAGGTCCTTTACAGAGCTTGGGTCATCAACAAGATCTTGACTATTCAGCTTGTATTTTATTTTCTGATTTTTTTTGCCAATATGTAAGACAGAGCATTTATTTGTTGAGATTTGAAGTTGCCATTTGTTTGACCATTCGGATACATAGTCAAGATCTTTTTGTAGGGTAGCAGTATTGTCTGTGGTATTGAACAGCTTTACATCATCAGCGAAGAGAGCGCAATTGCTCTTAATATGATCACAGAGGTCGTTTATGTAGAGTATGAAGAGAGTTGGTCCTAGAACACTGCCTTGGGGAACACCACTATTGACAGGTACTGGATTTGATAGGGCGCTCCCGATTTTGACCATTTGTTGTCTGTTTGACAGGAATGCTTCTATCCACTTATTCAGTTGTCCAGAGATACCATAGGATTTTATTTTTAGGAGTAGTTTGTCGTGTACCACTGAATCAAAGGCTTTACAGAAGTCTATGTAGATTGCGTCTATTGTTTTACCCTGGTCGAGTTGTGTCGTCCATATGTTTTTGCAGTGTAAGAGTTGCAGATTACAGGATAGTTTTTCCTGAAACCAAATTGTTTATTGGAGAGTAGGTTATTTGTCTCTAAGTGAAGGATGATGGATTGGTTAATAATTGATTCCATGACTTTACAGGTGACGCAGCATAAGGAGATTGGCCTGTAAGTTTTCAACTAGGCTTGGGTCTCCCTTTTTGAAGATGGGGATGACTGTGGCTTGTGACCATAGGTTAGGCAAGGAGCTGGTTCTGAAAGATTTTCAAAGATTATGCTTAGAGGTTTGGCTATGGCAGTGGATAGCTTTCTTAAGAAGTAGGCACATATTCCATCCGGTCCAATAGATAGAGATGGTTTTAGGTTGCGTATTGCTTTTTCAACATTGTCTTCTGTGAAATCGATATGTATTAGATCATTGTTGTTATCTGTGAATACGGCTAGGAAATATTGGGTATGATCCATTGCTGTTTACAAATACTGAGCGAAGAATGTGTTAAAGATGTTGGCTTTAATGGTGTCGTCGTTGCAGTCTTTACCATCAGGTCCTATCAAGGGAGGGATGGACCTTGAGTCTTTTAGTTTGTTGTTTACAAAATTGTAAAAAGCGGGTGGAATTGGTGCTTAGAAGGTTTTCCTCTTGTTTAATGTGATAATTGGTGCATTCGGTCTTTATCTGGTGGCATAGATTTTGTATCGGTTTTTGAAATTGGCAGCGTGACCAGATTTGTTTTTCCGCCAGAGTGATCTCTTTTTGGATTGAAGTTTCCTTATTGATATGGGTAATCTGCTTTTTGTTTTGTTTTGGGAGTTGTTGTTGGTACATATAGTTTGATGACTCTTTTGACTTCAAGTAAAAATATGTTATAATGGTCTTCAACGGTATTGCATCCAGTGAATAGAGATTGCCAATCAAGGGATGAGAGATCGTTGTCTATAAGATCATAGTTGCCTTTTTGAAGTTACAATAGGGATTACATCATTGTGGTGATTTTTGTGTGGATGTATGTTGAGACAAAAGTCGATCATGTTGTGGTCACTACTGGAAAAGGGTTCTTTAGATTGTATTCCGTAGATTAGGTTCAAACTGTTGCAGAAGATGAGATCGAGGCAGTTGTTTAGTCTAGTGTTGTTGGTTACTAGTTGTTCCAGTCCCAGATTTGTAATAGCATTGTAGAAGGTTGTGTGTATGATTTCAGTTGTACAATCATTTAGGGTCCAGTTAATATGAGGTAGATTGAAATCACCAAGAAGGATAAAAGGGTATGGGCAGGATGCAGCCCATGTTAGTAATGTATTTAGCTTGTTTATATGTTCGATGTCATAATCAGGTGCTCTGTAACATAGTAAGAATCGAATTGTGATATTTGAGGATAGTTCACAGATGATGGTTTCAGGAAGGGCAAACTCCTGGGTAACTTGGATATTTTTTAGATGTAAGGATTTTTTATAGAATATAGCAACTCCACCTCCTTGACGATTTTCACGATCTGATCTGTAAACATGATAGTTTCTTACTGTGGTAATGGAGTCGGGGAGAGATGCATTGAGCCATGTTTCACAGACAAATATAATGTCGAAGTTAGCCATATTTAGGAGGAAGAGAAATTCAGGTATTTTATTCACGAGGCTTCTTGCATTGAGTAGTTTGCATTTAAGGCCGGCAGTAGTTGGAATTGAGGTAGTTGGGGGCGTGCGTGCCTAGTCTTGGGTGCCTAGTCTTGCGTGCCTAATCTTGGGTGCCTAGTCTTTTTGTATATTTATGTTTTGTATGTCTTTAAAATTAATAAAATTTGTAAAAATAAAAAAAAAGATCATAAGAAAAGGCATAGTTATTTTTAAGAGATGAAGACATGTGCTACATTCATGCCCTGAAGTAACTTTTTGCCTTCAAGTCTGATTTTGTGCATACTCCTACCTTCAGAGCAACAGTAATGTTTACCCAAAAACTAGGGCATAAATAATATATAAAATTCACAGAAAGAAATTATCTATAATGATGTTGTGACTATTTGTATGTTATTCACTAGGCAAGGTCAATTGGGAATTTGTTTTGAAATGCACCTACATTCAATAAATACTTTGAACAATTTTTAAGTATTAGATTTACATTTATTTGAGGAATACACTAAAAACTAAACTTTTTTGTGCAAAAATAGGATTTTACAAGAGATTATTTTAAAGTTCATTCCAAGGGGCAGTGATGTCAAAATGTATGCCTATAATAGAGCATTTGTCTGCCTATTGAACAGATATTTGTACTAAAAAGAACTTTGTTATAGATTGAAGAATATTCAAGAGAACCACCATTCACCACCGCTTACTTGAGAAACTGAAATACATCTATAATATCTAAATAGGATAAATTATTAGTCCAGCATAATGGCCTGGAAGAAAGTTTGCAACCTGAGGTCCTAGTTCTCCAAAGACGTCCAAAACAGGAAAATTATTTAGTTATGGTTGAATGGACATTAGTTTAGATTTCCATGAATAAGTAGTCATCACACCATCATACCAGTTAAATGGAGCCAAAAGCTTTAAAACGTTGTGCATCTCTCTTATTCTTAGTAAAGACTACGAAAACCAGCATTATTTGTGTGCACACACATACACACACACACACACACACAGAGAGAGAGAGAGAGAGAGAGGTGAAACTCGAAAAATTAGAATATTGTGCAAAAGTTCATTTATTTCAGTAATGCAACTTAAAAGGTGAACCTAATATATGAGATAGACTCATTACATGCAAAGCAAGATAGTTCAAGCCATGATTTGTCATAATTGTGATGGTTATGGCTTGCAGCTCAGGAAAACCCCAAATCCATAATCTCAGAAAATTAGAATATTGTGAAAAGGTTCAATATTCTAGGCTCAGTGTCCCACTCTAATCAGCTAATTAAGCCATAAGACCTGCAAAGGGTTCCTGAGTCTTTAAATTGTCTGTCAGTCAGGTTCAGTAGGAATCACAATCATGGGAAAGACTGCTGACCTGGTAGTTGTGCAGAAAACCACCATTGACACCCTCCATAAGGAGGGAAAGCCTCAAAAGGTAATTGCAAAAGAAGTTGGATGTTCCCAAAGTGTTGTATCAAAGCACATTAATAGAAAGTTATGTGGAAGGGAAAAGTGTGGAAGAAAAAGATGCACAAGCAGCAGGGATGACCGCAGCCTGGAGAGGATTGTCAGGAAAAGGCCATTCAAAAGTGTTGGGGACTTACAAAAGGAGTGGACTGAGGCTGGAGTCAGTGCATCAAGAGCCACCACACACAGATGGATCCTGGACATGGGCTTCAAATGTCATATTCCTCTTGTCAAGCAGCTTCTGAACAACAAACAATGTCAGAAGCGTCTTACCTGGGCTAAAGAAAAACAGACCTGGTCTGTTGCTCAGTAGTCCAAAGTCCTCTTTTCTGATGAGAGCAACTTTTGCATCTCATTTGGAAACCAAGGACCCAGAGTCTGGAGGAAGAATGAAGAGGCACACACTGCAAGATGCTTGAAGTCCAGTGTGAAGTTTCCACAGTCTGTATTGATTTGGGGAGCCATGTCATCTGCTGGTGTTGGTCCACTGTGCTTCATTAAATCCAGGGTCAATGCAGCTGTCCACCAGGAGATTTTGGAGCACTTCATGCTTCCTTCCGCAGATGAGCTTTATGGGCAAGCTGACTTCATTTCCCAGCAGGACTTGGCACCTGCCCACACTGCCAAAAGCACCAAAACCTGGTTCAATGACCGTGGGATTACTGTGCTTGATTGGCCAGCAAACTCGCCTGACCTGAACCCCATAGAGAATCTATGGGGCATTGCCAAGAGAAAGATGAGAGACATGAGACCAAACAATGCAGAAGAGCTGAAGGCCGCTATTGAAGCTTCCTGGTCTTCCATAACACCTCAGCAGTGCCACAGGCTGATACCTTCCATGCCACGCCGCATTGAGGCAGTAATTGCTGCAAAAGGGGCCCAAACCAAGTACTGAGTACATATGCATGCTTATACTTTTCACAGGTCCGATATTGTTCTATGTACAATCCTTGTTTTATTGATTGCATGTAATATTCTAATTTTCTGAGATTGTGGATTTGGGGTTTTGCTGAGCTGGAAGCCATAATCATCACAATTATGACAAATCACGGCTGGATGTGATATGGATGTGAAATAGTTACATGTTCTTGCCTCTGCCAATAATTTGATGGTCCTATGCTGAATCAGAGACATTTCTGAAATCTCCCACTCACAAAACACAGCGCAATAATCTGAACAGGTTGTCAGACTAGGCAGCTGCCACCCAAGATTGGTAAAAAGTCCTTTCAACCTGAAAAGACATCTGAACACCTAAGAGCAATGTGGTTTCATAGCCCATATCAGATAATAAACCTAAAAAATATGCTGAAAGCATCTTATGGATATAAGAATTTTTAAAACAGCATATGGTCCATAAACTAATAGATGAATAATGGAAATTAATAAAAACTCACCTTTAAAACTGTAACAGAAAATTAACAAAGACAAAACTGGAATCACCTGATTCCAAAAAATACAACTTTGGAGAATGAAATGATTTTGAGGTTGCTCCAAAAATGTGGCATTGCAGCCTTGAAATCCATTCAAAGTGACACTAGTGGTAGTATTCTACCGGTTCGGCACAGTTCAGCCAAACTGGTAGCTCCGAATAGCATCTGTGAGCAAACTAGTTCACTCTGACGATCAGCTGCTGGGCCTGCATGCCCACCCCTGCTCTATTCTGACCTTTATTTCCTGGTTTTGAAGCTCAGCTGCTTCATACGGCACAGCAGATTGCCACGTGTCAGCTGTTGAAGATTCAGGGAGAGTGCAGGATTGCAGAAGAAGGTCAGTATCAAACCTTCTGTGCGTGCACAAAGTGCATGCAAAGTGCGCCCACCAAGCCATGGCCCCAAAAACAGTGGTAAAAAAATTGAATCCCACCACTGAGAGACACCTAACTTAAAATTCATTTATTTCAATAGGGACTATATACAATTTAGTCTAGATCTAGCTCTGTTTCTCCAAAACTTTCAGGGGTTGCTGATGGAATCTTCAAGCTTTAATCTTAGGTTCTGAAGACATCATTGTCCTCCCACTACACACACACACACACACACACACACACACACACACACACACACACACAGTTCATGACACAATCTGGTCTTTTTCAGATATAAATGAAACTTTTATCTTTCAACTAATTAGATAAGAAACCATAATACTCATAATCTAAAATATATTAGAATTGTACAATTTTACTACTGTAAAATTGAATATAGAAGAAATTCATAAAAGAGTAGCAAATTATTTTAAATACCATGACTGTTGCACCGGGATGTTTCAACAAGTCTACTGCTTTGATCATAACAAGCCATGGCTTGATAACGGTAGCCTTGTCCACACTCTTTGATGTCTCCTTGAACTTTCATTCCCATAAGTATGTCTACTTTGCCTTCAGGTAATATACAGTCTGACCAGTTCCCTACTGGTTGGGCATTGTATTTGTCACATTGGCAGAATTGGGTCTCAATGAGTGGATACAGTTGAGGATTCTTACATTTCTCTTTCTTCTTACTTTTCCCTGAAAGAGAGAGAAAGAGTTTCAGAAAGTGTTTTCTTGAATCTGATATTTACTTAGAAGTAAATTGTTTTGATTATAAGAATTGAACTTATTACTTAATAGTAATCAGGAATAATTCCATAGAAATAATTGAACTTGAGTTAGATACTTATTGTCTACTATTGTCTGGAATGTGTCTGCTTCAGAAAAGATCAGGATTCAGGGTTCAATACATTAGCATGCTAGAATTGTTTTCTTAGCCATTATATGCTATTGTGTGGTGAATACAATCCTGACACATTCTACCATTATCTTCAATATGTATGCCATATGTTAGGTGCTATTATGATTTTTATTTTTTATCTTTCTCATAAAATATCTTAAAACAGGTTGTTATCAGGTTGTTTAACACAATAATAAAACATTTTTCAAAATGTCCATAAAACTTATACATTGAAATACATGAGAGAGAAATCACACCTGTCTAAAAACAAGCCTGAAATAATAGATATCTGTAGAGATTCTTGTCATCCAGGTCATGGTTGTCCCACAACTGCTTTTTCAAAAGGCAACTGGACTTTGTTTTTCTTTGAAGACATTTCAGTTCTTATCCAAGAAAACTTCTTTAGTTCTAAAGAACAACTGAAAAAGCTTATTGGATGAGAAGTGAAACATCTTCAAAGAAAAACGAAGTCCAGTTGTCTTTTGAAAAAGCACCTGTGGGACTGAAATAGTACACATTCTTTGAATATCAGGAAGGGAAGCATTCAGAGAAGACACTACTCTTGCAGTGTATGCTACCTGAGATCGAACTTCATCAAATCTGACTCTAACAGGATTACCATAATAGTTGGGTCACCAACCTTTCTCCCCAATATCAGCCTACCTTTCTCATGGTCTCATGTACTGGTCCTATGGGTGTTCTGGAAACCACATAGTTTTGCATAGATGGTAAAACTGTTATTTTTTAATTTTATCATTTTTATAAAATACATTATCTGAGCCAACTCATTCACTAATGCAACATCAATTCCACCCTGTCTCATATGGCCTATGCCAAATAAGTGCTTTTATAGTTTGTCTCGATTAGGAGAATTTTTCTAATTGAGATTTTCTGTGAATCACAGTGATTTTTCACCCAGATCCCTGGTCTGAGTTTACACTGTATTGAAAATCCAAATAGGCAGAGTTAGGTCAGATCTACTTTTCTCAGCTTAGCAAATCTCAGTACTAAATGCCAGTTCAGCTTTCATATCCACCACCAAATGGGTGGTGATGAACTTACTAAGGGCAAAATCACCAGACTGGAGAGATTACAAGCCATGTCACTATATATACAAGATGTACACATAATGAGGTGTGTTTTTTTGTATTCTAACTATAAAGTACCTATATTAAGTTTTAATATTAGTTCTAATATACATATTTGAAAATTAGAATACTTTGAGGCCTTTTGTGAGAATTTTCAACTAAATAAATGTTTCTTAGCAATGTTCCTTCCATCCACTCATGGAATTATGTGATCAATTGAACTTCCTGTGAAATATATATTTTGTTGTCTGTATCACATTTCCTTTAGTCTTAATTAGGTACCCAACAATCCAACTTTATCTGCAATTCCATGATCCTATGCCTTGTGTAAGTGGTCACATAAATACAAAACTGTTTGTTGTTCTCTGGCTTACTAGTATTGGTTTTCATCACTGTTACAGCAATTGTGTAAAAAACAACAACCCTATCTTTAAAATGCATGATTATGTCAATTTTTATTATCTAAATCTAAATATTAAATCACTTTTCATTTTACTATTTTTTCCACTGTGATACAAATGGTAATATTTTTGAACATACTAATTTTTATGTGATGTTATAAGATGCAGTTGGAAAAGTCAGTGTTATGATGTTTGCCAGAGGATGAGTAAATATAGCATTAATAACCTCAGTTTTGATTACATTTGAAAGTTTTTTTAATATGAATAATTAACATACTTTATAGAAGACATTCTGGGCTACTAATTGACTAGCCTTTGTTTAGATGAATATAAACACATTACTTAATAATGCCAAATTCAGAAATATTCCTTTCATTGCTTTATTTTTGCAGTTTGGATTATGTAGAATCTTCCTAAATGAAATTTATTCAAGCTATTAGTCCATAGCTATGATATAGGGATTCTGTGCTATGAATAATTAGATAATCAATATTTCTATTATTCAAATAGGTGCATTTTCTCATTTGATGTCAAGACTTTAAAGTGGTCTACTTGTCCAGCAAAACTGGACTGGCTACTAAAATCTCACTAACTAAGATTGAAGTTAGTAAATTATGTGTAACATTGCAGCCCAAAATATTTAACTTTTTTTAAAAAATAATGAAATAGAAGCTAAATGCAAATGAATTGATTCCTATTGACAAATGAGATACTAAGTTTTCAGGAACCTATAAAGATAGAATTATAAACAATATAAACCTGAAATACATGTATATTTCTTATGAAACATAAATGTATGTCTGTAGACTTTTATATGAACTGTTAAAAAAGCAGAACCTTGGCTAATGTAAACTAATCCAGTTTTCATGAAAGAAAAGTTCTTATAGTGTTTATGCTTTCTAGCCACACTTGCTTTCTGATATTATTCAACTAGTTAAAGTAGCAAAATCTCACAATGCGATACCCATGATTAAACCTCATAATCTTCTGCATAAGCATATTTATAAATGCACAATCCTTCACTACTTGTGGTTGATTCAATATTTAGTCAAAATTGAAGGAGGGATGACTGAAGGGGAGGTTTAAAAAAAATCAAGATGTCAATCACAACAATATATTCAAATCTCTATCCTTTTTACATTTGATGCCACACACGTGAAAAGAGTAGGGCTTTGACTGCATTTTTGTAGCTGTTATGTTGCCCTGTTATATTTATCCCTATGAACACCACCAAATTTAAGTCCTACTGCTTATAATTTATCTATGCTGAATATAATTTATTTCCCAGTAACAACAATTATATTACTCACAGATTTTACATTAATTCTTACCAATTAGTAAGCGCTTCCTTGTTCTAACTGATCCACAGTCCACCCCACAGGCAGAAAATTTTGACCAGGTTGTGAACAGGCAGTCATCTTGGCAAGGAATTTGGCAGAGTTGTGTTAAAGGTGGTAAAGGCCCTGCATATTTGAGGCATTCACCAATATCAGCCTGGCTGCCATCTTGTTTGCGACATGTAATAGCTGGAAGCAGGAAAGCAGAAGGAATTATAACAAACTGACAGGCTTTTTATTGGTTAGACAACGTAGCAGCTAACAATAGGCACCCACTTTTGATTTAGAAGCAAGGCAATATGTTCATGAATAATATTATTTCCCCTGAGAACTCTCCACAAAGGATTTATTTTCAAATATTAGGAAACACAGAATAATGCATATCTCCCATGTAATTCAAATCAGCAGTTGATCCAAACAATGTGACATAGAAATACAATACAAGTATACTGTGCAGGAAAGAATAATATTATATATTACTCCCTACTTTATAGCATAATTTAACTTCTCTGTATAGTTCATTCTAAGAATAATAGATTAATGGAGAGAAAAAACCTGATTCTTCCTCCAATTCTAAATATACTGAGATTGTGCATACGTAAAAAAATTTAAATCTGGAAACAGCTCCTCTTGGAAAATAAAATTGGTGGAAAATCAGAAACAACATGCATTTGAATATTATAATGAAGTTTAACAAAACACAAAAGATTTCCTTTCCAATAGCAATGCCATAAAGAAATCTGCAGACATGAAAATATTTGAAACGCCATTTCAAGGCATTTGATAATAGAATACATTCCTATATATTATAGAGGACAAGATATAGTTTCCTTGAAAGTGTCCATTGGAATGATATTTCATTTCATGTTATAAGCCAAGCGCTATCTTTGACTAGCAATTCTACCACTTCATAAAACTCTTAACTAGGCATGGACAACTTACTGTCTCCAACCCCTTTTCATGTAACAGAGAAAAGGCTGCCTGTTCCAGTTCTATATAAAAAGCAAAAATTAAACAAAATGCTTTAGCCCCATTTCCTGTTTTATGAAGATTTTCTTGCTAATGTGTCATGCTGATTTCAAAAACATTTACCCCCAATAACCTATGAACTAAAGTCTAGGAGGAGATTTAATTTTGTAAATGAGACCTTCCCAAGAATTAAAATTCCGATTATATTCATTCAGCCAAGGCCAGATAGTCCTCAACCTATAACTGAGCCCAAAATTTATTTTTGTAAGTGAGACATTTGTTAAGCCCTATAAGTGGCTTAACAAACATTTTATGACCTTTCTTGCCACAGTTATTAAGTAAATCCCTGCAGTTGTTAAGTTAGTAAAATGGTTCTTAAGTGAATTGGCTTTCCCATTGACTTTGCTTGTCCGAAGGTCCCAAAATCCGGGAGAGGGGGGACGATGACACTGAAACCATCATAAATATGAGTCAGTTGCTGAATTTTGATTGTGTGACTGTGGGGATGCTGCAATGGTCATAAGTATGGAAAATGGTTTAAGTCACTTTTTTTTAAGTGCCATTGTAACTTTGAATGGTCGCTAAATGTACTATTGTAAGTTGAGAATTACCTGTACTCTATTGGTCAACCAGCTCATTGGTTATCCACTTTCTAAAAATGGGAAAGCTAGGATTTAGTCTCTCTCCCAGCCAAAATATTTTGAGGAGCGGGGGCTGGTGGGATTAGACTAAGTAAAAGGAGGTGAGCCCACAGGAAACGATCAGAAGCCAATGGATTACAAGTTGCTGGTTGTCCATTTCATGCAAACATCCATATGTCTTACATTACCTATATACGCTGCTCAAAAAAATAAAGGGAACACAAAAATAAGACATCCTAGATCTGAATGAATGAAATATTCTTCTTAAATACTTTGTTCATTACATAGTTGAATGTGCTGACAACAAAATCACACAAAAATTATCAATGGAAATCAAATTTAGCAACCCAGGGAGGTCTGGATTTGGAGTTACACTCAAAATTAAAGTGGAAAAAAACACTACAGGCTGATCCAACTTTGATGTAATGTCCTTAAAACAAGTCAAAATGAGGCTCAGTAGTGTGTGTGGCCTCCACGTGCCTGTATGACCTCCCTACAATGCCTGGGCATGCTCCTGATGAGGTGGTGGATGGTTTCCTGAGGGATCTCCTCCCATACCTGGACTAAAGCATTCCCCAACTCCTAGACAGTCTGTGGTGTAACGTGGCATTGATGGATGGAGCGAGACATGATGTCCCAGATATGCTCAATTGGATTCAGGTCTGAGGAATGGGCGGGCCAGTCCATAGCATCAATGCCTTCATCTTGCAGGAACTGCTGACACACTCCAGCCACATGAGGTCTAGCATTATCTTGTATTAGGAGGAACCCAGGGCCAACCGCACCAGCATATGGTCTCACAAGGGGTCTGAGGATCTCATCTCGGTACCTAATGGCAGTCAGGCTACCTCTGGCGAGCACATGGAGGGCTGTGCGGCCCCCTAAAGAAATGCCACCCCACACCATTACTGACCCACTGCCAAACTGGTCATGCTGGAGGATGTTGCAGGCAGCAGAACGTTCTCCATGGCGTCTCCAGACCCTGTCACATCTGTTACATGTGCTCAGTGTGAACCTGCTTTCATCTGTGAAGAGCACAGGGCGCCAGTGGCGAATTTGCCAATCTTGGTGTTCTCTGGCAAATGCCAAATGTCCTGCACAGTGTTGGGCTGTAAGCACCACCTGTGGACGTCGGGCCCTCATACCACCCTCATGGAGTCTGTTTCTGACCATTTGAGCAGCCACATGCTCATTTGTGGCCCGCTGGAGGTCATTTTGCAGGGCTCTGGCAGTGCTCCTCCTGTCTCTCCTTGCACAAAGGCGGAGGTAGCGGTTCTGATGCTGGCTTGTTGCCCTCCTACGGCCTCCTCCTCATCTCCTAATGTACTGGCCTGTCTCCTGGTAGTGCCTCCATGCTCTGGACACTACGCTGACACAGCAAACCTTCTTGCCACAGCTCGCATTGATGTGCCATCCTGGATGAGCTGCACTACCTGAGCCACTTGTGTGGGTTGTAGACTCCGTCTCATGTTACCACTAGAGTGAAAGCACCGCCAACATTCAAAAGTGACCAAACCATCAGCCAGAAAGCATAGGAACTGAGAAGTGGTCTGTGGTCACGACCTGCAGAACCACTCCTTTATTGGGGATGTCTTGCTAACTGCCTATGTTTTCCACCTGTTGTCTATTCTATTTGCACAACAGCATGTGAAATTGATTGTCAATCAGTGTTGCTACCTAAGTGGACAGTTTGATTTCACAGAAGTGTGATTGACTTGGAGTTACATTGTGTTGTTTAAGTGTTCCCTTTATTTTTTTGAGCAGTGTATATAACATCTAGAGCAAGACAAAAGGGAAAACACCATTTGCTCAGACCACCTCAGCTGCAGGTAGACAATTAGATACAGGCAAAATTATTCAGGTGATATCTTCTGAAAATTTAGATTTGCCCTTAGGTATCTCAAAGCTGTGTCAGAAATAAATTAGTTCAGCTGCACAAATGATAGTGTAAGGATATATTAATACGAAACTGATTCAGGAATGGAAGAGTGCTCACACAGCTGATGGCTATCTGGCATGAAATGAATTATCATTGTCAGGGTATATATAGGTAGCATTCCCTAATCCCCCAAAATCTTTGTTATTAGCAGAACATATTAATGAGAAATTATTTAATAAGCCATACAAAGAAAGCTGTGGTAAGCAATATAATAATATACTTGTATGCCAGTCCATGAAAACCTTAAATTTATATACATTCTAAAAGAATTTAAGTTGCACATTCTGTCATCTAAGCCCACCATTTTACTTACACAGTGTAAATAGCATTTGAGACTACAAATCAGTCTCTTATCACATTGTGCCAGGCTAATAATTAATCATTCTGCTCACATTAAATTGATTACAAGCATTAAAACTCTAAGAATCAGAAATGTGCTTATTCTGGATTAACCACAAAGAATTGTAAAATATGTCCATAAACTGCAAGGATGCAATTGCCAATTATATCCAATTTAACAAGCATCTAGTTCACTTAACATATTAGTCACCTGCTTGACATCTAAGGTTTCCTAAAAGAGTTATCTGAAATAAACTGCATTTCTAATGTTGCAGACAGAAGACTGATATAATTATAGCTGATAGTATTGCTTAAAATCTACCACAAGGGGACCTGGATTCATAAATTAATATTATGTGGATAATTAAATACAAAGTCTGCCCTGTGTATGAAAATAATTTTAATGAAAAAAAATCCCTAAACTATTTATATTGCCTAGTCAAATACAACCAAAATATAGAAGCTGTAAAAAATGTACTGAAGTTATTAAATTGCTTTAAGGCATTTTATATTTCATACAAATTATGCATTATTTATTCATGTGTATTTGTAATTGCCTGTTATCTTCAAAGACAATATTTTCATGACCCCACTTTTTTTTAAAGCACATATTTACTCTGAAAATATCGGATGAAATACTGAAAATGCCATTCTTTTGTGAAAAGATTCTTAGCCCTGATGTTCCCACAGCATATTATAGGCCAATTTCCCATGTACAATACTGTACAAAATTGTTAGGCAGATGTGCAAAAATGCTGTAAATTAAGAATGCTTTCAGAAATAGAAGCATTAATAGTTTATTTTTGATCAATTAACAAAATGGAAAAGAAATCCAAATCAAATCAATGTTTGCTGTGACAACCCTTTGTCTTCACAACAGCATCAATTCTTACCCTTGCACAAAGCCGGATATTTTATAGGATTATGATTAACCAATTATACCAAGTGTATGATTAACCAATTATACCAAGCAGGTGTTAATAATCATCAATTTCTTATGTAGGTTGAAACACAGTCATTAACTGAAACAGAAACAGCTGTGTATGAGATTTAAAACTGGGTGAACAGCCAAACTCTGCTACTAAGCTGAGATTGTGGAAAACACTGTTATGTCATAGGTTATATACCATGGCGGAACAGAGCACAGGAACAAGACACAAGGTAGTTATACTGTATCAGCAAGGTCTCTCCCAGTCTGCATTTCAAAGCAGACTGGGGTTTCAAGATGTGCTGCTCAAGCTCTTTTGAAGAAACACAAAAAATGGGCAACACTGAAGAACATAGATGCAGTGGTCGACCAAGGAAACTTAATGCACAGATTAAAGACACATCATACCTACTTCCCTTCAACATTGGAAGCTGTCCAGCAGTGCCATCACAACAGAATTGGTGGAAACCAGTGGGACCCAGGTATACCCATCTACCGCTCGGAAAAGTCTGGCCAGAAGTGGTCTTCATGGAAGAATTGCATCCCAAAAGCCATACAGCCAAAATGGAAACACTAAGTGACTCAACTATACATGAAAACATAGGGGGTGGGGTGCAGAAAAATGGCAGCAGATGCTCTGACTGATGAATCAAAATTGGAAAGATTGTAGCAGGAAGCAGTTTGTTCACCAAAGGGATGGAGAGGGTACAATAATGAGTACATTCAGGCAACAATGAAACATGGTGGAGGTTTCTTGCAAATTTGGGGCTGCATTTCTGCAAATAGGGTTGGAGATTTTGTCAGAATCAAAGGTGTCCTAAATGCTGAGAAATGCAGGGAGATATCTATCCAATATGCTATGCCACCAGGAAGATGTATGATTGGCCCCAAATTTATTCTGCAGCAGGACAATGGCCTCAAGCATACAGCCAAAGTCATTAAGAACTATCTTAAGCATAAAGAAAAAAAAGAAGTCCTGGAAGTGATTGTTTTCCCCCCACCAGAACCCTGATCTCAACATCATCAAGTCTTTTTGGAAATTACATAAGAGACAAGGTAGCCTACATCCATAGAAGATCTAGGGTTAGTTCTCCAAGCTGTGTGGAACCACCGTGAAGGAATCTTGCTAAATTCCTTCAAAAATGGTGTGCAAGGGTACCTAGAAGAATTAATGCTGTTGTGAAGACAAAGAGTTGTCACACCAAATATTGATTTGATTTGGATTTCTTTCCTTTTTATTTACTTTCCATTTTGTTAATTGATAAAAAATAAACTATTAACACTTCTATTCCTGAGAGCATTCTTAATTTACAGCATTTTTGCACAACTACCTAACATTTTTGCACAGTGCAAAATGTGTTTGCACACACACACACAAAGTTATCCACACATTTCTTATTTATTGATACAGAATGACTAATGAAAAATACAGAATGTCTAATCTTCTGAATTTCTAAATTGATTTAATCAAAAGATCTGCATCCAGATACCTATAAAATTTGATTTTCTTTTTCTGCACATCATGAAATTTTTTGAAAAATAAATTGCAAAAGTGTAAGGAGTAAGAAGTCATGACTCTTTCTACTGTTTTCACCTAGCTATATTAATGAATATCACATACTTAAACTAAACTAAGTGGGGTTTTCACATATTTACACCTTTGGAAATTTGCTCTTCTTTTCATGTTAGTTTTTGACCGGACACAGATATTCTAATGCCTTTTCTGTTCTTGTTGCAGGTTTTGATTAAGTAAGTCCATTTTGATTTTTCTAAGTTCAGGTTTCATTTGGAAGAAATATATTTTATTATTTTCCAGGAAATCCTACTTTTTTCTCAAAGACATCAAGGTAGCAAAGGTGGGTCTCTGTTCACATTTTATACACTCAGTAGCAATAGGATTAGTTTGGTATATAACAGATAATCAGAGTTGGAACAAGAATATAAGGCCCAAGCATTTGCAGACGACCTTGTATTCAGATAACAGATAATCAGTATATGTAAGTATATGTAAGGATGAAGTGTCAAAAAAAGTTAAGATGATAGTGTCGATGGTGTGACTGAAGTCCTGATGCATTTTCACCTGCATTGCATAGGTAATACACATAAAAAGGACAAAACACTTTGACTGCACAATTGTGGATGCCATCATGTCTTTGTAAAATGCTTCCCTGTCTCCCACAGGTGCCTGGGAGATTCAGTAACTTCTGAAATTGCTGCTATGTATAACATTTTTTAAAAATAATGAACTTTGTTTAACAAAATGTATTTGGCCACTCAATTAACAAAAGTGGGTGGTGTTTGTTTAGAACTATTCAGAATAACAGAGTTGGAAGGGACCTTGGTGGTCTTCTAGTCCAATCCTCTGCTCAGGCAGGACACTGTATACTATTTCAGACAAATGATTGTCCAAGTTCTTCTTATAAACTTCCAGTATGGGAACATCCACAATTTCTGGAGGCAAGTCATTCCACTGATTAATTGTTCTAACTGTCTCCTTGATTAGTTTCCATACATCGCTTCTTCTCCTGCCTTCATATGCTTTGGAGAGTAGGTTGACTCCCTCTTCTTTATGGCAACCCCTTAGATATTGGAACACTGCTATCATGTCAACTCTATTCTATTCGAATTGTTGTAGCTTTAAGTCCTGTTCATATTTATTTTCATCCTTTTTTTTTTTGGTGAAGCAAAAGGACAAACTGCATTGAATTATCTTACTTTCTTGTTTTTTCTTTGGGTAGCAAGTGTTTTTAATTCTTTCTTAGGGTTCTTACCTACAGACCTACATTCTTAAAATTGGATGAGTTATGATCTTTGTTTATAATACAGGCATATCAAGAAAAGCTTTCTGCCCAAGTTGGAACACAATTGCCACCAATATTTTTCTAGTGCCATGCAAAGATAAATAATTCCAGATGAATCATTCTGGTGTTCTAATCTCTCTTGTATGATCATATCAAACTGAGTCACAACTGTTAGTTTTTTGCCATTGGAGTTCTTCAGCAAACTGTTGAGTTTTTGAAGACCAGGAATGTAAAATGTAATTCTATGAAAAAGCAGCATCAAATGTCTAATGTATAGACATTGCCTGGTTTCAGTTGTGAATTTCAAACTAGTATCAGAGCTAATTCTTGAGAATGTGTGTGTGTGTGTGTGTGTGTTTTATCCCCCCTTAAAGTTTATTTTCCCAAAGTTGCTGGTGCTATTAACACAATATTTGAATTGGTTTATCATGGCAAGTAACGAGTTGGGGAGAGAGAAGTAGAGGGAACCTAAAAATGTGTTTACTTATAGAACAGAAAGAAAACTGGCCTCTAATTAAAGTTGTGGCATATTCATTTACATTGGTATGATTTGAAACAAAAGCACAATTATGCAAGACAGATAGAGTCAGAGTTCTGTTGAAGGATGACTTCTTCTGTTAATTTTCCAAATCATTCCTGAACTCATCCCAGCTCAGCGTGATTTTTTTAAAAAAGCTGAAAACACAAACATATTACTTTAATTATAATAGCAATGTGTATATTTATTCCAATTACAACTGGGAACTGACAAGGGTAAGCTTCTTCCATGCTTTCACTTAATTTTTGCCATCTTCATTTCATTTCTAATTAACACAGGGGAAAACAGCACTAAATGTTGTCTAAACATGGTATCCACATCTGGCACAGAAGGGCAAAGGCCAACAATCTTTCTATTGTTGCTTTACTATTCATTTATTAATTTAATGACAGACATTTCCCCTCCCCAGAAGAAAAGCCCAAGACCAAGTGGTTGGATGCCTCTACTTACAGCTTAGAATGGAAGAGTGCAATGCTGAGCTACTCAGGGGCTACATAGCCAGGAAATCCCAATGATCACCTAAAAGTTGTCACCAAACTCTGGCTTTGAATGTAAAAGAAGGGGGAAATTACTAAAACCCTTGTGGAGCAATCATATTAGCTGTGTTTAATTAATGAAATTTGTTTTAATTAAAATGCAAATTAAATCAAATCAAATTGTTGTCCTGGCCCCAGTTTTGTCTTGGCTTACTATCTGGAGTGCAGTCCTAGTGTTTTAGTTAAAGGCCACTCACATCTCTTGTCCTGAAAAATGATGTGCTACCTGGTCTGGAGGGATTCTGGGAAAGTGAAAATGGAAACTACAATAACAACAGCAGCAGTAACAGAATAATCTAGTGCTGCTCATCACTGAATAGAGTGCTACTCATGTCATAATTGCTTGTTGCTGTTACTTAGCTGTTCACTTACTGGAAAGATTTCCAAAGTGATACTGAAGAGGGGATTCTGTTTACAGCTCCCACAGTCTATATGCTAAATCTGGGATTGACTATGTACTATGATTAGAATCATTAGAATAACAGAGTTCGAAGGTATCTTGGAGGTCTTCTAGTCCAGTGGTCACCAACCACCGGGCCCCGGACGGTGCAGTCCGTGGATCATTTTGTACCAGCCTGCCTATTTTGCTTGGGCGCCGCCATCTTGTTTCGACGGCCCTTGAAGTGCTTCCAGGTGAACTTGTCGGTCGTTGGTTGGAAAGCAGCGTTTGGGTGCTGAAGGAATCCTCGCGCCTTAGTTTCATCAAAGGGGGGGGGCGGCTTCGAATGAAGAGCCGTCCCGATGGGGGAGTCTCGTGTTACTCAGGAGGAGATTAAGAAAGAGCCCGAAAAGCCCATCGACCGCGAGAAGGTACAAAGGAGGAGTTGAAGGTGGCGGGGAAAAATGGGGGACGGCTGGCTGGCCGGTCGCTCGGCTTGCCTTGCCTTGGTCATGCGTGCTGATGCCGGTACCAGTCTGTGGATTGGTCTGTGGATTGTACCAGTCCGTGGTACAAAAAAGGTTGGGGACCACTGTTCTAGTCAACTACCTCCTCAGGCAGGGAACTCTACACCACTTCAGACAAATGGTTGTCCAATCTCTTCTTTAAAATTTCCAGTTTTGGAACACCCATAACTTCTGGAGGCAAGCTGTTCCACTGATTAATTGCTCTAATTGTCAGGAAATTTCTCCTTAGTTCTAGGCTGCTTCTCTCCTTGATTAGTTTCCACCCATTGCTTCTTGTCCTGCCTTCAGGTGCTTTGGAGAATAGCTTGACTCCCTCTTCTTTGTGGCAGCCCCTGAGATATTGGAACACTGCTATCATGTCTCCCCTAGTCCTTCATTTAATCAAATTAGACATATCCAATTCCAGAAACCATTCTTTATATGTTTTAGTCTCCAGTCCCACAATCATCATATTAACAATATTCTGTCCTTAGAGCTGTATATATTGAATAACAGGACACCTCACAATACAAGCAACAATCTCAGAACATGAGTAGCTGAAGAGAAAATCTTCATGAATGTGTAAATATAACAGTGATCTCCATATGATGAATATCATGAATCAATTTTAGTGTTTCTAACCTCTTGCTTGTAGACCTGGGCCACATGTCTCTTGGGCACCTGGGCTGTCTTGCCGAACATACCATGGTACAAGTTGGCACCGGCGCCATTTGTGTGTCTTCCATCTGCATAAAAAAAAAAACCACCAAAATGTCTATGTGAACACAGGTCACATTATGCTTACTTTCAATAAGTCTGACAAAATGGCAACCTCAAGCTGATCCTTGCTGGGGCTGAAAAATAGGATCATACCTGATAACGTGGATGGCAAAGAAAATTTAAAAATAGCAATCATCATCATCATCCAGAAGAAAGAAATAACAATCTATTATTTTTTCAGCAAGGAAAACTACATACATGCATCTATCACAGCTTCATTACCAACAAGAGATTCTAAAGATTCTTAAATATAGACACAAAAAAATAATCACATGACTTTCCATTTAACTTTATGTGTTGCTCTGTCCACTTACACTGAAATTAAAGTTAATTCTGTTATCTTTACCCTGATTATCTTCATATATTTAAAAAAATGTGGCTGAAAGTCAATTTTTGTAGCCAGCAACTAGATGGTTACTTGCATGTAGAACTTTTCAGTCTAATCTATAACCTGGGTTTTCCTGATCATCTTCCATTCAAGTACACATCATCTAAAACTGTAATTAGCTTTGTCAAGCTAATCCATTTCCCAGTGTTGGAAAGAGAGAGAGAGAGGAAGGGTGGGAGAGGGAGGGGGAGAGAACACCAGCTTCTTATAGTTTCATAAATAAAGGAAAACTGCTATCAAGGTATAAGTTCCCCCCAAAGAAACTTCCACCTCCCTCCATGCATGCAAAATGCATCATATCCAAATCATTTAAGTGTGATTCTTGGCCTTCCCCAAAGGTGATCCTTCTGTGTTCTAGAGTAGGGGTCGCCAACTTTTTGGACCTCAGGGACCACCAAATTCATAATTTTAGATCCCAGGGACCACTAACCGGTTCTGTGGGCATGGCCTAATTTGTGGGGTGTGGCTTGGTGGTCATGTGACTGACTGTGCATGGCTTGTATGTAAATATTATAAATATTTATATAAATATTGAATTTTTTATAAAAAAGAGCAACTTTTACCCAAAATCAGGCAAAGCAGGCAGATTGAGTTGCTCACAGAATCACAGATTCCTTCAGAGATCTATCTATCTGCCATTGGCTAGCTCAGTCTGTCACATAAAATTTGCTTGCAAGCAAACTCATAAAATTAACTCACAAGACACCATGCATGTAAATATTGAATTTTTTATTTAAAAAAAGAGCAACTTTTACCCAAAATCAAGCAAAGCAGGCAGATTGAGTTGCTCACAGAATCATTCAGTGATCTATCTATCTGCCATCGGCAAGCTCAGTCTCTCAAATTTGCTTGCCATGAGTCTGCACTGAATTTGCTTGCAAGCAAACTTTCAGTCCTAAGGGAGGTTTGGCTGTGCTGAGCCGAAGATCTAAAGACTAGCTAGAAAGCAAGAAATCCAACCATTTCCTGCTTCCTAGCTAATCTAAATCTCCCAACACAGCACAACAGATGATGGTCGGAAAAAGGAAAAATAGCAATTTAGCAGGCAAGTTTACCAGGTAAGGAGTGAGTGGGCGGGGAGGGTTCCCGCGGGCCATGTGGGCAGCGCAGCCTTGTGTTTCTGTGCAGCCTGGATTAATTGCTTTGGGGGGGTGCTCTGGGGGTGAGATTTCTCTGCGGCCCACCAAAATTTTCTCATGGCCCACTGGTTGGCGACCGCTGTTTTAGAGTGACAGAGATCAAAAAGAGTTTTAGTTAAAAAAAAAGTATCACCTATAAAACATGCAGACAGGAGGAGGATCACAGTCTTTTTCTTCATATAAGGTCTCTGGGCAGTCACGACCCCCATTTGCAGGGAGCTGCAAGATGACTCGATGTCGAGATTGTTTTGTCACTATAACAACTGACCCTATGAACAAACATACAAACATTCATTTTGCTTCTCTTGTTATTGGGCCACTGGGCTGAAATTTGAGAAATTAGAAAGGCATTGTATAACACAACTCTAGTGGTTGATTAATCTTTTAGAATACATTTTAAATATATTTGAAGAACCATAGCTAAAGCAAACATATTTTAACTACTAGGTTAAAACAAACTATAAATAAATGATGTACCGGCACAGGAAAAAACAAATCATTTATTATGCTGTCATAATTTAAATCTGAATATTTTATAAAGTTCTCACATTTATTTTCAAAGTGATTTTCTATATTTAGCTGTAATGCCCATGATAATTTACTTTGGAAGCTCGCATCTTATGTTTAATATATCATTCTCTTGATTTAGGCATCTAAGATCATCAGTATTTCATGCATATCTCTCATTTACAGTCAAATACTGTATTTATCTCTTGCGCACCCTTCCCAAACTATGCTGCACCTCTGTGCATCCTTCCCAATCCACCCCCCCCCCCAATATTGTTTTGATTGTCGTTAATCTTGCAGTTTTAAAAGCATTTTATTGCTGATCAAGAATTAAAAAGATCCACGTTTATCTCACCATTCAATTGTGAAGCTTTCTGAACGAGACTATCACAATCTTTCATACCTACCTGGCAGAATGGAATACTAAAGGTAATATAGGTGAGGAGGAACAGAGTTCTTTGCACTTCCTTGTAATCTTGAAGGAAAGATGAGATATGAATGCAATTCATAAATAAATCATCTTGTTTAATAGAGATGCCAATCCTGACATCCCATATAGTTGCTCATTGCTGTCATGTTTACATGGAGGTGCAAATGCAATGAATCTTGATGTTAAAAGGAAATGACTTCAATATTACAATTAAAGAAATACCAAAGTATTATCCACCCTTTGCATTATTCTATACTTAACACATTGGAGCCACATATCTAGTTTCTCTTCTTCACTATCATATTAAATATTTCAGGCACTTATTTAAAGCCTAGAGTTTCAAAATGTTTTCAGTTATGGGTTTAATCTGTCTAATCCTTTATTAGTTGGTAAATACTTTAATTAGCAACCAGAGTAGCTGTAAAAGTAACCCTGTATTGATCTCACATTTTACACAATATGGAGCACAGGCTGTGAACTAAACAGGGTATCTTTTCAATACAACAAGGACAGGACTTTAGCAAAGAGAAGGTGAAAGCAAACACCATATGCCACAAGGAGATTAACTCACATGAATGAGAAATTAGTATTATTGACTGTAGCAATAACAGTGAATACATATTAAGATAAATGCCTCCTGCTAGAGACAAAGGGATAATGCAGAAATATGTGGGCAAGATTCAGGCCATCAAAATTACTTTGAATGTATAATTAGGATGTAGAAGAAATTCAAAAGAAATGTAGCATGCAGAATTTTAATTGCAACCAGTTACATTAAACATCTGGTAAGATGTGCTCAATTAAGATTCCTAAACTTTATCTGCATGGTGTTTATTTTTTTCTGAATAATATCTATAACTTCTATCTTCTATGAAAATATAGAATAAAAATGGAGGGAAAATATATTTATTCTATTATTGTTTATATGTTAGAAAAGGCATAAACTCTCTGCAGTGGTGAATATGAAAGTGAAATTTATTGGATACCAATACGTTGATACCTTAGTACTCATCATTAATTAATGAGTACCAAAAATGATGACTATTAAATAAATTTTTCCCATAAGGAATAATATAGTGAGTCACAAGGCAGTCGACACATTCCTAATGCATTGAGTAGCAAACAGCTGACAGTGAGAACAATCAACCAATGGAACAGCTTGCCCTGGGAAATTGTGGGAGTGCCATCACTTGAGACTTTCAAGAAGAGATTGGACTGCCATTTGTCAGAAATGGTGTAGGGTGTGGGGTTGGACTAGATGACCTACAAGGTCCCTTCCAACTCTGATTACCTGTTAAATCTGTTAAATTATGAGTACTGTGACAAAATATTCATGTCAAAATGCGTTGAGTGTCAGATTTGATGAGTTTCAAAGCAGCTGAGTACTAAGATATCATTGTATATCAGGTCATTTTTAAAATTTCAATTATGCTTCACCATAAAGTGAACAAATGAAATCAATACCAGACATGAGCATAGAGTCAACTCAAAAACATTTCTGCTTAAAACCATATTAATATTTGCTAATCTCAATAAGAAGGTCATCTCAATAAGAAGGTTAGGCTTTAATCGATGCATTAAAAAAGATCAGAAGAAATAATGAAGGGTATTTACTAAAAGATAATGCTCTTAGAGAGGAGAAATAAGTAGAAAATCACTAAGAATTACAGAAATCTTTCAGAAAGTGGTATTGGTGGTCAAGATTGTGAAGAAGTTGGAATATATTAGCTTCAACTTATAGTTTTCAGTATTTTTTATTGTTTGCTCAAGGATTTTTTTATTTGTTAATTTCATTTGATTGGATTCAATTTGCACATAGATATGTAAAGGTTTAATCAAGATAGGCTACAAATCAATCTATCAAATAATATTATTGAAAACAGAAACCCTGTAATTATTTCAGCTGTTGCACAGAATAAGGGAGACAGACATTGGTTATCTTTGTACAAATGCCTGATTTAGAAAGATTTTTCTGGAACAGAAAGTTATTGTACATATTCTTTTCCTCTGGCCATTTTTAAAAGGCTGGAAAAGGTTCTTTATACAGGTATGTACATTTCCTTCCCAACAGAAAAAAAAACCTATTACTTTCTAATCAAGCAATAAGAACCAGAATGCTAAAATAACCCAAAATATTGTAATAGACACTCTTAAATAATTGACCAATAAAGTAGAATTTCAATGCCTTTTGGAAGTAATTGCAGCATATTTAATTACTGTTCATTTGATTCTAGTGAGTTTATTAGCAGCCATTGAAAAATCAGTTATTGTTGAAACTAAAGGTTATGTTTGCTTAAATCACATTGAAATCTCACAACATAAACCTTGAAGACTTGTGTTGAGGTTAACAGCTGGAGAAGGGATTCAAATTATTTATCTATAAAACTCAAGCACAGTACCTTCTTGACATAAAGAAGGACACAGTGTCCAATCACTATATGGAGTCACGATGCAGTCTTTCCTGCAGGGCAATAAACAAGGTCTAACAGTTTCAGGACGAAGGTTTTCAGGACACCTATAAAAAACAATGAAAACATTAAATGTACAGTGAAAACCATATGACACTTGTCAAGGTGGTAATAGAAAAAGAAAGATGAAAAGGAAAGAATTTTTTTAAAAAAGAAAATGTCATCACCTTTCAGAATCATAGATCACTTTGTTCATTTATTCCACATTGAAGTTTCTGTACCTAGTGTTTGTTTTTTGCATCCCAATAATTCTGAGGAAACCTCTATTAAACCATAAGAACTGAACAATATCATAAAAATCTTCTCTATACTCAAGAGAATTTCAGCAGTTTGTGTGGTTATGGAATGGAATACAATTTTGTGTTTTCAGTGTAATTCAGTAGTAACTATATCAGAATTTTTTCATAGGCTGATCTGAGTCATAAATTTTATTAACAGGACTTTGAATGGAAACTATATCTGAAGTCTGGAAAGATATTTTGTTTTGTGCAAGAAATAGGAAGAGGAATTTACTCCAGGGAAATGCACACTAGTCTGATTAAATCAGAAGGCAATAAACTGCCAGATCATAATTCAACGTGGATTATAAAACAACTGAAAACAAAATTATTACCTTATGGTAGGTTCATCATATTATTCCCTATTATTCAACTGTTGAACAGTTACTCAACTGTTCATCTAAAGGTGACTATTGCATATTCCATCTTCTGATTGTAATATTTGTTTTCTTGCCTTTAAATCAAGCTATTGAGGTTATAATTACATTTGCAGATATCTCTCTTTCTCTCTCAGACCTCCAACCCTATTCAAGGTCAAATTAAACTGAAGTAATAGAAACTGAAGTCTGTTACTCTAAAAATAAAGCCAATAATATTGATTGTATCTTTTCCCACCAATTCTTTTTATTAAGAGAACTAAAAACATGGTTCTCATTTGCACTTTTATGTACATCTTCTGCTCTTTAAAACCTTATTAAGTGACATGAGGATGATGGTTCAAGAGATTAACTAATATATTTCTGTTCTTCCTTCATAAGACTTCATCTATTATATATTGCTACTATCTTATTGGAAACCTAGTGATGAATATATCATTTGGAAACCACACTTCTAATAGATGCAGTTGTTTTGTAAACCAGAATAAAATACTGTAGTTTCAATCCAATGCATTTGTATAAACAAATTTAGACTTGTTTTTAATATTATTCTGTTCTGTTCTGATTTCATTCTATCATGGAATTATGTCCTAATATATCTATAAATATAAGTACTTTAGAAGACATTTAGGTACTAGCATTATATTTACTTTTTGGGTGGTACTTGTCCCATATTGAGTCTCACACAGATGACTTTCCTCGTTTGCATTCCAACAGCACAGGTGGCTTCTCCATTCCAACCAGCAGAAGAGTTGAATGCAGACACAGAAGTATCTTCTATGCATTGCCCCCATTGTCCAGTCTGCCAGTGATAAACTGTACAAGGATGTTCATTGCAATTGCGTGTTTCCTGTAGCCTGCTACTATTTGGGCACTGAAGACCACCTAGAAGAAATCATATTGGAGTATATAATAGGAGAAATAAAAAGAATTGTAACTATAATGGGAAATGAATAGATCATATATCTAGTATTCCTATATTCCCACCTCAAATACATCATTTTAATCAAGGTAGATTAAAAAAAATAGACAAGCATTAATCTGTTTGTTATGGTAAGCCAGGGCTGTCAAACTCGTGGCCCATTGGCTGGATGCATCATGGGCTGGCAAAACCCACGTCCAATTTAAGAAAGAGAAAAAAAGTCATGATATGTCACATGATGACTCCATGACTACGCAAGTTTGACACCCATGTACTAAGCTTTTGACTGAATGGGCTCTGCAGCCTGAATGCTTCTCTCTGAAAACAAAATGAAATACATCCATACATCTAGAAAACACACGGAAAGGGATTTTGTCCAGTCTTTTCTTTGATTATATGCTTTCTATGTCAGATGCTTTTGTTTAAAATCATAGGCTAAAATTATTCATTCATCTACAACTTTCAATGGTATACTTTTGCCATAAGATATTGAATAGGGGGTAGAATTATCTCAACTTGTGCTGCAGTTTGTATTATCTCCTCTTCTCCATATTTCACAACTGAACAGTTTCAGAATTAATTATCTATGCCATTCTTCTTTTATTATATCTGACCTGGGAAACTGTAGTCCACAAGACTAGGAAAGTTCAGCATTTGAACCTAGCTTCAAATTAAGAGGACAGCAGCCAATATTTTTAATTATTGTAACTAAACATCCCTAGTTAGAACATGATGAGTAATTATAAGCAGAAAAGAGACCCAAGGTTTATGAGTCTTTTGATATATTTGAACTATGTCATTATAGATGCCCCATATTACACTGCATTTTAGATACAATAGGTAATAATCTCATTTAAATTGATATTAGAGATTGTGGATTTTTAATCTAAAAATCCATTAGATCATATTACTTTGGACTATGCTAAAACTGAATTAGTATTAAGAGACTATTTTCATTGGCATGGCTATCAGAATATCTTCAAATGAATATCACTAACAAACAAACATTAATGAAAAATTACAGCCTCTCTCTCCATTGACCATATCATTTAATAAGATTTATTTTTTGTAGGGTTAGTTTCATTTTAATTTTCCTGTTTGGTGACCTTGTATTGCTTACCATTGCAATATTGGAAATTCAATGAAAAAGGAAAAAAAACATCACTTGAAATAGAGGCACTGGACAGTAATAATCTGGTTTAGAATATTTGCCCTTCTAGACTATTCTGTATATTTTGATTGACATGTCTATTGGGTCATAGACTAATATATAACCTCTTCTTGTTGATATTTAGACCATGATCCTAATTTCATATTTTTCCCCCAAATACAGTGTAAGAACTCCAGAGAGAGGGGAAGAGGATAAAGATTTATCAAGTTTGCCTAATAAAGCAAACAATACAGGTAAATAGCCATTGCTTCTTCTGTCATTTATACTCCTTATACCTGATTGGAAAAAATTCTCCTATGTAAGTATGCAGAATTAATCTTTAAAAAATTTTTTAATAAGAGGTGGTATTCAGCAGATTCTGACTAGTTCTGGGAAACTGGTAGAGGAAATTTTGAATAGTTCAGAGAACCGGCAAATACCACTTCTGACTGGCCCCATCCCCACCTATTGTCTGTCTCCCAAGTCCCAGCTAATCAGCTGGGTCTTCTTTGCTTGCCTGCATAGGAGAACACAGCTGGAAAGCAGGTTAGTGGGATGAGGAGGGAATGAGATTTTGCAGTAACCTTCCCTCAGGAGTGGGGAGGGAATGGGGATTTTACAGTATCCTTCCCCTGCCACATCCACCAAGCCATGCCCATAGAACCGATAGTAAAAAAATTTGAATCCCACCACTGATTCTAATATTTAGCTGACAACAATTAACCAGGTGTAGCCCTGCTTAATTTTTTGAGGACAGGTGAATTTGGCCACATACTACCACCAAACATGGCTGATCAAACTCAACTATAAACAAATCTGAGCCCTGAACCTATGCAGTGATGAAGTTACAAAAATAAAATCCTACATATAACCATTTTATTGTTCTTAAATGGATTTATTGCCAAATTAGATTATTTAGAACTAATAAATAAAATGTTTTACTAATAAAATATTTTATTAATGGTTTAATTGATTTATTGTTTTAATTGATTAGTGTGATTAGAGTGTTTAGTGCAAATAGTGTGATTACTGACTAGTTTAAAAGATCAAAATTCATGTAATTTAATTGAATAGTAAAATCAATGATTTAGTGAATTTAAATGAACAGTGTGATTAATGATTAGTGTAATTAATTGATTAGTGATTAGAGTAATTAATTGATCAGGCTGACTGTTGCTCAGGAATATTATCTGACTTGATCAGGCTGATTGTTGCTCAGGAATATTATCTGACTTGAGAGATTACTGCAATTGATTGTTTGATGTAATATTGCCTATATAGATTACCCAAAATTGTTCCTTTAATTAATTCAATCAACGTACTATTTTAACAAACCTACCATGCCAAAAAGAAAATCCTACGCCAAACCACAACCTAAAGAGAAGATAATCCCCACCAATGAACCACAAGACTCCTGCACATGCCTTAAATGCTACAAAAATCTAAAGGATAATGAAAACTCCATCAAATGTTCTCTGTGTAAAAAATACGCTCATCATGACTGCTTGGGATTACCTGAGCAAATGATTCAATACCCAGAATCATCCAATGAGTTTCCATATTTCTGCAAATCATGCAGACCCAAACTGGATCTGTCTGAAAGAGTTGATACCATCGAAACCATTGAAACATCCCCTACCATCGAAACCATTGAAAAATCCCTTAACACCATAGTAGCATCCCTGGACGCCGTAAAAGAAAGAATATCCAACCTTGAAAAAAAAAGACACAACGCAAAAACCTGAACATCCAATAGCTACAAACCACATCTCTACCCAACAACCACAATCCGATCCAAAACCCAATCCACAAATAACACAACCCAGACAAATATTGATATCCCAATCCTCATCAGAGAAGCCGTTGAGCGTGAACGGAAACGTCCAAACGCCATCTTATTTGGTCTAGAGGACATCAATGTCAATGATGACATCACAACTGTCCGAAACATCATCAGGGATTATCAAGCATCAACCATCTCCGCTGATGAAATACTTGACATTTCACGCATTGGCCGAGAGCTAAATAACAGTGACGGCTCTGTGGCCCCTCGCCTGTGCAGAGTCATTTGCAAAAATGAATCAAGCAAACGTAAATTCATTTATACTATAAACTCACTCGCCAAAACCAACACCAACCATAAGAACCTCCGTTGCCGCCCTGACCTAACCATACAGCAACGTGCCTGCTCCCGTGCACTCCGCATTGAACTCAAAAACCGTCTAGACAATGGAGAGAAGGACCTGTACATTGACTACCATGCTGACTGTATCAAAAGTAAGCCACGCAACCCAATACTCAGCTTCTACCCTCAACCACAACCCTACCTCAACCGATCCACCATCACCCAAGACTAGGCACGCACGCCCCAACTACCTCAATTCCAACTACTGCCGGCCTTAAATGCAAACTACTCAATGCAAGAAGCCTCGTGAATAAAATACCTGAATTTCTCATCCTCCTAAATATGGCTAACTTCGACATTATATTTGTCTGTGAAACATGGCTCAATGCATCTCTCCCTGACTCCATTACCACAGTAAGAGACTATCATGTTTACCGATCAGATCGTGAAAATCGCCGAGGAGGTGGTGTTGCTATATTCTATAAAAATCCTTACATCTAAAAAATATCCAAGTTACCCAGGAGCTTGCTCTTCCTGAGACCATCATCTGTGAACTATCCTTAAATATCACAATTCGATTCTTACTATGTTACAGAGCACCTGATTATGACATCGAACATGTAAACAAGCTAAATACATTACTAACATGGGCTGCATCCTGCCCATACCCTTTTATCTTTCTTGGTGATTTCAATCTACCTCATATTGACTGGACCCTAAATGATTGTACAACTGAAATCATACACACAACCTTCTACAATGCTATTACAAATCTGGGACTAGAACAACTAGTAACCAACAACACTAGACTAAACAACTGCCTCGATCTCATCTTCTGCAATAGTTTGAATTTAATTTACGGAATACAAACTAAAGAACCCTTTTCCAGTAGTGACCACAATATGATTGACTTTTGTCTCAACATACGTCCACACAAAAATCACCACAATGATGTAATCCCCAATTGTAACTTCAAAAAGGCAACTATGATCTTATAGACAACGATCTCTCATCCCTGGATTGGCAATCTCTATTCACTGGATGCAATACTGTTGAATACCATTACAACATATTTTTACTTGAAGTCAAAAGAGTCATCAAACTATATGTACCAACAACAACTCCCAAAACAAAACAAAAAAGCAGATTACCCATATCAATAAGGAAACTTCAATCCAAAAGAGATCACTCTGGAGGAAAAACAAATCTGGTCACGTTGCCAATTTCAAAAACCGATACAAAAATCTATGCCACCAGATAAAGACTGAATGCACCAATTATCACATTAAACAAGAGGAAAACCTGTGCTTTTTACAATTTTGTAAACAACAAACTAAAAGACTCTAGGTCCATCCCTCCCTTGATAGGACCTGATGGTAAAGACTGCAACGACGACACCATTAAAGCCAACATCTTTAACACATTCTTCGCTCAGTATTTGTAAACAGCAATGGATCATGCCCAGTATTTCCTAGCCGCATTCACAGATAACAATAATGATCTAATACATATCGATTTCACAAAAGACAATGTTGAAAAATCACTACGCAATCTAAAACCATCTCTATCTATTGGACCGGATGGAATATGTGCCTACTTCTTAAGAAAGCTATCCACTGCCATAGCCAAACCTCTAAGCATAATCTTTGAAAAATCTTTCAGGACCAGCTCCTTGCCTAACCTATGGTCACAAGCCACAGTCATCCCCATCTTCAAAAAGGGAGACCCAAGCCTAGTTGAAAATTACAGGCCAATCTCCTTATGCTGCGTCACCTGTAAAGTCATGGAATCAATTATTAACCAATCCATCATCCTCCACTTAGAGACAAATAACCTACTCTCCAATAAACAATTTGGTTTCAGAAAAAAACTATCCTGTAATCTACAACTCTTACACTGCAAAAAACATATGGACGACACAACTCGACCAGGGCAAAGCAATAGACGCAATCTACATAGACTTCTGTAAAGCCTTTGATTCAGTGGTACACCGACAAACTACTCCTAAAAATAAAATCCTATGGTATCTCTGGACAACTGAATAACTGGATAGAAGCATTCCTGTCAAACAGACAACAAATGGTCAAAATCGGAGCGTCCTATCAAATCCAGTACCTGTCAATAGTGGTGTCCCCCAAGGCAGTGTTCTAGGACCAACTCTCTTCATACTCTACATAAACGACCTCTGTGATCATATTAAGAGCAATTGTGTTCTCTTCGCTGATGATGTAAAGCTGTTCAATACCACAGACAATACTGCTACCCTACAAAAAGATCTTGACTATGTATCAGAATGGTCAAACAAATGGCAACTTCAAATATCAACAAATAAATGCTCTGTCCTACATATTGGCAAAAAAAAATCAGAAAATAAAATACAAGCTGAATAGTCAAGAACTTGTTGATGACCCAAGCTCTGTAAAGGACCTTGGAATACTCACCTCTAATGATCTGTGCTAGAGCCCACTGCAACTACATAGCCAAAAAGGCATTAAGAGTTGTTAACCTAATCCTACGTAGCTTTTTCTCTGGTAATATCACACTACTAACCAGAGCATACAAAACATTTGCTAGACCAATACTCGAATACAGTTCATCAGTCTGGAACCCACATTACGTATCTGATATTAGCACAATTGAGAAAGTCCAGAAATATTTCACAAGAAGAGTTCTCCACTCATCTACTCGTTGTAGAATACCTTATGCCACCAGACTTGAAATTCTAGAACTAGAAAACCTTGAATTATGCCGTCTTCGGTCTGACTTAAGCATGGTATATAAAATCATACATTGCAATGTCCTACCTGTCAATGAATACTTCAGCTTCAACCATAACAACACAAGAGCACACAATAGATACAAACTCAAAGTAAACCGCACCAAACTTGATTGCAGGAAATACGACTTCAGCAATAGAGTGGTCAATGTCTGGAATACTCTACCCGACTCTGTAGTTTCTTCCCCAAACCCCAAAAACTTTAACCTTAGACTGTCTACTATTGACCTCACCCCTTTCCTAAGAGGTCTGTAGGGGGCGTGCATAAGCGCACCAACGTGCCTACCGTCCCTGTCCTATTGTTTCTCTTATTCTTTTATTTTTCTTATATGTACCCATTTCATTTATTCACAACTATGTATACACTTATACTTATTATCTTGTAAACAATTGGCAAATCAAATAAATAAATAAAAATAAATAAAAACTATGTTTTGTGTTACAAGCAATATTACTGAGCAAATCACTGGATCTATGTGAGAGAGAAATTTTTACACTGTCTATCAATAGGGACTGAACAATTTCTTCAATGTTACATACATGAGACCCCAAACAGTTTTATATTCTGTTAATTAAAGTTTAATGATCATTAACAATCATTACTAACTGTATGAGCATTAGTACCACACATTAGTACAGAATATTAAGTGGAACGATGGAGATAGTATCCTATCAAAGTATAAGTAGATTCATTGGAGGAATTAATCAACTAAATGCTTTCAGGCAAAAATTAGTTGAGTTATAAGACTTCAGATATGTATAATCCAATTGGACATATACATGAAAATAAAATATACATGAAAAAAACAAGAAAAAAACATGTAGTCTGTAAACATGTAGGTTACAAAAAAGTAAAGCTGAGATATACATATATAAAACATTTTAAATGAGCTATATAAAACCAAATATGACCTGCTGTGTTTCTGTTCACCAATGTTTCAAATTCCCAGTAATAGTATACTAGTGCTAGGATAAGAGTTTTAAATACATCAGGGATTAATTATTTATTTTCTAATTTTAAAAAGCAACTAAAGCTAGTTAGTGAGATGTCTGTGCATGTATACACCAACCTCATCAGACAAAAAGAGGTATAAGATTAGTAATTTTATTTCTTTCCCCATCTTATCTTTTCTTAATTCTCAATCAGAGTTATCATGTTTGTAAGGCACCAAGTTAAAGATGCCTGCATTATCTTTCCTATATAAGAAAGAGATGACCAAAAGTCATATTATAATGTGATTCAGAAAAAAGATTGAGATTTTTTTTTTTTAGCTCTGACAATGGACATCTGATTTGAATATAAGAATTTGCAGCAAATAACATCTACTAGTCTCCCTTGCATATGCCATAATTGGTTTCCAGTTAGCTTCAACAAACATTGTAAATAGCATATTGTGCATATTGGGAAAAGATTACACTGTTTATTTAGATTATCGGGTACCAATTTTTGTTGTCTCACCTGGAAATAATTATCTTGATTACGACATCTGTGAAAAGTCAGACCTACTTTCATGATTTAATTATGATATTCCGAAAGATAGGAATGCCATTTAATTAAACTGCTTTCTCTTCAAAAACTTCCACCCTGAGAATTGCCACAATATAGTAACATTTCTAATTTTACAGGTAGGATCAGAAGTGGTATTCAGCAGGTTCTGACCAGTTCTGGAGAACCGGTAGCAGATGTTTTGAGTAGTTCAGAGAATCAGCAAATACCACCTCTGATTGGAGATTTTACAGTATCCTTTCCCTGCCACACCCACCAAGCCATGCCCACAGAACCAGTAGTAAAAAAAAATTGAATCCCACCACTGGGTAGGATAATCTGATATAGTCAGATATTCCCTGTGTAACTATGTAAAAGAAGCTTCTTAAATTGGCTACAGTCTAAAATGAGTTTCATTTCATATAGAGATAAGTGATCTGCATTGATAGTATCCTAATCATCTTCCAGATTCTGGGATAATTTTTGACTAATCCAAAAACCTGTTATCTCTTGTGTTTCCCCATTATCTGAATATATTTCAGTAAAGGCACCTGTTTAAATATGGTTTCATCACCTCCCAGCCATTGTTGCAGGTTTAGCAATATGTTAGATATCTAAAATGTTCCATACCGGGTGTGAACAAAGGAATATAGTTAATATATATTACCTTAGAGAAGCTAAGAGCTTAAGGCTCAACATTACTTCTTTACATGGCTCTCAAGCCTTTAGCATCATGAAAAATTAAGCATGAAACAATTTGAAGCTCATTTGTGACTCATAAATCATAGAGCTGGAGTACCTATGCTTGGAAAAGCCTCCACCTTCCTGTTGAAAAAAGCTTTTAAAAATGTATTTATAGGCTGCCATATGCCAAGGGCTTAGAGGTGGAGAGAGTAACAGATGTTTTGAATTATAAAAGTAGATCTATTCCTCCCTTTGGACTCCTGTCCCATAGTTTTTGGGGAAAGAGAAATTTGAAAACATATACAGTTTCTATTTCTTTACTCTTTCTCCCTTCTTTCTCTCTCTCACACACACACAGGGGAGAGAAAAAAAGGGAGTGTGTGTCAGTCAGCCAGCCAGCCAGCCAGCCAGCCAGTCAGTCAGTCAGGCAGGCAGGCAGGCAGGCAGACAGAACAACCAACAGAAATGGACATATAGATTATAGACAAAAAGATAACTTCTCAATACAATAGCTGATGGGAACAAGTGATCCCTATATTGCTTCAAACATATTTCTTCTACAGAGAAAGTTTTTGATTTTTTACTAACATTTTGACCAGAAGCTAGTACTGCTTCCAAGAGCCAACCATTTTACCCCATCTCAATCACTAATCTATATATTTTCTGTTCCTCATTTCACTTTTAATCTAAATATCTGAATTGTATAATATTAAATTCTGTGATGATAAAGTGGTCATTCATAAGTAAACAGTAAATTTTTTAGCTCTGGCAGTATTAAGAATTCAATTCTGCAGGAAGACTAAAATTACTTTTTATTGAGATTAGCTATAATGGCAGAATCTGATTGTATTATTATCAATTCCTCCTTCTTACAGTTCAATTTAGTAGGGAGGTATCTGTCTCAGGTCAGATCTGGCCCTCAGGGCCACCCTGGAAACAGGAAAGGACTGGCCCATGGTGCCTCTGCCAGCAAAAATGTTTTTATTGGCAGAGTGTTACAGGAGGCCGTCGCAGCTGAAAATGTTTTTGCTGGCAGAGCGCTTGGGTCATCACAGGTGCCCCTGACATGAGTGATGTTGAGCTGACCACGCTCAACCTAGCCACGCGCCCCCCAAGGTCAAACACAACCCAAATGTGGCCCTCAATGAAATCGAGCTTGACACCCCTGCTTTAGCCCTTTTTGCATAGGCAACAGCTTCTGCACATCTCTGTTAAAGTTATCTTTATTCTGTAAAGTTACACTTTTCAAAGGTTATTCTTTTATTCTACTTTGTATACACCTCCTTGAAAATAATTCTTATTAATGCAACTTTGTCAAATGTATGTTGGATGCTAATTGGTTCAGCTCATTGATGCTAATCAACACAAGAGATTTCTGGTGATTCAGAGACTGTTTTTTCAAACCATACTATTTCTTTTCCACTTAAATCTATGGCAGTTTTCTTTTATATCCCTAGTAGAAACAGAATACAAATTAAGTGATTTTCTTCCACTTTGAAATGTAAATTATTTGAGAATAGACCTAAACTCAGTGAAATATACTTATTTTGCCCTTCAGATTCAAAGAATTAAATATATCTTTGTAGTATAAAAGCTAAATCAAATCACGTTCTAGGAACATTATAATAGATATTAGCAAATTAAGAATAATTCCTTTAAAACATTTGCAATGCAAAAAAGCAAAGTATACATTTTTTCTTTTCTTTTAAAATTAAAATGACTACTGAACAACAACAAAAAATCTCTACCACTATTTAAATCCTGGTAAGTTTACACTAAAATATTTTTTTGGGTAGGAATGAAGAAAGTATAAAACAGGCACCTGCCATCTAAAGCTAAATGTGGAAAACAAAATGCAAGGACAGTAAGTAATTTGAAAGTAAGACAAGGAAATATAAGATGAGATATTAGCCTTAACTGCTATAAGCATCAGCTCTGGTACTGTCAGTCTTTCTGGGGTCAATCAGATAGGAAACAGAACCAGATGAGCTAATACTACTTTATTGTAAAGCTACATTGACAGAATCTTACAAGTCTGAAAGTACATTTCTCCCCCTTCTCCCCCTCCTTCCTTTACAGCTAAGAATGGGCTCTCCTGAGCGTCTTGCCCCATCCAATATCCAGCTACGGGCTATGCTGTCTTTTATTTGATCATTCCCTTTGCAATGTCTCTGCACAGTCTCCCAAGGTCATTCCTATATACCATTGCAGGTATTTCACAACTCATTAATACATGGCAAATCACAATGAAAATAGTGTATACTCTACTACTCTACTTGCCAACACTGTTACTAGTCATGCATGTGTGTGTGTGTGTGTGTGTGTGTGTGTGTGTGTGAGAGAGAGAGAGAGAGAGAGAGAGAGAGAGAGAGAGAGAACACTTTTCCTTGTTAATTCTTTGTCATGAATCCTAAGAAAATATTACATGCTTATGTTTGTGTATTGCAAAATGCTAATAGATGGCCTTACCTTCACCTGCATATGCCAGGATGGAGCGGGTGCGCATCTGTTTTCCTTCTGTGGTTTTCCCTGAGCAGGTGTGCGAGCAGGAGGACCATCCAGACCATGTGCTGAGAACACAGTCCTTGGGGCATGGAATTTCACAGACAATGGGGACAGGATAGATAGCATCTCTGCAGAGCTGTCTATCAACTTCTTCTCCTGGGAAAGAAAAGGCCAGTAGCAGTCTATCAGAGCTAATTTAACTTCAATTGAACATTCTTAACCCAGATGGGCATATAAATAAATTAGATTTGGTTGCTTTGTAAAAAAATAATAATAAACTGATTAGCTATCCAAGTGAGTGTATCTTTTTCCATGGCTCAATGCTTGAGAAATTGTTGCAAAATCCATATTCACTCATGCATTCAATGGAGCTTAATAATGAATGGGAGGAGGTTCATATTTATATTTTGGAAATGTTAGGTATCAAAAAAAAATCTTAATTTAGACAAGAAATGAAAAAAAATTACCTAAATAGTATAACAACTATGTTTGTGGAAAAGATATTGTAAATTCATTACATAGCTGAATCATCTTGCAGAACAAACTAAACAGATTTATTCTAAAGCAAGTTATATGGCAAGGGTAGCTTCCACTCTCCTTGTCGTCTGGAACATTAAAAACTTGATTATTCTGTAATAGCTGGATGGAGCTTTCAGTGCCTGGAATATTATATTAATTATAATTGATGCCATGATTGTATATTATATTTCTGTTATTGTATTTACTTTGCCTTTTACTATCTGAATTTTACTAATTTATAACCCTCCAGACAGAGCTGTTTGGTCTAGTGGCTAAGATGCCAGATTGGAACGTAGGACAGTTAGAAGATTAGAAAGTAACCCCCGCTTTAGCCAGGAAAGCCATCTGGGGAAATTTGGGCCAGTCACTCTCTTTCAGCCCAGTTCATTTCACAGGGGTGTTGTGTGGAAAATAGGAGGGGGAAGGCATATTGGATATGTTCATTGCCTTGAGTTATTTCTAAAAATAATAAATGCAGGCTACAATAAATAAAATAATAATAAACATAATAACAGTCATTGTATTCCAGACAATATGCCCATAACATTATAGTCATCGTGGCAGGAGTGCTCTATATTGAAGATAGCTGGTGGACTAATGGGGAAGATAATATCTCTGTACTGTCCTTGTCTTCAGTTTTTTTTAGTTTGTATTATTGTAGTTAATGTCTCAAAACTTTAATATTTATAGTTTTAATTATAAGCCAACAGAGTCGCATTATAGAGTGATAGCGGTAGCAAACAAATTTTTTTTAAAAGTAAATAGCATGATGGGATTTTTAGTCCAATGTATCTGGAAGGAAACAGTTTGGTACGGATCTACTATATATGGATGAAAAGCTCAATTACATTATGTATAGATTCCTTAGTGGAATTTGGGGAGTTCAACCAAGAACTGCAAAGTCATTAATTCTGAGCCAGAGTTAATTCGACCCAGATCATTATACTGCAACTATGAAGTTATTTCATCTGATCAATTATTTCATCATAATAGCTAATAGAATTGAATTCAAGATGTTCAATATGACACATAATATGCTATGCTACAATAACATTTGAAAAAAGAAATACAATATTCCAATATCACATTCAAGACAAGAGTCAATACTGTTAAATAATTACTTATTGTCAGAGCTGCTCGGGCAAGTGGAAGAGAAAATACATTATAGTTTTTTCTGTATACCAAACTGCTGGCCTTACATTTTTTAAAAAAGTAGAACATTATGAACAAATATGTTGGCAGCTGAAAGAAAAGAGATGCTTCCTTTCTTGAACACACTGGTGTTTAATGACATTTTAGCAGCTAGCAGGGGCATTACCATCTCTCTCTTGATACACATACAAACTTAGAAACACATGAGATCCTGTGGGCAAATAATGCCGGTACTCCTAAAATCTTCAAAATCTTTAATTAGATAGAAGTTTGATTGTCACATAAAAAACAATCAAACTCCATCTGCATTTGGTGGCAGACACTTTAAAAATTGATTTTATGTGAAAACAGGATAACTTAGTCTCTAACTGCATATTAAAGAAATATGTTCAGATCTAGAGCACTCCACAGTAAGTATTATCTGATTACAAGTAATAAAATGGAATGAGGCATCCCTTATAACACTTACTTAAGTTCATTGGGAGTTTGTACTACTGAGGTAGATTTTTCCCCCCTAATATTTCAGAAATGATATGAACAAACTGACCTTTGTGAGTATTTCATCTTATAATGTCACATCTGACTAGAAAGAATCAAGCATATACTGCCAAAATAATCCCACTATAGCAATCATATGAAGTAGTAAAAACCACAATAGATAATAGCTATGGTGGGTAGTATAGCTTATAATATGGTAAAATGTAACAGGTGTCATGACTCTGCATGTACATAAAAACAAAATATGTTCTCATGAGCTTACTTTTATTTAAATTCATGTTTTGAAACTATCATACTAAATATTTTCCCTATCCTTATTTAAAATTAAGTGTGGGTAGCTATCCAATGTCACTTACTCTTCATCTACAACTTGGATTTTGCTGTTTATTAACTTAAGTGGAAGAACAACTACTTGGAGATCAATTAGCATAATGCCATTCAAAAGTTAATCTAAGACAACTGGTGGGGAGAATGCAACCAGTCTGAAGAAGCTAAAATAACCTGAGCAGTAATAAATACATCTTATTGAAAACCTGAGGTAAACTAACGTTCCCTTTCCAAATGGAGATGACACAATATGTCATCTCCAATTGTAACTGCAATGGCAAAACCATAATGATGTCAGCTGTAGTTGGAAAGGGTGCCTAATTGAAAGATGGACTACTGAAATAGCATTCTGAAATGGTTATCTACATTTTGGCATCCCAGATCTGAGTACCTAGCAATATGATACTTTATTGTACATTTTATTCTGTGGCAAGGTTATTAGATCTGGACTACAAACATGGATTACTACCATATTAAATAGCAGAGGACTATTTTCTGCTTATGGTTTAGATTTTTGGCAAGCCCTTCCTATCAGTCCTAGCTGTTATGAACTACTATAAGTTTGGTTGAACAATTTCTCTTTTTTTCAGATAATGCTAAGAAGAAACGTAATAACAATAGAAACAACTGTTTCAAACTATTTTTAAAATGTTCATCCTTTCTTTAATTTTGTTTGCATTGTTCCATGAAGATTTATTTGCACTTGATTTAATAGGATAATATTCTATTATTAAAGGAATCAAAAGTACGGTGGTGAAATCCCGGGATGGGATTCTACCGGTTCTGTCTACTTCTTTAGAACTGGTTGCTCTGAAAAGCAGCAAACAGAGAGCATACATAGAAACAGTTCTATGCTGTTTTGGTCCACCCACCCGCCCGGGCTCTTACCTGATCTTTATTTCCTGTGTTTTCAACCGCAGCTGCTTTACACGACACAGCTGCAGTTGAAAAAGCAGGAAAAAGGGGCTTTTTCAACTGCTGCGCACCCGCGCGCAGGGCTGCTCAGCTGTCCAGGCAGCTAGATGACGATGATATACACACACGTGCAGCATGCATCAGGCATGTGTGCATGCAAAGCACACATGTGCGCGCAAAATGTAAAATCAATGAACCAGTAGTTACACTGGTCGGATCCCACCCCTGGTGAAATCTAATAATATTTTAAAACAAGAACACAGATATACAACATATTAATTTCTGAACAGTAAATAAAACTATGTACAGGAGAAGAAAACTATGACATAAAAGCATTCAAATGAGAATTGAGGAAGATTAAACATATTGAAACAAACAAATGAATTAACTTTTTCCATTAATGACTAAAACTTCTAGAAATAAAGTTAAATTAAGTTTCCACATAAAATCACTTATCCTAAGATTTGGCTGACTGATGCATCTTGTAGAGTATAAAAGCATCATTGGAAAAACTAACCAGCTTCCAAGGAAATAAACAAACTCAGCTACTTTAATTTACAAATACTTTCAGGGTATACTCTGGGGCCAAAGTAGCAACAGTAAGTGATTGATGGAGAGCAGCAAGCTCCAAGTGTGTCAACTCTCAGAAGACCCTTTAATATGAAGGTCATAACTGCCAAGGTTTCTGCAGTTCCATATAAAACGTAATAGCAATTTCCATGACATTACTGGCCTATTTGCATCTAATTAGTGTGGAACAATAAATAATTTTTAAAACTACAACATGAATCTATGCTTGTTGATGAAATCAGCTAACTTAATAATTATGATACAAGGAACTGGGGGAGGGATTTACAAGCTAATAATAATAATAATAATTAGTGTGCTTATTAATCTGTTGAAACCTTGATTTTGAATGGAAGTAAGAATATCACAAGACTCATGGACCATGTTGTCCATTACATATATAAGCAGAGATGGAAATTGTTTCTTCTTAACCTAAAAAATCAGTACCTCTGGATTACAGAAACATTTGGAAATGGAAATATAATACCATAATGATTTTCCTGTTGAATATTTTATTAAGTGTACATCAAAACATTGTACAGGAAAAAGTATGGTAATTTAGAATATTCCAAATGTAGTACATTATGAAAAAAAGAATGCATTTATAAAACAAATGGAATACATTTCTTCTCAGTAAGTAGTTTATACACACAGTATTGTATTATATGATTGCCTGGTCAATAAAGAATAAAACATTATATTATTACCAGAATTCTACAATTTTTCCAGTTTATGTTGTTTTCCATTAATAATCTTTCCATTTCCACCCAAACTTTCTTGTACTGCTTTTCTTTCTAGAGAAAATCCATTGAGACATTGAACAACGCTGTTTAATGCTACTAGAAATATTCTCCTTCTAAAAACATGGTTAAACATTTATACACACACACACACACACACACACACACACACACACACACACACACACACACACACAAAAGCAGAGGTGGTATTCAGCAGGTTCTGATCAGTTCTGGAGAACCGGTAGCGAAAATTTTGAGTAGTTCAGAGAACTGGCAAATACCACCTCTGATTGGAGATTTTACAGTATCCTTCCCCTGCTATGCCCAACAAGCCACGCCCACAGAACCGGTAGTAAAAAAAATTGAATCCCACCACTGACACATACATATACCCACACAAACTTTCTCTTTTAAAGTATCTGCCTAAGTATATAATGGTGAAACAGCCCAAAGTTTCTCTTAAGGGAAATTTGGAGTTGTTATTTAATAATGACATTTTTAAAAGCAAACCATACCAAGTTTATGCCTGCCAGGTCTATAGATTTAACAAATTCCTGATTCCTATTCATCCTTCTTAACACATTGCTGAACAGCATCTGTCTTTAATTAACAATCTTAATTAATTGATAGTTAATATTCTCAAGTAATTTCCTTTCAAAAACTTAAATAACATTTGCACTGATTTCAATTATAACAAACATTAAACCGCTTTGTTTGATGCCTTGCAATGATTTCCAAAAAGAATTTTTCTGGATCTATGTTAGCCAACTTGATAATTTCTGGGAATTCAAAACTATTCATCTAGAAATTGTTCAGATTGGGAAAATTCCACTCTAGATTGTTAAGTCTAATAATCAAGTCTCTGTTAAAATCAGTCAAATTTGTTTATTTATTTTAATATTGGATAACTTTGGGTAAAAATCTGGGACCAAACTTTTGTGTCTATTCCAAGAATGCCTGCAAATAAGCATTATAATTGACAGTCCACTCTGGTTAGCACTTAGGGGTTTTCAAGTCTATTGACTAGGCTGTGAACTCAAAGGATACCTCTCTTAAAAGAAGGCAACAGAGAAACATCTCTGGAGAAGGTCTTGATCTTTTTTCAATATAGAAGAAATAGAATTTACCAAAATACATTTTTACAGCCAAATTTTGATTTAAATACATCTCTGCATCCTATGTTACTATTCAACCTATTTCTAGAAACAGGATAAATTCACATACAAAAATCTGCACAACTGTAAATATATCACAAGAGTTCTATTGTACTACTGCCTAGAAACTGGAACAAAGAGGGAGAAATAGTCACAAGGTATTCTACTCCTAACACAAATTATACAAATTGAAGAAAGGTCTTTTCCTAGCTATTGCAAGCAAGAAGATGATTGTTTTCTCCTTATGACAGCTGCATATAAGACAGTTGGATAGCTGCATAAAAATCTTGGGAAGATAAAGTTTCCATTATCTATTTAATAAGAACTGGCCTACATGGAATAAATATTCCTTTCCAGCTACATATTTAAAATATCTGTATACTACTTCTCATTCAAAAAATTGCCATCTTACAATAATAATTATGGACACCATAGAATGAGAACCATGTTAGTCTAGGGTAGCAAAAATCAAAAGATAGCTCACAAAAGTTTATGGTTTTAATATTGTTTGTTAATCCAAAAAAAGAGGCTACCAGACTTTTTAAGGTAATAAGCGATTTGGGTTCCATTCAGTTTAGGAAACACTTCTGGTAATGCTTTCTAAGAAGAATTATATTAACCATGCAAAATCCATACCTGACCATGCATACAGATCTCTAGGGAATTCAAGGGCAGCATCAACATCTGGGGGGGAGGGAGGGGAGGCTGGAAATATCCATCATCAGCCCAGAGAAGGTTGATGATTGTTCTAATGACCCATGGCAACATTAGCAACTCTATGGTGTTAATCCCACTCAAATTCCTATTTTATCCCCTTTGGTTATCCATTAGAATCTTTTCCGAGTTAATTTATACTCCTATTGTCTCCATTGACACATGCATGTAGTTATTTTGGCAGAATGCTCTTCTATTGTTTTTTGTTTGGATTTTTTTTGGCTTCCCATCTTGCTTAAAGCTCAAGAATTTCGTAATGATCTTGCATTCAACTCTAACCAGATGTGACTCTATTTAAGTTTTTTCATCAAAGTTGATTAGATAGATTGCCACATTTTTCATTACCTAACCACAATATCTGCTCACACAAAAATATTGAGGAAAGCTGTTTTCTTTCAGTTCCACCCTACACATATACTAATATATATATAGTATATTGTAACATAAACTTGCTTCCTTCTTTTGCATTTTCAAGTCCAGTATTCTCTCCCTGATGCTGAAGGCAATAGATGGCTATAATAACCAATAGAAACCAATAGCTTTATAAAAGTTACCTAAGAAGATATCCACTATTTGTTCTTTCAGCTAAGAATGTTCTAGCTTAATTGGGACCATGCGCATAAATGCTTTTTATCCTGTCATGAATCTCCCTGCAATCAGGTTTATTGGATGACCCCAGGCTCTACTTCCTGAGATAGGGGTTATTATCTTGTCCTTTATTATTATCCTGAAAAACAGACATAAATAAACAAGAAGAATGTAATAATATTTCCCAATAGAAACAGGACATTTTTATAGTTACAAAATACCATACTATCTGCTAGCTAGTCACAAAGGCTATGTTAAATGTTTGCAAGAAACAGTTGTCACATCACTTTTGAAAATGATTCAGAATCTAAATTTTCAGGCATTCAAGATTTTTCAGACCCTGAAAATTTGATCTGGTTCAGCACCAGGGTTTCATTGGGAAATTTTGGGTCTAGACCAGTAGAAGTACTAATTTGATTTCTTTGTAAAATATTGCAACTAAATTACAATGTGGTTTAATCCTTTTATAATAAGCTGACCACTATTTATTTAGAAGCCTCTTGGAAGAGGATGATAATTTGCATGTTACTAGCCAGATCGACACACAATTTATCAATTAGCTAATATGAATTATTTAGCAAAACGTAGGACCAATAACAAAGAATTGTTTAGTCATGCACACATTTGTGGAACAGTAAAATCTGATTTAGCATTTTAATCCTTGCATGGAGCTTTCAATTGTATATTTATTAATTGAGACTCATTCTTTCCTTCTGTTACAAGCTAAGCAATTTCATTTTCTAAATTTTGTTGATGCCATTAGGAACTATTAATATACCAGATCATGTATGACATCTTCATTCTACAGCTATTTCATATGGATGGTTTTTCTGAACATGTAATAACATTGCTCAACTTTTAATATTTACATTGGATTTTCTTACAGTTAATCATGTATATAGTTTAGACCAGTGTGACCAGGGTGTCAAACTCAAGACTCCGGGGCTGGATCTGGTCTGTGGTGTGCTTGTATCTGACCTTCAGGATTGCCATGCAAATAGCAAAGACCTGCCCGTGGTGCCTCTGCCAGCGAAAATGGATCTTTGGAGGAGCTCCGTTTTCACTGGCAAAGGATGACAGGCAAAAACAGAGCTTGCAAGGGTTGCAAGAGCAGAACAGAGCTTTGTAGGAAGCCATCACAGCCGAAAACAAAGCTCAGGAGCCTGTTTTTGCTGGCAGAATGCTCAGACCGCCAGAGGCAGCCCCCGACAGAAATGATGTCATGTTGGCCACAGCTTCATTGGCTACAACTGCCCCTCTGCCCTCCCCCCAAGGTTAAACACAACCCTGATGCGGCCCTCAATGAAATCAAATTTGACACCACTGGTCTAGACCATATGAAAACTGGAAATGCCACCATCTGACTATGTGTGAATAATCTTCGGAGACAAAAGAGAGGAGCCAAAGTCCAGGCAACAATCAGTCAAGAGATGTCTTAGTCTACAGAAGGAATGAAAGTATGGGAAGCATCTCAGAAGCAGCCTGCTAAGTATTCAGTAAAGTAAACATGAGGAATGGGAGAACTGCTTTCATACTTGCAAAATTCTGTTCCTCTAAGTTTATAATAAAGGTAGTGCAGAGGTGGTATTCAGCAGGTTCTGACCAGTTCTGGAGAACCGGTATCGGAAATTTTGAGGAGTTCAGAGAACCAGCAAATACCATCTCTGACTGGCCCTGCCCCCATCTATTCTCTGCCTCCCGAATCCCAGCTGATCAGCTGGATCTTCTTTTGTTGCCCTGAACAGGAAAACGGAGCTGGAAAGCAGGTTAATGGGATTGGGAGGGAATGGGATTTTTGCAGTAACCTTCCCCCTGGAGTGGGGTGGGAATGGAGATTTTACAGTATCCTTCCCCTGCCATGTGCACCAAGCCATGCCACGCCCACCATGCCACACCATGTCCACCAAGCCACACCGCAACCACTAAGACACGCCAACAGAACCGGTAGTAAATTTTTTTGAATCCCATCACTGAGATAGTGCTAGTATTCATAGTTTTTTTTCCCCTTAACTGGACTATCTCAAACAGCTGACATCCATCTTACAAATATGAGCCAAATTTTGTCTCAACTGTTTTGTAAGCTGCACTAGATATCTGTAAGCAGGGTATCTATATATCTATTTATTTCTGGTTTTGCAACAATACGAAAGCTAGATGATCGGTGGATAGAGATGCACTGTATTCTGGGAATTGGAGGTCATATCTAAAATTCCAAGTGGAATCTTCTGTATGTCAGGAAGAGAGTAGGAAATTTGCAAGATTGTGTTATCTTACAATAAAGATGGTGTTAATACTCATTATTTTGATTTCTGGATTCCTTCAAAGGACAGGCAGATCTCCCCTAGCCTTTAACAAGCAGGTTGAATGTTTTTATTCATGTGTATATGTATGTAGACATATTCTAACTTTATATATTACATTTATCACTCAATCACCACAATATAATGATATGTACTGATATATATGCTATGTTGAGTAGAAAATACCTGGCATCATTGGAAATAGCAATTGTTGGGGGAAATGCTGATGTGACTCTTTTTATAAACACCTACACACTTGATATGCATGAATAGCAATGGTTCTGCAATCAATACTTGTTGACCTACCTGTATATGCTAAAAAACTACCACAGCACTTTGCATCCTATACCTGTGGGCTTTCGCTGAGTGATCTAGCAGCTATTTGAAATATTTTCGAAGTTCATTTGTTAATACAGTCATCCTGAGAAGGATAAGGATCAGTGAACACCAGTGTATTGATCATAACCAAGAACAATGAACTACTTCCATTACTAGAGTCAATCAAATGACATTTTGGTAAAAATGAAATGGAAAATATAGTAAGTTTGAAGACAGGCAAAAACTCAATTGGGAATAAAATCAATCTAAGTCATTTGAGCAAGGCAGATCAAGCTATCAAAAGAGTTGGCAATAATGAAATCAGATCAGAGAGATGAGAACAAATGCTGATTGTGCTAATGTGAAAGTTTATGTTGCCTATAATTCTTAGTGTGTTTCTGACTGTAGTGAATATTTCTGTGTATATTAGCATATGGAGCATGGATCAGAAAATTATAGCAATCTATTTTTGCCCCTAGTGTTAAAAATGTATTATTATAATTTGCTTTACCAAGATTAACATATCACTCAGACTTATTTGATTCTATTAAAGTGGGTTCTATTCAACAAAAGGAAATTCAGTTTTAAGAATAGTAACATTTTATACTTAGGCCAAAAAATATCTGAATGCATAGATATGGAATAGATAGTACCACATCCAACAACAGTAACCATGAGAGGATCTAGATGTCCTAACAGATAGTCACTTAAGGATGAGCCAGCGGTGTGCTGCAGTTGCCAAAAATTCCAATGCAGTCCTAGACTATATCAACATGGTAGCAAAATCACATGATGTATTAGTACCACTTTGTATTGCTTTGGTGAGATCACCCTTGAAATACTGCATCCATTCTACAAAAAAGATGTTAAGAGTCTAGAAAGAATGCAGAGAACAGCAACAAAGATGGTTAGGGTCAGTGGTGGGATTCAATTTTTGTTTTAGTACCAGTTCTGTGGGCATGGCTTGGGGTGTGTGGTGTAGCTTGGTAGGCGTAGCTTGGTGAGCGTGGCAAGGGAAGGATATTGTAAAATCTCCATTCCCACCCTACTCCTGGGGGAAGGTTACTGCAAAATCCCATTCCCTCCCCACCCCACTAACCTGCTTTCCAGCTCTATACTCCTGTGCAAGGCAACAAAAGAAGATCCAGCTGATCAGCTGGGACTCAGGAGAATAGATGGGGGTGGGGCCAGTCAGAGGTGGCATTTGCCGGTTTCCAAACTACTCAAAATTTCTGCTACTGCTTCTCCAGAACTGGTCTGAACCTGTTGAATACCACCTCTGGTTAGGGTTATGAAGATTTAAAACTTAGAATGAATGGTTTCAGGAACTGGATGTACTTAGTTTAACCAAGAGAAAGACTAGGGGCGATCTGAAAATCTGAAAAGTTGACACAAACAAGAAGGAAAACCACCTATTCTCCAAACCACCTGAGGGTATGAGAAGACAAAATGGATGGAAAATTATCAAAGAGAGATCCAACCTAGAACTAAGGAGAAATTTCCTGACACTGAGAACAATTAATCAGTGGAATAGCTTGCCTTCAGAAATTGTATTTATTGGTTGCATTTTATCTTGCCCTCCATTCAAGGAAATAAAGTTTTCTACCATTTTGCTTTTACAGTTAGGTTGGGAAATGATAAAGAATGAGAAAGAATTGCTGGCTAAAGTCTGCCAAAAAATTTCCTGACCAAACCAAGAATGCAACACCCACTTGATTATGAAAGTTCAATAGTGAAATTACTATCTCAAACTCAATAGTTACATGCCTATCAGAGCACTCTGGGGAATCCACATTCGTGTTAAAATGCAATATCATATAATATAAAATAATAAACTGTGAACAGGTTGTCTGTTAGGTATATGCTGACTATATTAATCTATACATCTCATCCCTAAGCCAGAGGAGTGATGCTGTCTTGAGTCATGTAACAGTGTTAGGAGGCTGAATATTTGGATGGAAAAGAAAAAATTGACAGTAAATCTTACCAAGACTGAGTGGCTATGAGTATTTGGGTCTGCTGGGGCAGGGGATATTCCATCACTAGCTCTGAATGGTGGTACACAACTTATTTATGTTTGGTGCACAATTTGGGACTCCATCACTCCTTTTGGAACTCTCCTTCACTGTTGTAAAGTATATGATCATATTAGCCAGACTCAATTAACCATCCACTTTCCCCCCCTATTAGTTACTTGAAGTTTTCTAAATATTTTTTAAAGACACTCCCACATGCAATGCATTATAATAATCTAGCTCAGAAATCAGCTGAAAGATATGGTTCTCTATCTGCTGCTAATAAATGTCTGATACACTCAGGCCTATATGTATTCAACAGTTCCACAGAAATTGAATATTTGGTACTGGATACATCATTTATCAGCCAATGAATATCTAAATAAATAAAAGATGCTGGTAGTGAACCAAGATGAAAAATCCAGGTGACAATTATTTTTTAATACAATGGGGAAAAGTAAAAGTTTCCCCTTTACAGTTGTTTCCAATACTAAGGGGCGGTGATCATCTCCATCTTTTAGCCAAGAGAGCCAGCCTCATTCAAAGACACTTCCAGGATCATGTGGCTAGCATGGCTCTATGTTGAGATGCACAGAACATTGTTACCTTCCCATTGAAGTGGTACCTATTTATCTACTCACATCTGCATGCTTTTGAACTGCTAGATGGGCAGTAATGGGAGCTCACCTCACCATGTGACACTCAGTTCTTGAACCATGGCTGTCAGATAAGCTCTGTGTCTTAAACCACTGAGTCATCAACCCCCTCAATCCAATCAGTATGACAATGTAATATCATGGGGCATTTCCCCATTTTCAAACACTTAACTAATATTGTAAATAATTAGAGAAGGTTGAAAGTTCCTGTACAACTTTATTACTATCAGACAGAATCACTCCCTGAACAGGTAATATGTTTTATTGGCAAATGTACAAAATTATAATAGCCCATGGGTGAGTTTATCGATTCACAAAGTGTATATAGCCAGTTTGTGTCTCAGTAGGATAGGAATTGGGTTGAACAACCTCTTTAGGTCTAATATCAGTCTTCTCCTGTTTTAATATCAGTACAAAAAAGCGGATTTCAACAGTGGTGGGGCTCAAAAAAAAATTACTACCGGTTCTGTGGGCATGGCTTGGTGGGCATGGCAGGGGAAGGATACTGTAAAATCTCCATTCCCTCCCCACTCCTGGGGGAAGGTTACTGCAAAATCCCCATTCTCTCCCCACCCCACTAACCAGCTTTCCAGCTCTGTTCTCCTGTGCAAAGCAACAAAAGAAGACCCAGCCGATCAGCTGGGACTTGGGAGGCAGAGAATAGATGGGGCCAGTCAGAGTGGTATTTGCTGGTTCTCCAAACTACTCAAAATTTCTGCTACCGGTTCTCCAGAACTGGTCAAAACCTGCTAATTACTACCTCTGGATTTCAATTTATAGTCCAATCCATTCCTAATTCAATTCCATTTCCTTTTCTTATTTTCAAAGTATCTTGCATATCAAAATTAAAACATTCAAGAGTTAGGAAAGACCAAGGACTTGAATAAAGACAGGTCCTGAAGCTGAGAAGAGAAGACAATTTCCTCTCATGGGATTAAATCCATATACCCAATTGTGCATCTTGCGGCATAAGATGAAACATTTGCTGTCTGCTTTTCTATTTTTTTCTTTATGTTTTCTTCTTTATTACTTAATCATATAATCCAACCTCATCTCTCCAAGAGTACCTCACTATATCCATAATCTGCATCCATCACTGCCTCTATCTCTTAATATAAATTCACCAGAAGTTTTAGTTTAGTTTAGTTTAGTGTCAATGTGGTAATAAAGTCAATTTAAGGGGAAAAAAAACAGAAGAATAACCAAACACAAGAAAAGAAAAAACATCTCAAAGATGACGGTGAGTAATGTTCTTTTTTTGATTTGTGCATTTCAGAGAAATTAAAGAATGATTTCACATAATCAGACATCAACATAAATTGGAACCTCAATGAAAGAAATGTCAAATGATCAGCAAGTAAGCACTAAATGAAAGAAAATAACATGATAGGTTATCAAAAACAAAAAGCAGATGTATAAGAATGGAGTGAATAAACAATGGAGTGTTTTCAGATTTGAAAACTTGATAATATTTAAGATCAATTTCCACCCTCAATAAAAAGACACATTCATAATTGAATTCCTCCTTTGATTATACCGCAATGCCTTTCTTCCATATCACTTTTGATGTTTGTCCTTTCTGTTTAAAATAATGACTCCCACTGGCTCAATTAGGAATGAGTTGATATTCACAAGGTTTCTCTGTGAATATTCATTAAGAGTTCCCAATTTGTAAGGCATACTGAGGATAAGTTGTATAATATGTTCCCTGTCAGACAGTCTTACGGAACTGCTTAGTAGGCATTTTTATGTTTTTCTTGGTGCCTGGCTGTCTTTGTCTGGACTCAGGATCTAAGCAAGATTGAGCCTATTTAATATCTGGATGTGAAAGCCAATTTGGCTAAGTGACTAGGTCACTGTGTTAGAAGATTTAAAACAGTGAGTTCTAGTTGTCTCTTAGTCACAGAAACCAGCTGGGTTACTGGTCATGCTTTTTCATCCCTAGGATCAAAGTATTGACAAACTACTTTTAAAAATGTGGCTAAAAAACTTGAGGACTTATTTCTGTAGTCACAAGAATCATGGTTGACTCAGTGAACCATAACAATAATACCTGAATCAGGGAATACTAAATCTATAATTTTAGACTTTCCTAGTCAACCAAAGAATCCTGGAAGAAACCAAAGGTAAATCATTTCTATATTGCTGCCAAGAAAACACTACAAATGTGCCCATGTAACTAGTAGGCATCAATCTCAATTCAAGTATACATTTAACTTTTTATGTGTTGCTGCAAAAGGCTAATATGATTATCTGTCTTTATAAAGTAATTATGTCCTATAGTATCTCCACTTTATGAAAGTATGGCTCTGATTTTTAATGAATGGAAGAAAACTGAAGATGATAATACATACAGTCTATATCTTGGGTATAAGCTATGGATATTTAGTCATTTGCTGTGAAAAAGGATATTAGATTAAATGGGCATCATTTGAACCAACACACAGTTTTTAGGTTGTGATCTTGATTCCATCAGCTTACTAGCATTCAGCAATTTCAGAAAATCATTTGAAAAATGGGCAGCAAATAAAGTTAATAATCAAATAAAATAAATGGCCCCTTTGCAAAAAGAAAGAAGGAAGGAAGCAAGGAAGGAATAAATAAATAAATCAGATTTCCCTGGAAGGAAAAGAAAATGAAAGAAGTTAGAGTTGACACCCATAAGATTAAAAAGACCTAATTACATTATACAAGAGCATTTATCTACATTGTCAGGGTATACTGACAGTCTCAACCTATTGCACAATTTTAATATTTTTATATTACAATATAATTATGTGAAAGTTTGTTACAAGCTTGTCCAAAGGACACCAAACATTTTCAGCCAATTATTTTCATGAGAAACATTTTCAAAGCAGTAGATTGTGCTGATTATTATACCAATTTCATGAAAGTATTTAAAAGGTCAAAATTTCTCCTTTTTGAAAGATTTCATGACCTAGTGTTTATGGTAGATATAACAAACACAAGATTGCAGGTATCTTGTTCTTTCCTCAGTGCCCCAGATTTCCTACCTGAATTGGCAATTATTTTTACAAATAAAAATAAATAATTTGTGGGCAGTAAAAACCTTATTTATTTGCAAATGTTTATCTTATTTTTTAAAAAATATTGATTCTATCAACAAAATTCTGTAGAAACAGCACCATCAAATGTATTTGCTGCAACTATTTATTGCAATGGGACAATCATTTACTACATGGATGGTACAATTTTTAAAAGTCTGTGGTTCTTTTTATTAGCTGGCTAACACCATGCATTTTAATTGTCCGTTTTTGTTTCTGTTCCACACCTGCCTGTCTTTTACCCTCATTACCCAAAATCAGGGGTGGGATTCTACAGGTTCACACCTATTCGCTAGAACTGGTTGTTAACATTCTAAGCAGTTCGGAGAACTGGTTGTTAGAAGAAATTACTGGCCTAATCCTGTAAGAAAGGCAGGAAGGAAACATTCTGGTATTGCTTACAGAAGCTGCCTCTCCATTAACCCTTATTACATTATTGGCAGGACTAGACTTTCTGTCTCTGAAACTTCTCTGGAGTTCTTTTTCCTCCTTTGCTGGTATTTTGCTTGTGTGGAGTAACCATTCAAAGTTACAATGGTACTGAAAAAAGTGACTTATGACCATTTTTCACACTTATGACTGTTGCAGCATCCCCACAATCATGAGAGGCCAGGCGAGAAGATGCGTGCCTCGATGTGAGTGATGTTGAGTTGGCCATACCCAGCCAGTCACATGACCACCAAGCCATGCCCACCAACTAAGCCACGTCCACAGAACCGATTGTTAAAAAATTTGAATCCCACCCCTGCCCAAAATGCTATCTTTCAAAATATCAAAATATTTTTTTAAAGACAAATAAGAGAGAAATATGATAATATTGTTTAATCTTGGAATGCACCATTTTACATTTGTTCTGCTATTCAGAAACATTAATACAGCATGGAATTGCTGTACAGCTGATTAATATTTAAGTTAACACCTTTATCCAAATAATATTCATAACATGAAAATTATTAACAGCATTGAGAAAAGGGATCCTTTTTCTTGTCTTTTACTCATCCCTGTAGCTGCTCTGAATATAAAAAACCAGAATGACAAATGCTAGCACTATTCCTTGTCAGCAAATTGGAATGATATAATAATGTAGCTGCAGTGACAAAAACAGGAGTAGGAACAACAGCAATTCATCAAAGCCCCTTATGGTCAGGTCGTCTTCCTGCTTGCTCCAACCAGGATTAAAATTCCAATTGCTACCCTGTATTGTAGAAGGAAATGGCAATCAGAAGCTTTCAACAGGAGCGCTGGAGGATAAATCTATTATCTCAGTATTGTCTCAATGGCTATAATGGCTTCTTTCCTTCCAACAAATTGAATAGACATGCTCATCCCTAATTATACACAACACCCCCTCAGACACTGCTATTTGAGCCTAATTGTAAAATTAGAGACCTCAGGTTTAAACATAATATTCCAGCTAATTATATTTCAAATACATTAAATGATTCAGAGAGCAGGAAAAAAGAGATGCTGATCTGTTTTATAGACTCTGTTTACGGTAAAACAATGAAATTAACCACAGAGCAGTACCCATCTTGCAATTTAAAATACTGTCTTCTTGCAGTGTGCTGCAAAGAAGCTTGGGGCAGAAAAACAGGCTGAGAATTACAATGACACTTAAAAGAACATATATCTCTTTGACTGCATCTTATATCAGGTTTTGGTTTTAAAGCGTTGCTGTGTAATCTCATTAAGTTGCATGCATTACTAGCTCTGGGAAGAGGGAACAAAACCGAGATCACTTCAGATAAAAGCTTCTTAAGTAAAGATCCTTTGCAGTGCCCACAGTGAAAGCTTGACTATGAATCAAGCTTTACCACTTTCCTTATATCCCTACACAGCTGTGCTGCATCATATGCAGCAATTAGGCAAACTCCTTAATAGACACCAACACAGATAATTTGCACACAGTCTCCAGCCTCAGAATATATGTCATGTAAAGCCATCAGGAGCTAAATAGAACTTAGACTTGAGAGGAAAGGATAGCTTCCCCTTCTCCATTACAATACAGAAATATTTCTATCCAGTTCAGTTATCTTCATATGTAAGTGATTAGTGCACTGAAATCTCTAGAGGGATCTTACTAGGATTTGATCTGAATCTGTAAACTGTGCATTTTAAAACATACGTTCTAAACTTAAAGGGCTGTTAGTCAATAACTATCTGACTGCTGAATTTCAAACCAATTCCCTCAGCTGTGGTGACCTCTCACAATTGTGAAAGGACATCAGAGATGGAATCATTCTTTTGATTATCTCTGGTGTCTGAGGGGAAAAGACAAAATAGAGGAGGTGGTGAAGGAAAATAGCACTAGCAACCAACTCTCTCTCTGTCTCTCTGTCTCTCTCTCTCTTCCTCCCTCCCCCCTCTCTCTCAGACTGGCAGCTTCTTCCCCAATTTCATTCTTTTTCTCTCTGGTCTATCTCTTTCTAACCATTTAACTATCTCTTTCTGGGAAATGTTCTGTTCAGAAAAAGTTGCTTTCACAAGGTTGCAGTTGGCATAAAGGCATTTAATGTAGCTGGATGAAAAGAAGGGTAATTAACTCACTTTCACATATATACAGAAAGAATCTAAAACAGTTGCCTCAAAATTCTTTCAGCAACATGAAGGACGAAATATATTCATTTCTAATGAAGACTCCACAACACGTTATTTATCTTGAGCTTTGTCATTAAGGAAATCGACAAGTCAAGATATGGTTTCAAGAGTTAGCATGCTATTCAAAATGTGATATCTGACAGTTGTAGTCATCACTTCATGGGTAAAAAAAACAGATAGTTTAACGTGGTGTATAGCAAATTACTAGATCAATAGATGGTGAATATTAGATAGAGATAACAAGTCTTAAAATATTAAATGTATTTATGCAAATTAATAAACACTTGTATTCATACGTCTACCTTTACTAAAAGTATGGACATGAACCTTCAAAAATATTAAAGGCTACTATTTTAATCATTTTCTAATACACAAGACAATGATATAAAAATTATCTGACAGTATTGGGCAAGGAGAACTGAAATACTTAGAATGATGAACAAAATCAGAATTAATTTAAAATGTTGAAGATAGAAACCTTAGCTACATATTCAAATGACTATATTTTAGATGAACAGACCAAAATATGAGCAAGTCTTACACATGAAGCTTTTCTCTCCTCCATTTAAGTAATGCAATTAATGTTACGAGTAAAAGGCTGAATTTCGCCTTGACTTGTAATTAGTATATCATTCTCCAAACCAATTCATAACTGAAATTATGGGTGTCACTGGTATGGAAAGACTAAAAGTTAGATTACTAGAAAAAATTGGTACAATTAATGCTGGCTTTAATGAGATGAATCAAAAAGATAAGGAGGAGATGATATCTATGGTTTCCATAATTGTACAATATTTCCAAAGCTGCATTTCAGTAGGAAATGCAATAAAAGAAATAATTGAAATGGCACATTAACTAGAATCTCAAGTCCATCTGCAATGTTCATCAGCCACTAAACCCAATAGAGTCAAAGTAAGGGATGCTTTATAACAGGAATGCAAACATTTTCTTTTCTTGGGGAGAAGGTCATGCCTGATATTTTTTACTAGTAGGTTTGGGAAAGAATAGAATGGCACCATTTGGAAAAAAAATTCTGTTCATTTATACTTAATTGCAATTACATTTAAATGCAGTTAATATGATTACCCTCCAATCAATATTTAATAATTTCTATCTTCCTTTACATTAAAAAATAGTATGTTAACTACCATTTTAAAAGCTCAGTAGGGTGGCACTCAAGGCATTTAAAGTACTAAAGGTTCATGCTGGATAGCTCTATTTTATAAAAGTTGGGCATTAGAATTACATGTAAAATACAAAGTTGATACATCCTGTGTCTGTAGCTCTACATGCCATAACTTTGCTGCCCACAGTACCAAATCATACTACTACTTGGGGGGAGGGGGAAAGAGTTCCCCAACTTTTTGCAATCAACAAGACAGCTATTTTACAATAGCTTCTTCCCCTTCTCCAAATTCCCTATTTTGGAATATTTATTTTTGAAAATTTAAATTTATCCCTCTCCTTCTTTCTTATATCACCAAGCCTTTATGGTGGAAAAAAAATGACATATTGTGACAGAAATTATCTCAATCGTTTAAGTGAGATAAGAAACTAATAAACAATTATTCCTCACTGCTCTTAAAGCAGAAGAGATATCAATTTTGTATTTGGAATTTCCTAACACATTGAGCATATTTGATAGTCATTTTAAATTTTCTTCTCCTTACAACCACCCATTTTTCATGCTTAAAATTGATTTGTAATATTTTGATAACTGTCCACTTATATGAAGAAAGATATAGATACACTTTGGATTTCTGCATTATATTTTAGAGCAATTACCTAGACAAGTAAGGAAATTATATTCTATCAAATATGTACTTTATTTATATTATATTTATTGCCTATATTCTTTTAAAATACATATTTTACACACACACACATATATGTTGTTACAGTCTCAAATCTCACAGCTTCAACCTCCAACTGTCTCTAACCGGTAGCAGAAATTTTGAGTACTTCGGAGAACCGGATATATGTATGTATGTATGTATGTATGTATGCATGTATGTATATGTATATGTATATGTATATGTATATGTATATGTATATGTATATGTATATGTATATGTATATGTATATGTGTACACACACACACACACACACACACACACACACACACACACTTAGCTACTTACAAAAAATAATAAACCTTATAACTGAATTCTTAATTTCCCTAGATGAGACCCAATTCAACTGTTCAGTCAAATCTGGAGCCATCGCACAAGGCTACATTACAAATCTGTGTGCACAACTAATCAACTTCAATTCCCTCTTCCCAATTTAATTATAAACATTGGCGGAACAGTTAAATATGTACCAAGTGACCTTTTGCCTCAATCTGTCTGAAGCATTTACAAGGCTTCTGTCTCAGCAGTGATTTGTACAATCACTTGTGTTTTACAGACAGTTGGACCATCCAACAACATTACTATCAGAAGAGCACATGACCTCAGCCTTTACGCCGAGCTGCTGCTTGTGCAAAAACACCCACAAGAAACTCCAGTAATTAGATGTGGCATCTACAATGTATCACACATAAAAATGGGGTAAGGTTGATAGTGTGGTTGTGCACTTAATTATTTTTTTTTTACCACTCCCCTCATAGATACTCTGTATTTAACTATCAGATATATTTACTCATGGTTTTAATTCATGGTTTTTGTCATTTTCCTATTTTTTTATTGTGTTGGGAATAGAAGTTAAGGGACTGTATGTCTCTTCTATACAGATTTTTTTTTAGTTTATTATTTAGTTTATTATTGAGATATAGACTATTTTAATCTATTAATTAGACTTTTTGACTGGTTGATTATTTAATTTATGCCATTAGAACCATTTTTTAAGTCTCTTGATTACTATTTCATGGTTGTCCATATATTTATATATGCAGCTACAAGAGAACTGCTGTTGAAGAACTGGCATTTGAGAAAAAAAATTAACTATGGGAATTTTGCAGCAGCTATAAATTCCCTAAGAATATCAGGGTGGGAAAGTAATAAGGAATCCAAACTTCTACAAATAATGACACCAAGAACAGAATTCTCTACTAGGGTCAAGAAGGGTGTCTTCTTATAATTTTAGTCGTATGCTATACAGTTGTTACAAGAAGTAGCCAAGATGCAAGATATGAAGGAATATCAGAGAGTGGATTACAGTTTTCACTGCCAATGCAGAAATAAAGAGTAAAAAGAACATCTCATAAGAGATTGCTAAGTGTCCCTCCCTTTATTTGAAGTCTGGGTAACCTGAGCAAACTGCCAAGCCTTTTCTGTAGTGGCCCTCATATTCTGAAAATAGCTTCCTTAAAATATAAAAATTTCACTGTTTGAATGATGTTGGAATAAGAGCCTATTCGATGTTGTAGTTGAGGTGCCTATAAATACTAGTCTTGCCTTAGGCATGAAGGATGGGTGAAAGGGCTTTCCCCTCCACTCCACTCCCTCTAATAAATTTTTTAAAAAAAGGATAGGTGAAAAATATTTTCTTTCAGTACAATCCATCTCACAGAATTGCTTTGCAGAGAAAATAGAGAATTATGTATGTCACTGTGAGTTGTACAAGATAGAGATGGGATGTAAATATAATGATGATGTTCCTATCTTTTTTCTTTGTTGCATGTTATCTGGAATCTGCCGATTGAGGCAGATTACAAAAGCTGAAAATAACCAAGTAACTTTCTTTCCTGGATTGTGTGAACTGAAGAATTTCCATGGAATTCTCTTGAAATATTATCTAACTGTGGTACTGAAGACAAAGTAGCCATTAAAGTAAAACAACAACAACAACAACAATAATAATAGTAATAGTAATAGTAATAATAATTGGGAAGGGTGACATTGTTACAGTATTTTAGTGTCAGGTCCTATTACAACTACAACTATCAGTGGCTAACTTCAGAAGGGACTCAATTTTACTTGAAATATGATTTCAACTGAAATATATTGAATTTTTAATAATAAAATCAAAGAAAAGTTTACACAAAATTTCCCTTTTGCTTTTCTTTTTTTAAAACTGATTTTGATTAAAATTTGAAACTGGGATTTCTTTTTCTTTCCATATGATTCTAAGTTCCCTTCCTTTAGAGACCTTGAGAAATAAACCCAGACACCTTGGTAAAAACTGACCTTGGACAAACAGCATATTATTTACATTAAATGAGTGGAAAACTCACATCATATCCTATTTCAAAGAATTCAGTTGCATCCTGCCAACCATCAAACTACTATGACATCAGTATAAATGCTTAATTTCTGCCAAAGATATAGTGATCATCCATACCTTGTTCATGATTTAGATTAATGTCTATCCAGTTTTCATTTCTTGAAAACAGAAAATCTATTGATGTTAAATTTTAGAACAAGAACAATCAGTGTATTTCTAAATTATACCAAATTTCTAATTTACAATTATTGAATGAAGACTAAGAAGATAGAAGAACAACATATCCATGGTCCAGAGGTGCACATCGCAACTGAGTACAGTACTTGTTTTAAGTTTCCTTCAACACATAATTATTTCAGAGCATCAGTGCTAATTCTATATCCTCATAATAACTCTATAATAATCACATGGGAGAATTTCATTCACAATGCTTTTCTATTCAGATGATGAACTGATGACTATCAGATCCAAATAAAAATAGTGCTATAGTGCTATAACAAGGCATGGTATATGATTATCATGTAATGAATGGGAACTCTAATCAATGAATGTCAAACTACAGGATGCTAACTAGACAACTTACCATCACTGCTTATGCAGACTACTTGAGGGACTTGTGTACCAGGTCCACAATCTTTCTCATTATCTGGAATACACTCATCCAGGCTCACTATTTTCCATTCATAGCAAGAAGGCTCTTCACATGGGATCGCTTCAATCAAATGGGGACAGTTGCCAGTGCCTCCTGTGGGTTCATTTTTGATGCGTCGTTTTCTTAATTTAAAACCTTAAGTTTCCAAAATAAAAAAACAATTATTTTTATATGTAAGACAAAAACATCAATTTTATCCATTTTGCAACTCCATATCCTACAAATAGCTATTGTAAGCTATTTTTTTATAATTGCATGATATCATAGAACTGGGAAAATAAATGTATCATTGTTTATCCCCCAAACCTCCAATAATATATCAATCATAGAAGACACCATTTTTCCTTATTATTGCACAAGTGACCAGCAGTAAATCAATCATTGTAGCTTCACTACTTTTATTCTAACAACAACCCTGTGGGGAAAGCTAAAGAGAGAGATAATGCCATTTGATAACCAAGTGAGCTTCAGGGTTAAGTGAAGATCTACTCCTTTTGTCTTCCTGGGTTTAATCCAATTTAAACTGTGATACTTCAATTACATAATCAAAGTTTAGGGATTTTCCATGTATTCTAAAACAAGCATGAATACAATTAGTAATGCTCAGGTAACTTGAACAACATGAACAAAAAGTATGTGTGGAGTCACAGAGATGTGTTAAGAGGTGCCGTGCATTGGTGCATATGAAGTACTGTGTGAGTCAAGTAAAGTGCATGGGAAGGCAGCACAGGTTAGGGAGTGCAAAGGAGAATACCATGGACTATGCACTGGTAAGCAACACTGAGACTAGGGGAAGAAGTGAGGGATTGCGAGACTGGTTGGAAAACTATTGAGGAACATTGAAAATGAAGATCATGTGATGCCAGCAGTATCTCAGCAGTGCAATAGTAGCAGTAGCCACCAGTAGCATTGAAGCAGCAACTTTCTCAAATTTCATTCATTTGGACTTCATGTATCTCAGATTTCAGACACGTTCTGTTACATTAGCCCAGTTGAGCTACTGGTTCAAAAATTGTTGCCCTATAAAATGCCCTGTTTAGTCCAATTAAAGATCACAATAACTGGAGTTTTAGTAGTAAATATACTAAAGGATAAAAGAATAAATTGAGCCTGAAAAGCATAAAAACCAACATTAAGGTTGGTTTGAGAGAGGAAAGAGGAAAGAAGAGAATACCAACTTGGGGACTTCCGGTTTGCAAGGCTTCGGCAGCACCAGGGATTTGCGATACTGCGCGATCCCTGCTGCACTCGCTGCCAAGGTTCCCCCGATCCGCTTGGATTTGGGGGATATAGCTGCCCCGTAGAGGCAGCTGAAGACAGGGGGGATCCGGATAGGGGTTTGGGGGTGTTGCAGACCCCCTCCCCAGCCGGCAAAAACCCCTTTTCCCAAGGCGGAGGAGCAGCGGTCAGTAATGGCCGCCACGAAGAAACCTGCAGCCGGACAAGATTGTGCAGGAGGAAGAAAGTCGGAAGAGTGGTGAAAGTTGTTTTTGGACTGGGACAAAGCAAGAAAAAGTACCCTGGAATTTTTGAAAGTTGCTAAAAATACATTGTTTCCAGAGAGAGTTACAAGCGGTGAATGGAACTCTAAAAGGGAAAGTTTTTTTTTTCTTTTCACTCTCCTTCCTAACGTGACAGCGGATGGAACCATAAGAGAAATCGGAAAACCTGCATTGGAGGTAATTAAATGCTGAAGGGATAAGGATTTCTGAACATTTAAAAAAAAATCCTTTTTGCTGTGAGTGGGAAGGGAGAGGGAAAAAAAATTGGAACAGAATTTGAAAATAAGGAGAAGATTGCCTAGATTTCTAAAGAGTTATTAAACATTAATAAGACTTCTAAAAGATATATCTTAAATGGAACTTTGTGACTAAACTTTAACCCCAAAAAGAGAAAGTGAAGAAGGAGAAAGTATTTAAAAGAAACAGCTTGTTTGGATTGTTTGGTGATTTTGGAACTTCTGAGAATTATCTCTGATTAAAAGCACTTGGGTGGTTGTTTGGAAAAACTTTTTCTCTCTACAATGGCATCACTTGTGGATGGATTGAAACTTGTATATCAAAAATATGAAAAAGAAAAGCAAGAAGGGAAGGACTCTCTTGGCACTCTTTTTCAATTTTTAGAAATGGCGGTTTGTACTTATGTAAAGCTGAATGCGCAACAGGATGACTGGGATAAAGAAGAAGCCATTTTTGATGAACAAGTGACTTTGGTTGGGGAAGGAAAGGAGAAAGAGAAAAAAGAAAAGAAGATTTTAAGACTTGGAAAAACAACCAAAAAAGAGAAGAATAAGGTGAAAAGGGGATACTACGTTAGAAAACAACAGAAAGGAGGAAAGCAGAATAAAAGGGAGGTGGAGAGACAAGGGGGTAAAGAGGACAAGGAGAAGAATAAGCAAGGGAGAAAGGAAGGGATGAGAAGCCTCAATGGTGGGGAGCAAGATGCAAAGAAACAAAAGTCTTTTAGAGATAATGGGTAAACTTTATTGAAAAAGGGATTCTGGAAAGGTACACAAGATTGCATTTTTACATTTGTATTTAGAAATAATCTTAGAAAATTGGAAACAATATGCAATTTAAAATGGGATAAAATATTTAGTATAATTTAGTGAAATTTTTGTCAAGAAAAGGGGAATACTTTAATGAAATAATGATTTAAGATATGTGATGTGGGGGGGAAATAATTATGGAAAGCATAAGTGTTCCCATAAAGGCATGATATTTAACTGAAATGGGTAAAATGTTTAAGATATAAATGATTGTTAATATTAATGATTAGACTATGTTATCCTAGTGAAATTTTTTGTGAAATGAGAGATTTGAAGTAGGAGAAGGGGGAACATTCTAATGAAATAATGATTTAAAATATGTGATGGGGGGGAATAACTTTGGAAAGTAGGTGCTCCCATAAAAGTATGTGATTTAACTGAAAAGTAATGTGCTAAGTGTTTAAGATATAAATGAATATTAATATTAATGAATAGATTTGTATTGGTATTGATAATATTGAATAATTTTAGAATGTACCAAACAGAATCCCAATGTAAGCTATGTATTCTATATTAAGTATTATATTATATATGTAGGGGAAAGAGATAAAGGCGTCATACTCCAATTAGTGTACAGGAGAAGTTTTCTTTAAAGAAGAAAGATAAATGGATAGCTGGAAATAGAACAGACAAAGAATAATAAATATTATGATTCGAATTGAGATGAGATAAATAAAATAAAATTAAGAAAATTTAAAAGAGAGGAGAAGCTATATAGAAAATTGAAAATGCTAATAAGATATGAAATGGTATATAAAATGAATATGAATTCGAATTTGTGTCTGTATGAAGAGTTTTAACCCGGGACTAAGCAACTTTCAGAAAAGAGGTTTTTTATGTTTCTACGTTTTGTGTTTTTGTGTGTTTATGTTTGATTGAGCTAATAAAACCTTGGAGGAATGTTAGAAAAGGACAATGGAGAATAAAAGATAGAAGAGAATAAAGCAAGCCAGAAAGGGAAAATAAGTATAGTGAATAAAAACATATAAAACAGATAAATATAGAAAAGAAATACAATTGAATAAAAGTATAGGGAGAAATAATGAGGAATTTGAAAGGATATCTATGTGTTTATAAGGAGATGTGTTAATATTGTTTATAAATGTTTTATTTGTTTAAAATTTACAAATAACTTTTAGAAAAGAGGTTTTATGTTCTTATGTTTTATGTTTTGTATTTCTTTAAAAATCAATAAAATTTGTTCAAAAAAAAAAAAAAAGAAGAGAATACCAACTTGGAAGAGAATAATATTCTGAAAACCTGAAAATGTAGAAATATAACACTGATACAGAATGTAAAGAAAGATTAAGAATGATAAATGCTGAAGGAGGATACAAAGGGATTTGCAGAGATTATAATAGTTTACAAGCAGCAACAAATGAAAGCAAAAAAAAAAAAACCTTAATAATGAGAGCAGAATGATTTTCAAATAGCTAAGAGGGCACCTCAAAGACTAAAGAGGAAGGACAATTCTGTAATATCTCTCCCTACTGCTATGTAAAAATTCACAGATTTGCCTTTCTAATGTTAGAATTTAAAGCAGTTTGATCTCTCCAGAGGAAGAGTAAGGGAAAGTCTGGATCTGCCAACCCATAACCCTTCTTATTCCTATAGAATAACTGTCACAAAAGAACTAATGAAATATTTATATTGATTTGGTTGCTTATATGTTTCTCAATTAGGGTTCAGTCCTTCTAACCTTGGGAGCAGAGGTGGTATTCAACTGGTTCGGGCAAACTGGTAGCAAGGATTTGGCGTGGGTCACTGAACCGGTGGCGACCCCTGGCTGGCCACGCCCCTGACCTGGTCGCCCATTGGTTCACTTGTCCCAGTCATTCTCTTAGCTTTCCCTACCATGTGGCGGTTATGGCGCAGCTTGGGCAGATGTCCCAGGGCTGCTGCACATGTGCACTCCATGTGCAGCCACTACACATGCACTATGCATGTGCAGAGCCCTAGGACATCCACCCACCTGCCCACCCTCCTGGAGCACGCTTTCTTCCTTCTCCTGGCAGATGTACCTTTTCCAGCCCAGCCTGGCCCAGTCAGCCAGCAGGTGGCCACATGTCCTGGGGCTTCTCGCTCCCCTTGTCATGAGATGCCTGCAACTGCTGTGGTTTTTTTCCAGTGCAGCTGCAGTGCAGCAGCTGCACTGAAAAAAGCATGCCCTGTTCTATGTGCCGGGCCTGGCAAGTCCAAGCATCCAGCTCATAGAACAGGGCAGCGTTGGACCATTGGAGAAGCAGAGTAAAGCCAGAGATCAGTAGCCGCCTCTTTCGCAGCACAAGAAACCTCCCTGAATCGGCCAGCTGGTCTCCTCTTTCTCTGCATGTTTGTTCTGTATGGCCAAGGGGGAGGAGACCAGCTGGCCAGTTGGGGGAGGCTTTCTGTTCCAAAAGTGGCAGCTGGAGACTGAAAAAGAATCACCTCCAGCAGCTGTCCCTTTGGCCGGCTGCTCTCCTCCTCCTCAGCCATACAGACCAAACAGGCAGAAAAAGAGGACACCAGCCGGCTGATTTGGGGAGGCTTCTTGTACTGCAAAAGAGGCAGTTACTGATCTCCAGCTTCGTTCCGCTTCTCCAACGGTCTGGCACCACTCTGTTCTCTGTGCCGGCTGCTTAGACTTGGACATAGAACAAGGTGTGCTGGACTGCAGCCGCACTGAAAAAAGCACGCAAAAGCTGCAGGCATCTCGCAACAAGGGAGACGAGAAGCCCCAGGACATGTGGCCACCTGCTGACTGGCTGGGCCAGGAAGAGGCACATCCACCAGGAGAAGGAAGAAAGCATGGTCCGGGAGGGCGGGTGCCAAGCAGGACCACTTAAAGGTCGACTTTAAGAGCGCCCCTATGGAAGAAGCCGAGAACTGAGAGCAAAGTAATAGCAGCAGGGGTGACGGGCATGTGTGTGTGTGTGTCCCTCCACAAGGAGTGTGAAGGGAGGCAGACACCATGCCTATGAGGAAAAGAGGAGGTGCCGAAGCTCTGGCTGTCACCCAGGAGGGTACTACGGAGGGACCCATCACATGTTCCTGTCGCCCCTGCCGCCGCTGCTTTTGCTCTCGTTCTTGGTTTCTTCCATGGGGGCGCTCTTAAAGTCGATCTTTAAGAGCTGGAAGACGTTTTGTTCGATCGCCGCAAACTCATCGTTGGGAGAGGTGTAGCTCCTGAATACATGAGAAGTCTTGGGCAAAGTTCTCTGACTTTTAAAATGCATCTACATGATGTCTGTTTCCCTTCACACTCCTTGTGCATGCCAGGAATGCCTAACCGGAGTGATAGAGAGCAAAGTTGACTGCTATGAGCGAATGCCTTGGCTTCCCCTCTTGCTCCTCACAGTTGCCCTGAGCCGGTGTGGTTCTTTATTTGGGCAGCCAGACAGCCACAGCAGCGCCCACAGCAACAACAGGCAGCGCCACAACAATGAGGTACAGTAAGATTTGGCACTGTAAATTTATCTCTGAGGGGCTTCTGGCAAAAAAAAACAAAAAACCACCCCAAAACAAAACCCATTTGGCAGGCAGACTCAGCAGACAGTCACGATCTTTAGTTGGGTGTTTTTTTATCAGCCCAAGGGCGGAGGAGGGGGGGAAGGTACATAGAAAATCACCTTGTCTTCGCAGCATCGGTCATGTGGCTAAGTTGGCATGGCCAACTTGACGTCATTCGCAGCAAGGTGCCACACCACCTTGCCAAGTTGGCCATGCCTACCCAGTCACCTGACCACCAAGCCATGCCCACCAAACAAGCCACGCCCACAGAACTAGTAAAATTAATTTAAAAAAATTAATCCCACCACTGTTTGGGAGGTATTACAGGAAGTCTAGATATTTTTCAATTTCCCTTTCCAAAATCAGAAAGAACGAGCTCTCATTCCAAAGAGGAACATAAGTAATTAATGCTTAGAGCTAGGAATTTGTACCCTTTCAATGTTACAATTCACCAAGATTAGTTGCATCAAACTCCGGAATGTGGCATTTCTTTATTAGCAGTAGATCTTCATAGACAAATATGAAAATACTGTTTGGGTAATGTATAATACAACTCATGGAGATATATAGTCTTATCAAAATAAATGGAAAGAGAAACTATAAAAACCATGAATTATAAGAAGACCAAGAAAAGAAATCATAAGAAATTATGGATCCATTAAGCCGCCTCAACTAAGTATGCAGCAAAAATAACAGAACTCACTCAAAAAATCTACATACCCTTTTTGGCTTGCTGGTCTTCACAGTTTTCAAAGGTACAAAGCCCCCATGCTGACCAAGCTGATACCTCACACTCTATAGGACATGGGAGGTGGCACAGTTGCGTAGTGCTGGGAGTAGATCCTGTGCACAGTTTCCAGTCCACAGGTTTAGAAGCTGTAAAAGAGAAGACAAATTATGATGAGTTTTGTTTGTAAACATAAAACTGCTTTGTTGAAAAAAAACAAGAAAAGTCAAGAAAGTGATAACCTCTGTCTTTAATCTCATGCAGCTGAGACACAGCCAATGAATTCTACTAGACTAAATTTACACAGCATTATGGGAAGTTCAGAAATGTCTAGAAAGCCTATAGGTTTGGTGTGTTGCCACTTTTTAATAATGTGGATTGTTTCAATGCGCATTCTAAGGAGACAGTGAGATTCAAGGATCTGGAATTTGAAACCTATGAAGAATGCCACCTCCAGAATGTTATTTGGATTATTTCATCTTCTACCCTAACCCTAAAATAATAAAAGACACTAAAGAATTATCTGCCTAGAATTTTCCATTCTTATGCTTTTTATAATAGCTGTCTAGTAGTGCATTTAATTTTTAATACTAAAATTCCTAATATGTGCATATTGGATCATCAATGCTGAAGTGTAATTCAGGCACCTTTAATATTTGGATTAATAACATGAACTCTTTAAACAGGTATTCCAGATGCAGAGAAATTCTTTGATAGACCTCTGATTATAGCCCAAAAGTCTATTCATCTACAGAGAAAGGAGCCCTACAAGATGTTTGATTGGACCTTCAGGGTGAATTATGTACCTGTTATTTCAAAAGTGATGGATAGAAGTGGAGCAGCACTAGTCTTCGATGTTCTCTGGGATTGACTTTCTGAAAAAAATGTGGACAAAGACTTCCATGAATACCAGAGAAAGAGGAGATAGCCCTAGATACAAATACTCTATATTTTACCCATAGTTTATATAGAGGATGATATGGCATTCTCAGTGGGACAATAGGATGCACTTACTGCTTTGTGGCCAGACCCTATTTAGACACTTTTCCCCTTCTAATAAAACATAGAGGAATCCCATTATAATTAGCTCTAATGAGGATATTCTGCTCCCTGCAGACTTGTAAATTTAATGTTTGTCTTTTTATTAGTTGAATCTCTGAGGAAATAAAAGGTTCTTTTCTATAAGCAGTCAATGATTTCTTATGTTTAAAAGGGTTTTCTGGTTCACAGAATTTAAAGGCCAAACAGGCTTTTGTTTTTCCTATTACAGCCCAATGAAGATATATCTTATTCTAACTGATGCAAACAAAGAGGTCTTAAAACTATGGAAATTCAGTCTTCCATATTAAAAACAAACCAATTTATAGAAATGCATTTATCACACTGAAGGGTTTAATTGGTTGTTGTTGTAGTTGTGTTTGCAAATATTCTACACCATTCCATTCCATTTTATAGAAACTGTAAGCAAAAAGTATAGCAGTTTGACTTAATTCACTGTATTACAGTTAAAGTTAGCTACCTAGTCTTCTAGGTATTATTCCAAGCAAATTATATACTTAATTATATATAGATGGATTGGATAGTGGGCTTCTAAGCAAAATTTAGATAAAAATAAAATAAATCAAGAATAGCTCTAATCCTAAAATATAGTATATAAATTATTATTTTTTAAAAAGTGTATGCAGCCTAATGCATCTAATATAATCTGAGTGTTTTAGATTATTTTAAACTGTAAACCAGGTGTATTGCTTAAAATGTACAATTTAGAAATTATTTTAAAATGTTATAGGAAAAACATAGCATAATATGATATTATATGATTTTCCCTCCTACTTAGACCATACTCCACATTCCTAGACCTAGATGTATTAAGATTGTATCCTCCAAGAATTTTAGGATTTCTGTTGTTATTATTCTAAAACATTTGAATGTGTCAACCTTTGGGCTGCTGACTTTTTTTACAAGTACAATTTCATACAATATATTCTTGTGTAATTCCTCACAAAATTAAATGGCGATTGTTTACTCAGTTACGATGTGCTTCTGCAACTTGTTCGCATATCTGTGTCTGTGTAACTAATCCCAAGCCCTCACACATCCAGGTGAATGACTGGGTAGGACTAAAGAATAGCTAAAAATGCATGCAAAAGCTGATTCAAGTGAAAATTTCAGTTTGGGCAACCAAACAAAAATCTACCACTGCACATGAGAAGAGCAGAGAGGTTGCAGGTAGAGTGTATGACTTTCCTCCAGCCTATTTCTCGAATTCATGGCAGTCAGGATATCTGCAGGGAGTGGTTAAAAAAAGTCAAGATGGTAGGCCACAAAGCTGTAATCAAAGTTTTAGCTGTATTTTATGTATGAAGATTAAAAAAACAGGCAGAGTTTTGATCACCCTGGCATGGTAATCATTTTAACTTTTTTTATCATGCTTTACACCCCTAGTGACAGGCAAATGAAATGTGCAAACCACAAATTTTCTGATTCATAGCTAACATTATTAACCATAATGCCACAGGTTTTCTTGAATGTCAAAGATCAAAAATATATTTCGGAAATGAAATACAGTTTTAAAAGAATAATAAAAATCTATTCTAGAAGATTTAGCTTTCATAATAATGAGATGTTCATACCTTTTTTTTCCTTGAGTGTATTTAAATAAGAGAGGAGATTTTCATTAGCTTGCACACAATACATCTCCCGAGTCTGAAGCCCACCTCCACAAAGAGATGTCTGATTTCCTCGCCGCTTATCCTGTTGGCTAAGTAAAGGGTCAATGCGACATTCTGTCCACTCTGTGGTTCTCCAGCCATATCTAATAACAAAAAAGGAGATAAAAGCATGAAGAATTGTTCAAGAAAGATGGCTCCAAATGTTACTAACCAATTGGCTCTCTTTTCTGACTTCACAAAAGTTATATCTTACTCTTAAGAAAAAAAGATGGAAGAAGACGTAAGAAAACACAGAAAGTTAAAAAGTAAAGGGAAATTGTATGATAATACTCTCTCATTTAGAAATATTTCTCAATGTAATATATATTTTTTTGTTTTAATTACTAGAATTGAATTTTCAATTAGTTACAACAGGTTGTAACGTTATGAAAAATTAATGAAACTGATTACTTAAATGACTTGAACATATTTGGAAGCCGTAGACTTGGGATATTATTTTGGCCTCAGATATGTTCAGTCCATATAATTGTACAAAAAATATTAATGTGGCAGCTTCAGTTCAGACCTTTATTTTTAAGGATAGAATTTGGGACTTCTATAAACTGGTGACATGGCAAGCAATTCTGAAGTATCTGAAGGCTGACCTTGTTCAATACCCTCTGTATTTAAAAGTTGTTAAATTATAATTAATTAATATAAAATTAATAAAAATGATTAATTATTTAAACTGAATGCAGATTCTATTGAAATGACTTAGGTAACAGAATCAAGAAAAATCCCAGTTATTTAAAATAGGAATTATGTGTAATCAGCATTATAATTTTCTGTTAAATTTCCTGATGCTCCCTTATTACAATAGGATATAATTATGAGTGACCTGCCATAAGATTACACTATTTAGTCTGGATAAAGCCTAAGAAAATATTAAAAATATGAGTTTTAGGCCAAATTAGATAATTGTTCATAGAATAAAATATTATTATCTACAACTACTACTGCAAATTTCTGCTTGGAGGGAAAATATTCTGGATCTGTACTAGCTGGAATCATAATTTGAAATTAAAGAATGGTACCAAATATAAAATAATATCCAAGATACATATGCCCTGAAAATATTGGGTTGAAGGAAAAATATTTTTAAACCTCAATTTCCTTTTTGATAAGTGACCTAGGTACTAGTTTTTTTTTTACAATTTGTGCATGTCTTCCATTTAAAAAAAAAAAGTCATATGGAACTATTCTCTATTTCTCTTTGTTGAAATGTATATTTCTCTCTGTGTAACCTATTTACAATTTTTTGTTTGTCAGAATGATAACCAATTCTGCAGAAGGCTCCTACTGAGCTCAGCAGTGCTGATGGATGACAAGAGCGTATGAGCTTCTGATCAGCCAGTGCACAACATTTCCAGTAAGTTAAATCTCAATCATCCTTGTGAAGAGAAAGCAATGTCACAAAATACTCTACTCAAAGAATACTTTAAGGAAATATCAAGGAAACATTTCCTCAGGGTACACGAGGAAAATAAATATAAGTATTTATTTTCTACAAAGGGAAAAAATAATTTTATCCCTAAGCAAATTCTATATTATAAATATGTGGAAAATATTCTATATTAGACATCAGATAAGGAAATTGGAAATTATTATTAATTTGCAAGAGTTACTTGAATCAAACCTGGTACAAATTATTCTGGGACTATGGAGATCATAGCAGCACCATTTCTTCCTGCATCACAAACCTTCAACACTATAGGACAAGTTCATGCAGAATATATTTGTTATGAACTAACATAAACGTATTTTAATAAAGCTTGACAACCTTGATAGAAAAGCAGGCTCGTAATCCTGCACTTTTGATTGGTCCGTGGATAGCGAGCTGGGATTGGTCCTTACGGAGCAACCTGATTGGCTACTAGCAGAACGCCTCTCATTGGGTACAATTTAAACATTTTAACGCAAGTCAATGGTTAATGGGACAGCAGCCAGCCCTATAAAAGAGCTGCTGCTGCCCAGGGTTTTCGCTCTGTTCCTGATCGTTAATAAAGAGTTGAAGTTCACCGTTCACTGCCTCATCTCCGTTCCTTGCACCCATGCCCAGAATATAGCACTGGCGACGAGGATGGGATGCGGAGACATCAGAGCTGACTGAACACTTACAGAGCAACAAACAGAGCATGTGGCTGAAGGAGCACCTACAACGGCAATATGTCCAGCGGTGCCATACCACCCGCTCCATTTGACACGGCAAATGAAGACTGGGACTCGTATATGGACAGGTTCCAGATGTTCCTGGAGACCAACAACTTAAAGGACGCTACGACCGGCAAAAAGCGAGCAGTGTTCCTGACCCATTGCGGGCCTGCCGTCTTTAAGATGGCAAAAGCACTCGCAAAACCGGCTGAGGTGAAAACGATGGATTGGGACAACCTCGCGCCTTCTACAGGCCCACTATGCACCCGCAGTGCCAACGCTTGTCCGTAGACACGAGTTTTACCAGAGGGACAACAGAAAAGCGAAAGCCTTGCAGACTTCATCGCTGACCTCCGGAACTTGGGTGGCCTCTGTGGGTTTTCAAACCTCGAGGAAGCCTTACGAGACCGCATAGTTCTGGGATTAGATGACCACATGACGCAGAGCAAGATCATGGCCAAAGGGGACATTGATCTTGCAGATGCCATCGCAGACGCTACTGCAGCAGAGGCAACCAGGAAGTTGGCCGCTCAAATGCGCCGCACCAACGCACCGCTCCATCAACTCTCAAATGATACCTCGCCTCGTCCAGAGAGACACTCAACAATGGCGCACCATGAGGACCTAGAATCCCCATCAGAAAGTGATGAGGAAGAGGTCAACCGACTCCGGTCAGAACGAGACCAACGAAACCAACGATTCCCGCGTCAATGCGCAGGTTGTGGGGCAAACCACCCACGATCTGATTGCAAATTCCTCGACGTACTCTGCCGTTCTTGTGGAAAGAGAGGCCACATCACAAAGGTCTGTAGAAGCAAGCAAGGTTCCAGCCCAATTCGGAAGGAAAATAACTACCGCCAATCTACAGGAAATCCTCCTGTGAGCCGAAATCGCCAGAACCACCAATGGAACAACCACTACTACAGAAATAAAGCACTTGCCACCTCAACTAGACGGGAAGAAACACACCAGACTATTACCATCGGTCATGCATCATCCCTAGATGCGAAAAAGATCTGAGTAAGGGTCGCCATTGAGAACCAACCTTGCATAATGGAAGTCGACTCAGGGTCATCTCTCTCAATGGTATCCTGGAAGACCCTCCAACAACTAATTCCGGCCATCCGTCGTCAGGATCTCAGCCCCCAAAGAATCATACTCAAAGATTACCAGGGCAACAGAATCCCAGTCGTCGGCTCCAGCCAAGTCCAAGTCTCCTTCAAAAATCATACCGCATCACTACCGCTGACCATCGTTGATCGTGACCGGCCTAGTTTGTTAGGCCTACAATGGTTCGCCCCGCTCGGGATCGAGGTAGCCGGCATTCACTGAGCCGAGAGCGACGACTGGGAGGAGTCTCTCATCCAAGAATTCCAGGACGTTTTTCAGAAGAGCTAGGCAAGTACAAGGGGACCCCAATATCGTTTAGCCTTAATCCTGAAGTAGCTCCCATCCGCCTTAAGCCTCGTTGGGTGCCTTTTGCACTCAAATCAAAGATCGACGAGCAGCTCGATAAATTATTAGCCCAGGGTGTTTTAGAACCAACCGACCCCGCCCGTTGGGAAACCCCAATAGTAACACCCATCAAACCGGATGGATCGTTAAGAATTTGTGGGGATTATTGGGCCACCCTGAACCACGCACTTCAGCAGAGTGCTTACCCGGTGCCGGTGGTCCAACACCTTCTCCACTCCCTGGGTGGTGGGAAAATATTCACAAAATTGGATTTAGAACAGGCATACCAACAGTTACCCATAGATGCGGAAACTGCGGAAGCACAAACTATCGTTACGCACAGAGGCGCCTTTAAGTGCAATAGACTCCAATTCGGAGTGAGCGTGGCCCCGGGAATTTTTCAAAGTCTGATGGAGAGACTTTTACAAGGCATAAAAGGAGTCGTGCCATATTTTGATGATGTTTTAATTGCCGCCCCGAATAGAGAAGTTTTAGAAAGGTGTCTCAGAATGGTTCTCCAGAAATTCAAAGACGCCGGCCTCAAGGTTAAAAAAAATAAATGTCAACTGTGTACTGAGAGGGTGGAATTCCTTGGATACTTTCTCGATAGTCAAGGAATCCATCCCTCTGATAACAAGCTAAAAGCAATTAAAAACACCCCAACACCTAAAAATAGAACAGACCTCCAAGCCTTTCTGGGGCTCATTAGCTTTTACAACATCTTCTTGCCCCAGAAGGCGACCGTAGCTGAGCCCCTACACAGACTTCTCGACAAAAGAGCAACCTGGGTCTGGGGACATCGAGAGGAACACGCTTTCCGACAAGTGAAAGACTTACTAACCTCCGACGCTGTATTGATGCAGTATAATGAGACTTTACCTTTGACTATTACATGCGACGCTTCACCGTTTGGAGTAGGAGCAGTTTTAAGTCATGTATTACCAAACGGAAATGAAGCACCTATTGCGTTTTTCTCACGAACATTATCAAGGGCCAAAAGGAACTATAGCCAACTCGATAAAGAGGCTCTTGCTGTTGTATCATCTGTAAAGCGTTTTCATGAATACGTGTATGGACGAGCATTTACTATAATTACGGATCACAAGCCATTGCTTGGTATTATAGCGGGAGACAAGCCAACCCCCTATATATTATCGCCAAGAATGACTCGCTGGTCAGAGTTCCTAGCTGCCTACAATTATCTACTGCAACATCGCCCGGGAAAGCCATTCCCCACGCTGACGCTTTAAGCCGTTCCCCACTTCCGGAAGCCGTCGACGACCCAGCTCCAACCCTCACGACGCTCCAAATTGAAACGCTGCACTCGCCGCCACTAACGGCGAGAGACATCGCCATCGAGACAAAACGGGATCCTGTCCTAGCACGAGTTCTCAGCTGGGTCGAACGAGGGTGGCCACTCGACCAACTCCATGACAACTTTGCGCCGTTCAAAAACCGGCAGACAGAACTTTTCTCTCAGAAGGGCTGCATTCTCTGGGGAGATAGAGTCGTCGTCCCAGAGAGGCTACAACAGACAGTTTTAGAAGTACTGCACGATGGACATCCGGGCATTGTGCGCATGAAGGCGCTCGCACGGAGCTACGCGTGGTGGCCGGGCATCGACAAACAGATCGAAGCCTGGGTAACCGCGTGCCGGAAGTGCCAAGACATCAGCAACGCCCCACCTAAAGCGATGCCAACCGAGTGGGAAACCCCTCGGGGTCCGTGGTCCCGCATCCACATTGAATCAGGAAGCAGGGTAGCCTCACCGCGGGGAAATACCATGAGGGAGGCAAGCCCACGGAACCCGGAAGTAACCCTAGGAGACTGGGATAACAACAATGGCAGCCGCGCCGAGTCCTCCTGCACCGAAACGGAACCAACCGTACCAGAAAACCTTAGAAGCGCTCCACCGGAATCAGACTGCAGACAGAAACCGGTGGAATAGCGAAAATCAAACAGGCAGGTGAAATGACCTGCATATCTACGCGATTATATCACCACACCCCTCAAACGGAACCTAGGGGGGAGGGGTGTTATGAACTAACATAAACGTATTTTAATAAAGCTTGACAACCTTGATAGAAAAGCAGGCTCGTAATCCTGCACTTTTGATTGGTCCGTGGATAGCGAGCTGGGATTGGTCCTTACGGAGCAACCTGATTGGCTATTAGCGGAACGCCTCTCATTGGGTACAATTTAAACGTTTTAACGTAAGTCATTGGTTAATGGGACAGCAGCCAGCCCTATAAAAGAGCTGCTGCTGCCCAGGGTTTTTGCTCTGTTCCTGATCGTTAATAAAGAGTTGAAGTTCACCGTTCACTGCCTCGTCTCCGTTCCTTGCGCCCACGCCCAGAATATAGCAATATTGTACATACTGTGCTAACACTTCTTTGTGGTCACTTCTTTGTGGTTTGAAAGAAAGGTTAAAGAGGCCATCTAGGTCAAAATTGAACAGTCCTCTCTCAACGGAGAGGGGGGGTATACAACACCATCTATCTCCAATCTACAACACAGTTCTTTTAACAGTTCCAGGAAGGCTCCACACTAACCTTTGGGATAACCATGATCTGGATGACTGAGAATCTCCATAGATGTCTGTGTTAACAGCACAGAAATAATAGGCTCCTCCCATTATTTATTTAACGGAAATGTGGATGTGGAATTCTCACATAACTTACTTGAGCACTCACAATACCAGAATAACATGTGCCTCAAGACTGTATAAAGCTAAAGTTATTGAGATATATTGATACTTACGTGATACAAGCAGTCACTCCATCTCCTTGAGTTACACACTGCTCTGTTTCTTCTAGGTTTGGACACTCACTTTCACTGCCAATAGGAAATTGCTTTATTATCCGTGTTCTTGTACGATATCCTTTCGAGGATGTCATATCAAAACATGTTTTGGAACATGGGCTCCATTCAGACCATTCTGACATCTTGCATTCCTTTGTGATCACACAAGACTGGAATGTAATTGGCAACTTTTCTTGTTGACAAAAACTGTAAAATAACATTAGAGTGTTTAAGAAATTGATTAATTCATTAAATTCCTAATTATATCCCTTAACCAAATTTGCTTTAGTACAATAGCTTCACAAAATCAATTCCTACATGCCTTTTGTTATCTTCAAAACTGATTGGTTGGTTAATAACACATTTGAAGCATTCTTTTACTAATTCCTCTAATCATATGCTATAATTTGGTTTCAGTATCAGTTCAGTGTCAATCACAAAAATGATAAAGGAACTTCCATATTATTGTTGTATGCTACTTTGATGAAACAAAGTGCTAAAATATTTCAGAAAGCATAGGAAAGTTGAAATTCATGATCTGGTGACTGAAACATTTTAAATTCTGGTAAATAGTAAGGCATTTTGGAAAAATTCTTGAATTTCGGAGGGAAAAGATAAGTCTACTAGATGGCATAACTAATTGGCCCTTTCATCAATAAAAGAGGTAATATAAAAAAAAACAGATGACTAAGGGTAGCTATCTGTTTGAAACAAGATTTCAAGGTTTAAATTTAAGCCTATTCACATATACACTTGGCAAAGAAAGGACTATATATCTGAAAGCATGGTTGGTTTACTACCTGTTAATCAGGGGTGGGATGCTATTGGTTCGGCCCGGTTCTATAGAACTGGTAGCTGCGAAGAGCATCTGACACTGCACCGGATCGGTGTTTGGCCCACCCACCTGCCCAGGCTCTAGGCTGTCCTTTATGCCCTGCTTTCCCTCCTCAGCTGCTTTGCGTGGCACAGCTGAGGTTAAAAAAGCAGGAAAGAAGAGGATTTCAAATGCTGCGCACCTGTGTGCAGCGCTTGTCAGCTGTCCAGGTGGCACAGCTGATGATTTCTTGCAAATGCTGCACACACACATTATGATGGCAAATCGCTCCACTGGCTGGCGCCTCCCCTCCCCACCCACTCATTCCTTATCTGGCATGCGAGCCATCCAACTTGCCTGATTTGGCAAGTTGCTATTTTTCCTCCCCCCGCCCAACCATCAGTTGTTCTGCTCTGCCAGGAGATTTACATTAGCTAGAAAACAGGAAATCCAAGGATTTCTTGCTTTCTAGCTTATCTAAAAGCAGAGCTGAACCTTCTTTAGGACTGAAGCTGTTCAGTGCAGACTCAGGTAGCCGATTCATATAGATAGATCATATAGATAAAGTGAATCTGTGATTCTGTGAACAACTCAGTCTGCCTATCTACTTTGCCTGCTTTTGGGTAACAGTTGCTCTTTTTAATAAATAAAAAAATCAATATTTACATACATGGTCTGTTATGAGTTAATTTTGTGAGTTTGCTTGCTAGCAAATTTTATGTGACAGACTGTGGTAGCCGATTGCATAAAGATAGATCTCTAAGTGAATCTGTAATTCTGTGAGCAATTCAATCTGCCTGCCTACTTTGCCTGCTTTTGGGTAAAAGTTGCTCTTTTTTATTAAAAAAAATCAATATTTTCATAAATATTTATAATATTTACATACAAGCCATGCCCACCCAGTCACATGACCACCAAGCCACACCCACAAATTAGGCCACAGCCACAGAACCGGTTGTTAAGAAATTTGAATCCCACCCCTGCTGTTTATGATGAAAACTAGAAAGAAATAAGGGTCATGGGAAGTTCTGAACGTGGGACACAACATTTTTTGGAAGTGAAAAAGATCAACTTTGAGAAAAATGTACACTGAATAAAGGAAAGAGACAGAGGGAAAGAAATGAAGACAGGAAAATGATGAATGAAAATATACTAGAAGATACATTAATCTCCCAATGGAATTAACAGAAAATGGACCTAAGGAAAAAAGATATGGAAGAGGGGAGAAATAATTATGTTACAGAATGCAGCAGAAGTACAGCTAGTGGGAATGACAACAAAAGGATAATTGGTGGGAATCTTGGTCTAAGACATTGTAGATGAAAAAAATGTCTATAATTGAATGCTGCAAAACAATGGGAAAATATGATATAATGATGGGCATCTGCAAGTGGAAACTTGAATGTGCAAGTGATATCATGAAGCAAATAATGCTATCTGGCACATGACAAAAACTAGAGCAGCTAGATGAATACAAGTTTGCTGACAAAATGTTCACCAATGAAGGAAAACGGAGAAATTTTAAGATATGCAAATACCAGTAAAAATAGTGGAAAGTATACATATATTGAATATATTACATTTAATATATTGTACAATACATTGTATGTTGCAAAATGGATGTTTATATAATGGAAAGCTGATGAGTGCTTTAATACATGGAAGTGGAAGGTGTATATGCCACAAAAATTATAAAAGAAATATATATGGTAAAATAAGGGAAGAAAGGGTCAAGCATGAACAGATGCTGAATAAATGTGGATTGAAAACAAAAGCGAGTAACATGAATGTAAGAAGTACAGTAAAGTGGTTTGGTCATATAAAGAGAATGAATGAGGACCAACTGCAAAACAATTAAATGAAAGAAGAATAAATAGGTCCAGATGATAATGATTTGGTGGAGTAGATAAGATCCTAAAAAATAGGTAAGTTTAAAGAAGAAAAGACAATGTATAAAGCAGCATATGGATGTGCTAGAAGCAAAGGTGATTTGTAAGGCTAGAAAGACACAAAGAGGTAAAGTGAATTGTGTTGTTGTAAATCAGATTTATTTATACTCCTTTTTCTTATCTCATGCTCTTTGATTTACATTTCTCATTTCTTTTCTGTGTTCTGCATAATGTTGCATGCCCTGAAAGGAAACAACATGACAAGTATGTATGTGTGTAGTTAGAGGAAATCAAAAGGATAGATTATCACAGTGATTGAGGAACCTGTTCCTATTTGTTAAAAGTAGCAGTATTCATTGATTTAAATCATTCCACATTAGCCAGAACTGCTGTTATTTAAATAGATAGAAATAATGTTACTAATAGTTAAAAGTGTTCCATATTTGTTCCAAAGTCAAGAAAGTTTTGTTTTTGTTTTTGTTTTAGTTTGGTGCGCCTGTCATTGTCTTTTTAAAGAATCCATTTTTCTGGACTAATACAATAGCCACATGAACCCAGGAACAAATGTGTTAAGAAAGCATTCAGGGAGGGAGGAAAGTCCAACATTAATATGTGCACTTTCTGTACAAAGCACATCTTAGCTTAGCAAGATAGCCTTATGCAGTCAAATCAATCCCAAAGGTGCTTTTTGAAAAACGCAACTGGACTTTGTTTTTCATTGAAGATATTTTGCTTCTCATCCAAGAAACCTCTTCAGTTCAGATCCAGAACTGAAAAAGCTTCTTGAATGAGAAGCAAAACATCTTCAAGGAAAAGCAAAGTCCAAGTGCCTTTTGGAAAAGAAAAAAAGCACCTTTGAGACAACCATGATCTGGGTGACTCAGAATCTCCATAGACAATCCAATCAATCAATCTACTAATAACAACTATGTATTTAAATACCAGTATCTCAATTACTTATATAATGAGAAACTCCAAAAGCATCATTTATTGATCTAAATATATATTCATAAATATATCTCTCAGCAGCTTGATGACTTTGTTTGTACTTGGATTAGAAACTCTCAGAAATATGACAAAATAGCTGAGGACCGGAACATATATGCTTAGTCGGGGATTTCAATGCCATTGTAGATATTGAAAAGGATTACACCAGTAAGGAACAAATTAGGAAAAAGAAAAAGAAATGCCTACCAAAACCATTTTTGACTTAATAAAAGAAACCAATTTGGAAGATATATGGTGAAAAAGAAATCCAAATGATAATGGCTATATATTTTACTCAAGTCCACATAAATCTTGGTTGAGAATCGACATGGCAAGGGGAAACAGGACAATTGGAAAAGACATATACAAAGTAGAAATAATGCCCAATATATGGGCAGACCACAATCCATTAAAAATTATTTGGAAAGGGCAGAGGAAAAGAAAGATGAGATGGATATTAAATTCTCAAATTTTGAAAGAAAAAGAATACAACCAGAGAATAAAAAATGAATTGGAAACTGTTTTAAAGATAAATTTAAAGGAACATAAAAATTTGCAGAATCTGTGGGACACTACAAAAGCTTATATGAGCGGAATATTAATAGCCTACACAATTAGGAAAAATAAGACAGAACGGAAACAACAAAATGAATTGCAGAAGAAGATAAAAGAATTAGAAAATGGACTTCAAAAAGACCCCAAAAATATGACAATGAAAAAAGAAATAATGATGGTTAGACACAAATTAAATTTGACATTCTTAAAGGAAAGAGCACAAAATTTAAAATTTATAAGGCAAAATTTTTTGAGTCAGCAAACAAGCCAGGTAGATGGCTAGCCCATAAGTTAAAAGTAGAAAAAGAAAAAAAATTACTTCAGTAATTGAAAGACAAAGAAGAGAATATATGCTGTCAGATGAAAGAAAAAAAAACAGATTATGCAAAGCTATTTTGGGGAATTGTAGAAACAAGAGGAAGTTATGGAGGAAAATATAATAAAATACCTAGAGGAGAATGGTCTGGGTTCAATTTTGGAAGAACAAAAGGAAATATTAAATAGAGAAATAACCCCAGCAGAGTTGAAAAAGTCAGCACAAAAGCAGAAAAATAACAAAATGCCAGGCCCAGATAGTTTTCCTAGTGAACTACATAAAAACATGTATGAAGTATTTGAACCAATACTATTAGAGGTATATAATGAGGTGTTATTGGAAACTAGGCTGCCAAAGTCCTGGTCTGAGACATATGTCACCCTAATACCAAAGGAAGGTACTGATCAACAAATGATTTCAAATTATAGACCAATTTCCCTATTAAACACAGATTATAAAATATTTATGACAATTTTGGCAAAGAGAATGAAACCAATTCTAAGTGAGATCATATATTCAGACCAGAACGGCTTTCTGCCAAATAGACAAATTAGAAACAAGATCAGAATAGTGTTAAATACAATGGAATATTATGAAGCACACACTGAAAAGCAAGCAGCATTAATTTTTTTGGATGCACAAAAGGCCTTCGACAATCTTAATTGGAAGTTTATTGTTATGTTTGAGGCATGGGTTTAATGAACGGAGACCAGACTGTAAACCATGAACTTCAGCTCTTTATTCACAAGCATAACAGAGACAAAAAAAACCCCGGCTAGCAGTCACTCTTTTATAGAGTAAGCTGCTATCCGGATAACCAATGGATAGCGTTATAGCGTTTGAATCTTGGCGCGGCCCGCCAACAGCCAATCAGATTGCTCGGAATGAACCAATCATAACTTGCCATTATATGGGCCAATAGGAAGTGCAGGATTACGATCCTGCTATGCAAATGAATCTTTATTAAATACATTTCTTTAGTTCACAACATTTATGTTATAGCAAATAATAAGAATGAATTTCACTACTAACATATTAAACACTACAAGCCATATATTCTACCCAAACAGCAAACATGCTACTGAATGAAGATCGTACAGACAAGTTTGAGAGTGAGACAAGGGTGCCCACTATCACTCTGTTGTTTATTTTATCCTTAGAAGTGTTACTTGCCAGTCAGATGAAATTCAAGAATAAAAAGGATCAAAATTAGAAACGAAGAATACAAGATCCAAGCATTTGCAGACAACCTGGTATTCATAGTGGAAGAACCAATAAAAAATAGACAAGTACTACTTCAAGAAATAGAAAAATTTGGAGAAGTTGCAGAATTGAAAAAAAAAAAATTAAAATGATAATTAAAAACTACACTGCAAAACAGAAAATAGAATTACAAAATAAAATGGGACTACAGAGTGAAAAAAAATAAAATATTTGGGAATATGGCTATCTACTAGTGTTCATCAATTAAAGAAGACAATTATACTAAATTAATCAAACAAATTAGGAGGGATTTGGAACTATGGGGGAAACTACAATTATCAATATTAGGCAGAATTGCAGTGTTGAAAATGAATACCCTACCAAAATTGATGTATATCTTTGAACCTCGATGAAAGAAATGTCAAATGATCAGCAAGTAAGCACTAGAAAATAACATGATAGGTTATCAAGAACAAAAACCAGGTCAAAAACAAAAAGCATCTCTTTTAGATGATCCCGATAAAATTAGGAAAACTATTTTTTACTGAATTAAGTAAAATAAGGACCAAATTCATCTGGCTGGGCAAGAAACCACGCATTAACTTAAAACTGATTCAGGGCAGTAAAAGCAGGGGTGGTTTTGGGCTAGTAGAATGGGAACTATATTATCAGGCCATGATATTAAATTGGATTAAGGACTGGGTTAAATTAAAAGACAAAAGAATACTAACAATTGAAGGCCTCCAGGAACCTCCAGGAAGGTAGGCACACATACTTGTAGAAGAAAAAAAAAGGCAAAACACATGACTGTTTCAACCAACACTTAATAAAAGATTCACTAATACAGACATGGAGGAAAATTAAGAACAAGCATTATATGAAAATACTACGTTGGTTGTCAACCATGGAGGCCAAGATACACCCAAATAGATTGAACTTAAGGAAAATGATAAATTATAATGAATTATTAAGCACCCAAGGGAAACTAAAATCAAATCAAGAACTTAAAGAACAAGGAATTACAATTGATTGGTGGCCATATTTTCAAATTCAAAACAGATACAAAACAGACTCAGAAGAATTTGGATTCGACATGGAGCAAAATCAATTAGACAAAATTTTAATTGGACCGTAACAAAAACTTATATCCAAAACATATAGATAGATACCTGTTAGACTTTAAAATAGAAGAGGAAACGTTTAAGAATACTATGATAGCATGGGCACTGAATTTCAGTTATAATATAGATTTAGAAGAATGGGAAAAATTATGGAACATAAACTATAAATTAATAATAACCTCAACATATAAAGAAAATTTATATAAAATGTTTTATCTATGGCACTTAACCCCGGCAAGATTAGCCAAGATATACCCAAATACCAGCACAAAATGTTGGAAGTGCCAACAAGTTGATGGTACCTTTTACCACATGTGGTGGCTATGCTCCAAGGCCAAAATCTATTGGACCAAAATCAAAGATTGGATACAAGGAATTACGGGTTATAAAATTGAACTCAGACCAGAACTCTATTTATTGGGGATAATCAAATATCAATATTCGAAAAAGATAAAATATATAATCTTACATATTTCTAACAGCAGCTAGAATGGCTTATGCGCAAATGTGGAAAGGGCCTAACATTCCAATAGAAGAATTCGTCTTACAAAAAATAACAAATTGTGCAGAAATGGATATGCTTACATTAAAAATGAAGGAAAAAGAAGAATCCAATTATTACTCAATTTGGCATAGATAGTACGAATAGTAAGAAAATAGAGATAAGGATTGAAAAATGAAGATTATATAGAAGAATCCTTAAGAAAATGATATATAGATATGTAGATATGTAAAATAGATAAAGATTGATATTAATAACAAACATCAGTATGGATAATTATTGGTGAGGTATATGAATAGATGATAGAAAATATACGATAAAATTGTATGTTGATGCAAAATGCTGTTGAAAATGTAAATACGATTTGTACTGGTAGAAAACAATAAAAATCATTTGCAAAAAGAAAAAAGAAACACTCAGAAATTCTTTCTTAATTTTATTTTATTTATCTCATCTCAGTTCGATTCATAATACTTATCATTCTTTGTCTGTTCTATTTCCAGCTATCCATTCATCTTTTCTCTTTAAACACTTATTGGAGTGACGCCTTTAACTCTTTCCCCTAGCTTAATAATACTTAATATAACACTTAACTTATATTGGGATTCTGTTTAGTACATTCTAAAATTACACAATGAGTTTTATGAGAAAGGAAAAAACACAACAATAACAAAGAAAAAGCATATAAAACCACTATCAATGCCATTAAGAAATTAATCATACATATTAATACTCCTTTATATCTTAAGCATTTTATTCTAAATACACATATAAAAGCACAATCTTATGTACCTTACAGAATCCCTTTTTTCAATTAAATTTACCCATTGTCTCTAAATAAGTTTTGTTTCTTTAAATCTTGCTTCCCACCATTAAGGCTTCTCATCCCCTCCTTTCTCTCTTGCTTATTCTTCTCCTTGCCCTTTTTACCCCTTTGTCTCTCCTCCTCCCTTTTCTTCTCCTGCTTACCCCCTTTCTGTTGTTTTCTAACCTTGTATCTACCTTTCACCTCATTTTTCTCTTTTTTGGTTGTTTTTTCAAGCCTTAAAATCCCCTTTTTCTTTTCCTCTTTCTCCTCCTCCCCAGATAGAACCATTTGTTCATCAAAGATGGCTTCTTCTTTGTCCCAATCGTCCTGCTGCACAGTCAATTTTTCATAAGTGCATACCGCCATTTCTAGAAATTGAAAAAGAGTCTCCAAAGTATCTTTTCCATCTTGTTCTTCTTTTTTATATTTTTGATATTCAATTTTTAGTTCATCCACAAGCAAAGCCATCGTGAAGAGAAAAGTTTTTTCCAAGACAACCACCCAAGTGTTTTTAATCAAGAATAATTCCCAAAAGTTCCAAAGTCACCAAAGAATCCAAATAAACTATTTCTTTTAATACTTTTTTCTTTCTTCCATTTCTCTTTCTGGGGTTGCTGTTTGATCAAAGAGTTCCAATTAAGATATATCTTTTAGAAGCTGTATTAATATTCAAAGCTCTTTAAAATTCTAGGCAATCTCCTCCTTTTTCAAATTTTGCTCCAATTTGTTTTCCTCTCCCTTCCCACTTACAGCAACAATTTTCCTTTGAATGTTCAGAAATCCATACCTCCAATGCGGGTTTTCCGATTTCTTTTAAGATTATATCGCTGTCACGTTAGGAAGGAGAGTGAAAAGAAGAAGAAAAAAGCTTTTCCTTTAATTTACATTCGCCGCTTGACACATTCTGGAAACGATGTTTCTTTAGCAAGTTTCAAATTCCAGGATACTTTCACTGTTACTTGTCCCGGTCAGCAAAGATCACTTTCAATTCTTCACAGCTCCTCCTGCACTTTCTTTTTCCGGCTGAGCTCTTCTATGTGGCGGCCATTGCTGACCGCCGCTCAGCTGCCTTTGCAAAAGGGGGTTTCGCTGGCTAGGGAAGAGAGGTGCGATATCTCTCGACCCTGCCAGACCCCCCCCCGTCTTCGCCACCTTCTACGGAGGTGGCTTAGCCCCGAAGCCAAATGGCTCGGGGCACTCGGGCAGTGAACACAGGCAGAAACCGCGCACAGTCTCAGAAATTCTAAGGTTTTAGGTTAGCTTGGGAAGTGGAAAAACATCCAGAAGATAGCAATAACAAGCCACTTTGGTACTGTTGCCAAGAAAATTCTATGTATGAACCAGGAGTTTAGCTATACACAAATACAGCTATAGGCATAATCCTTTAGAACCTATTTCAACTATCCCATTGTATTACATGCACATTATCAATATATACCTATATCAATGATTAGATAATCAATTTCTAAAAATAATTTATTTATCAATTGTTTAATTGTTTAATTGTTTTAATTGATCAGTGTGATTAGAGTGTTTAATGCAAACAGTGTGATTACTGATTAATATAAAAAAAATCAGGCTTAATGTAATTTAATTGATTAGTAAAATTAGTGATTCAGTGAATTTAATTGAACAGTGTTAATTAATTCAGCCTAATTAATTAATTAGGCTGATTGTTACTTAGCATAATTACTTGACTAGAAAGATTAATTGGTGTGATATTGGCATTATTGATTACCCAAAATTGTTTTATTAAGCAATTTAATCAACGTACTATCTCAACAAACCCACCATGCCAGTAAAAAAATCCAATACCAAACCACAACCTAAAAAAAAAAAAATCCCCACCAATGAACCACAAGACTCCTGCACATGCTTTATATGCTTTGTAACTCTAAAAGTTAATGAAAATTCCATCAAATGTTCTCTATGTGAAAAATACACTCATCATGACTGCCTGGAATTACCCAAACAAATGACTCAATTCCTAGAAACATCCAATTATGCATTTCTATTTTTCTGTCCACCATGCAAACCCAAACCGGACAAACATATAGCCCTGTTTGAAAAAGTTGACTCCATAGAAATGCGAATATCATCCCTTGACACCATAGTAGCATCCCTGGACACTTGAAATGAAAGATTAACTAACCTTGGAAAAAAAAGAAGACACAACACAAAAACCTGAACATCCAATAGCTAAAAACCAACAACTGCAACATAATCCACAAAAAAACATAAATCCAACAAATAATATCATCACAATGACAAAATCCCTAATTATAACTTCAAAAAAGGCAACTATGATCTTCTAATCAATGATCTCTCTTCCCTTGATTGGCAATTTTTATTCACTGTATGCAATACTGTTGAAGACCATTACAATATATTCTTACTAGAAATCAAAAGAGCCATCAAACTATATGTACCAATAACAACTCCCCAAACCAGGTAAAACAGATTACCCATAACAATAAGGAAGCTTCAATCCAAAACTAGATCACTTTGGCAAAAAAACAAATCAGGTCACGTTGCCAACTTCAAAAACCGATACAAAAATCTATGCCAGATTAAAACTGAATGCACTAATAATCACATTAAACAAGAAGAAAACCTTCTACGCACAAATTCCACTCGTGCTTTCTACAATTTTGTAAACAGCAAACTAAAAGATTCAAGATCCATCCCACCCCTGAAAGGACCTAATGACAAAGACGACACCATCAAAGCAAACCACTTTAACACATTATTTGGCTCAGTATTTGTAAACAGCAATGGATCAAGCCCAGTACTTCCTAGTCGAACCACAGACAACTACAATACATATCGATTTTACAGAAGACATTGTTGAAAAAGCACTGCACGATCTAAAACCATCCCTATATATTGGACCGGATGGAATATGTGCCTACTTCTTAAAAAAGCTATCCACTGCCATAGCTGAACCTCTAAGCATAATCTTTGAAAAATGTTTCAGGACCAAATCCTTGCCAAAACTATGGTCACAAGCCACAGTCATCCCCATCTTCAAAAAGGGAGACTCCAGCCTAGTTGAAAATTACAGACCAATCTCTTTATGCTGCGTCACCTGTAAAGTCATGGAATCAATTATTAACCAATCCATTATCCTCCATCTAGAGACAAACAACCTACTCTCTAATAAACAATTTGGTTTCAGAAAAAAACTATCCTGTAATCTGAAACTCTTACACTGCAAAAACATATGGACTACACCAGGGATCCCCAACCTTTTCGACGCCGCTGCCCGGTTCCGACATCAGCTGGGCGCCGCGCCCGGCACGGCATCAACTGGGCGCCGCCATCTTTTATGACGAAAAGGCGCTTCGGTGACGTCACCGAGCGCTGTTTCGCCATAAAAAGATGGCGGCGCTTAGCGCTTCTGGTGAGCTTTTCGGGTAGAAATGGCTTTCTACCCGAAAAGCTCATCGAGCGCTGGCGCCGCCATCTTTATGACGAACAGCGCTTCCGGTGAGCTTTCTACCCGGAAAAGCTCACCAGAAGCGCTTTTTACCAAAAAGATGGCGGCGCCCAGCAACCAGCGGCCCGGTAAGGCTTGTTCCGCGGACCGGTACCGGTCCGCGGACCGGCGGTTGGGGACCCCTGGACTACACAACTCGATCAGGGCAAAGCAATAGACACAATCTACATAGACTTCTGTAAAACCTTTGATTCAGTGGTACATGACAAACTACTCCTAAAATTAAAATCTTATGGTATCTTTGGACACCTACATAACTGGAGAGAAGCATTCCTGTCAAACAGACAACAAATGGTCAAAATTGGGAGCGTCCTATCAAATTTTGTACCTGGCAAAAGTGGTGTCCCCCAAGGCAGTGTTTTAGGGCCAACTCTCTTCATACTCTACATAAATGACTTCTGTGATCATATTAAGAGCAACTGCGTTCTCTTCGCTGATGATGTAAAGCTATTCAACACCACAGACAATTCTACTACCCTCCAAAAAGACCTTGACTATGTATCAGAATGGTCAATCAAATGGCAACTTCAAATCTCAACAAATAAATGCTCTGTCTTACATATTGGCAGAAAAAAATCAGAAAATAAAATACAAGCTAAATAGTCAAGACCTTGTTGAGGATCCAAACTTTGTAAAGGACCTTGGAGTACTCATCTCTAATGATCTAAGTGCTAGAGCCCACTGTAACTACATAGCCAAAAAGGCATTAAGAGTTGTTAATCTAATCCTACATAGCTTCTTCTCTGGTAATATCACACTACTAACTAGAGCATACAAAACATTTGCTAGACCTATACTTGAATACAGCTCATCAGTCTGGAACCCATATCATGTATCTGATATTAACACAATTGAAAAAGTCCAGAAATATTTCACAAGAAGAGTTCTCTGCTCCTCTACACATTGCAGAATACCTTATGCCACCAGAGTTGAAACTCTAGACCTAGAAAACCTAGAACTACGCCACCTCCGCTGCAATCTAAATATAATATATAAAATCATGCATTGCAATGTCCTACCTGCAAATGAATACTTCAGCTTCAATCATAACAATACAAGAGCACACAATAGATACAAACTCAAGGTTAACTGCACCAAACTTGACTGAAGAAAATACGACTTCAGCAACAGAGTGGTCAATGTTTGGAATACTCTACCTGACTCTGTGGTTTCTTCCCCAAACCCCAAAAACTTTAACCTTAGACTGTCTATTATTGACCTCACTCCCTTCCTAAGAGGCCTGTAGGGGGCGTGCTTAAGCGCACCAATCGTGCCTACTATCCCTGTCCTATTGTTTTTCATTTTTCTTATAAGTATCTATCTCATGTATTCAAAACTATATTTATTCTTATACCTGCATCTTGTAAGTGATTGACGAATCAAATAAAATGTAAAAAATGTAAAATCTTTCCTTTTTGTATTCTTCATACTGTTATGTATGTTAGACTGGGCAATCCAAGACAACTTTAACTATTCTTGTTTTAACAATTGTTTTAATTTAAAAGAAATCAGATGTAAGTGAAAATAGCCATTACAAAAGTTTAGTTTTCAATCAAGAAACAACAAGAAAATAAACGATTTTCAAATTATAAATAGAGGATAGAATCTCAATCAAAACAAGAAGTGAGGAATCTTTGTAAATAAACTTTTAATGTCAGACAGTTATTTTTATATATTATCAGAGATGCAGATACTACTGTAAATCCCTTATCTAGTTTTTTCTGTTCAATATGTTATCAAATTATCTCTGGAATTAGCATTATAAAGAAAAAATGGCAGTATTATTTTTGTTGCAAAGTCTGCTTTAGGGGAGAGTATTCAAAAAACTTATGCAGCAATGCTTCACCGAGGTAGAGAAATATTATACAGGAGAATGCAAGGAACAGCATGAGGTGCTGGTTGCTAAGTGCTAGTTTCATAAATTGTTTCTAAACACTTTACTAAGATGTAAGATGCATAAATTAGTTTCCAGTCTGTTTTAGTGGAGCATCTAACTTCATTTTTAACATAAGAACAATATCAGGCTGTATCTATGAAGGGTGATAATTGTTCAGGAAATCTCCACCACCATTGTCTAATTATCAAATAATATTTTCAAGTAACATATTACAAATAAACAATATAATGTACAATAATTTATCAATCTACAGTATAATTTATTATAGATTGATAAATTAATCTAATAATGTAAAACAAAAGATCCCCACTGCCGAAAATCTGAGCTTCGACAAACTAGTTAAAATGCTTTATTAAATAACCTCTATTTCAACATCTACAGTGTTTTATGTTTAGTTATACATTTAGATAAAATTGTACAAATGGTGCTGGAAAACAGATACACATGCAGAATTAAAACGTAAAATATTAGCAATATGCCCATCAAAATACCCCTGCTTCAATATAATTTGTCATTCTATTTATTGTTTTTTTTATTATCAAATAAAACTAAAAAATAATACACTGTAGTATTGAGAAGAAAAGACAGGTCATCAGCCATAAACAGGAAAAAAAAACAATAGATTGGAAAACTGTTTTAAAATGTTTATCAAATTAAGCTGTTACAGTCTAATGCACAGGTGTCAAATTCGTCATATCATGTTGCTATCACGTGAAGTTTTGCAACATTTTCCCCATTCATGGAGCTATGGTGGCATGGCCTGGGTGTGACGCATCTGACCTACGGACCTCCAGTTTCACACCCCTGGTCTAATGCAATGGCAGGATCTCATATCTCATGACAAAAATAGAATCATGCTGTTATGACACAAGCTCTATCATGTATTTATAAAAAGATGAAGACTTGTGGAGCAATAGCATGATGCTGTTTTCCTCATTTGCCGCTCTCCAAACTTTGCATATGCCTCTGGTTCAGTACTTTGGGTGATGATGAATGTAGGCTAACCCCTTTTTAAAGTAACAAATCTCCGCTACAGTCTTATAGAATAGAATAGAATAGAATAGAATAGAATAGAATAGAATAGAATAGAATAGAATAGAATAGAATACTTTATTGGCCAAGTGTGATTGGACACACAAGGAATTTGTCCTGGTACAAATACTCTCAGTATACATGAAGAAAAGGTACATTCATTAAGAATCAAGAATCATAATGTACAACACTTAATGATAGTCATAGGCTACAATTAACAATCAAATCATACTAGGAAACAGTCAATATAAATCATAAGGATACAAGCAACAAAGTTACAGTCTTACGATCACAAGTGGGAGGGGATGGGTGATAAGGAGTGATGAGAAGATTAACAGTAATAGTTGTGCACACTTTGTAAATAGTTGAACAGTGTTGAGGGAATTATTTGTTTAGCAGAGTGATGGCTTTTGGGGAAAAAACTTTATATAAACCCCTGTGAAAGAGGCTTTTGAATACCCCTGCACAGGATCATAACTAAACTTATAATTTCGGGGAGGAGACTGCCTGGAATTAAAAAGAATTTACAGTAAAATCTCAACAAGACTTTCAAAAGATACATCTTAACTGAAACATCGCAACAAAATAGTAAAACCCCAGGAAGAGAAAGTGAAAAAAGAAATAAGAAGAAACAGCTTGGGACTATTTGGATTATTTGGTGATCTCTGGATTCTTGGTTACTGCATTTGAATGACTAAAATCAATCGGGTGGTTGTTTAAAAGTGTTTAAAATGGCTCCACTTTTAGAAGAATTGAAAATGGAACTTAAATAGTACAAAGAAGATGCACAAGAAGGGAGAGGTTCTTTTGGCTTCGCATTTCAATTCTTAGAAATGGAGATTTGGAACTATGAGAAACAACAAGAAATGCCTGCAGAACAAGAAGATTGGGACAAAGAAGAAGCCATCTTTGATGAACAAGTAATTTTATGTGGGGGAAAAAAGGAAAGGGGGGAAAGAGAATGAAAAGTTTAAGATTTGGAAAAACAACCCAAAAAAAGAATAGCTTGAAAAATAAGTATAAAATTAGAAAGCAACAGAGGAGGGAAACGCAGAAGACCGAATTAGAAGTAGAGAGACAAGGGGGTAAAAAGGGGAGGGAGAAGAGAGGGAAGAAAGAAAAGAAAAGAAGTTATAAAGGACAGAAACAAAATACAGAGAAACTGGGCCTATTTAGAGATAATGTGTGAAAATCTAATTGAAAAGGGGATTCTGCAAAGGTACATAAGATAGTATTGTTATATTAGAAATAATTTCAGAAAATATGAAACAATGTATGATTAAAATGTTTGATAAAATAGTTATTGTAACTTAGTAGAATGCTTGTCAATAAATAAATGTAACAAAATGAATATTTAATGATTTATAAAACATATGTGAAGAGAAATAAGGGAAAAATTAAGTATGGAGATTATACGTGTCTTTAAGGAAGTATGATATTTAATTAAAAAGAAATGTTAAAGATGTTAAGACTTTAATGAATATTAATGATAGAACTGAATTGGAATGGAATGAGGGTTTTAATTACATATATTTACAATCCTTTTTTTTAAAGAATATAGTGTGTATTATAAGAATGTACCAATCAGAATTCGATTGAAAGTTATGTATTATGTATTAAGGTATATTGAAGTTTAAATAAGAGTTGAATGGATAAAATTAAAAGATATAAAGGTGTCATATTCCAATTAGTAACTACAGGAGAAAATGCATTTAATGAGAAAAGATAATATGAAATTGAAACAGAACAGACAAAAGTATAAATATAATTATTTGAATTGAAATGCGATAATCAAAATAAAATTGAGAAAATTAAAAGAGAGGAAAAACTATATAGAAAATGCAGAATAGTAATAAATTAATAAAGTTTTTTCTAAAAAAAAGAAAAAGAAAATGCAGAATAGTAATAAGATATGGAATAGAACACAAAAATGAGCATGAAATTGAGTTTGTGTCTGTATAAAGAAGTGCAACCCAGGACCATGCTATTTTAAAAAAAGATGTTTTATTTGTATTTTGTGTGTGTGAAAACCCAAATAAAACTTTATTAAAAAAAAAAAGAACTAAACTTATATTTCCAAACAGGGTTGGGCTTCAAAAATTTTAGCAATGGGTTTTCATTGCCCGGTTGCTGGATGGGTGTGGCCATGGTGGGTGTGCCTAGTTGGCCTCCTGCACCATGGTGGGGGGCCGTTTTTTTCCCTCCCCAGGCTCCGGAGGCTTTCCTCGAGCCTCAGGGAGAGCGAAAACAACCCCCCCCAGGCTCCAGAGGCTTTCCGGGAGCCAGAAATGGGACCATTTCTGCCTTCTCAAACTTCTGGGAGATCCATTTTTCACCTTCCCCGATCCTCTGTGTGCACCTTGCACTTACCTGCATACAAAACAGGCTGCATGAGGACTCCTGGAGGGCGAGGGGGGGACAGGGCCAGCTAGGAGTGGGTTTGGGGGGTTCTCCGAATTACACAGAATTTTAACTAGGAGCTCTCCTGAACTCCTGAGAACCCCCAGCAGCCCACCCGATTCCAAATGCTCACTTTTTAAATGGTTGGCCTGACACTCATTTCCATTTAGTTTTGCTGTCAGCATTAAAACCTGTAGGAATGCAGGGTCCATGTTCTGATGAGAAGTATATAACTACATAAAAAGAGCTTTCTGTACCTTTTTAACTCAATTTTTTCTAAGTAGCTACTATTGTTTGTAAGAATTTCTGGGTGGGGTTCATAGAAAGGCACATTTGACACTGACAAGTTGAGTAATATAAATATTAGGTTTCAAAAGATCTTTCCTCTGTCTAGTGTTTCCTTACCATCTCTCGTCCCCCGCTCCCAATTTGCTGTAAACTGCCTATTTATTCTTGAGTTTATTGTTATTATTTTACTTTGGCAATTCCATACTACTCCTCTCTTTTATTCCTTGTTTGCTAAAAGTGTTAACATTTATTTTTCTCTACTTGATTTCCCTTTTGATTACAGACTGATTCTTCCATTGCTCTGGAGTGAATAATGTAACTAAATTCAGTAGGGAAATGCTGCCAACATAATCTCTGGGTACACATAGAAAAATAACAATTGAATGCTGAGTTGTTCTTTCCATTTCAAATTGAAAGGAAAGAAAAAGACTCTCCTACATGCAAAGAACAAAATAGTTTCAGGTTAAATATACAGAAGCCCCTCATTTATCAGAAATGGTACATTTAATTAGTTATACTGTATTATCTTTACATAAAGCAGCAACTGATTCTGTATTCCAAAAGCTGAGAGATTCATATCATGGTAAAATATGGAAATTCAAGAGTTTCCTTATTTCTGGCAATTAAACTTATTTAGGATCCAATCTGAGTCAGTCACAGGGACCAGAGATAGTCTTCCAAGCTTTTGGACTCATGCTGGAGTCCATTCTCAGGAAATTTTTCTATGTGTGCACAGGGCTATTATATGCACAGTATTTATGAGGCTGCATGTGGGTTTTTAGTTGTTAATTGGAGTGTTGATGGCCAGCTATTAAGTCATTGGGTATGGTTTCCTTGTGCTGCTATGCCCTTGGCTTCTAAGTACCTGGTAAGGTGGTGGTAAATCAGTACTCCTGCTGACTGATAAGAAGCCTGTTTCCCAGGTTTTAATTGTTTCCCTGGCTATTTTTTGTCCCTGCTTGGCCAACAGTCCAGCATGAGTCTGAAAGCTTGGAAGACAAATCTCTGTTTCCAGTGACTGACTCAGATTTGATCCTGTAATATTATCTTGGGTTCATCTATTTAGTTTTCTGTATTATTTAAGCCTCTCTAAAATGATAATTTTAATTTATATAAAATATATAAAATATAAACTCTCTCTCTCTCTCTGTGTATATAGTTTAATGCAGTGCAGTAGCTAAAAATCATACGTGCAAAGGTGGAATTCAGCCTCTTCAGACTGGTTCGAGTGAACTGGTTATTAAGATTTTGTGCAGTTCGGAGAACCGGCTAATTGCACCACTGGATGGCCCTATCCACCCTGCACCACCCAGCCCTATCTTGTCTTGACCACCTTGGCCAGTGGCTAGAATCATGCCTGCACCCAGCTATTCTCTGGTTCCTTCACTTGTTTGCGTGCCCAGACAATGCAGCACAGCTGATCTCCATGCCTCACCAGATTGCCTGTCTTTGCCATGCCCTACCATGCTGGCCACATTGGCCAGCTGATCTCTGCACCTTGCTTGCTCTGTTCACCATGGCTGCCTGCAAAGGTAAGGTGCTCGGCCTTGGTGTGGAGATGATGAGGCGTCGTTGCCTTTCGGGCCTGGCTCTCGCCATTCTTTCGCCCACATGCCACCCACTCACCCTTCACCTCAGGTCAAGGGATGTGCCAGTTCCTGCCTCAGGTTGACGCCCACTCAACCTTTGCCTCAGGTTGGGGTATGCACCAGTTTCTGCCTCTGGCCTTCCCTGGGACCTCTGCCTGCATGCTGCCTACTTGCCCTTCACCTTGGGTTGGGAGATGCACCAGTTCCTGCCTCTGGCCTTCCTTGGGGCCTCTGCTCACATGCCCATCTGCTCACCTTCACCTCGGGTGGTGGAACATGCCGGTTCCTGCTTCAGGCCTTCCCCGAAGTCTCCGGGTGGATGCCGCCCACTTGGCCTTCACCTTGGGTCAGCATGCCAGTTTTTTACTTTTCTAAAGAGATACCTCCCCCACACCGCCTTGCTTGCTCCTGTGGTTTCACCCTTTGCTGAAGGCTTGCTTACCTCCACCTTGTTTCCCCATATCCAGAGGCCCCTTACTCACTCTGCCCACTTCTTCCCCATAACTGCCTTTCTTTTTCATCCCAGGACCATACCTTCCTCCCATGGCTAGCGGCAGAGGTGGAGGCAAACCAGGGGTGAGCCGTCACTGCTCCCCTCCCCTCCAGCCCACATCTCAGCTCCCCACCAAGATTCTCTGCAGCTGCTGGACCTCACCTACCAGTGGGCAGGGGGCAATGTGATCAGGCACAATTGTCCTTTCGTGCATGGTCCCCAGGAGACAGGCCAGGAGTGCCTGGTGGGCTCAAGCTAGGTAGGCTGGCTGGCTTGTGAGGCAGTGATGGCTGCCAGTTCTGGGATTGCTGCTTCAGGGGATGAAGCCTGGCCTGGATATAGTGGGCTGCTCTCGCCCAGGTGGCTCCAAAATTAAATGCTTCCTTTTCTTGAAAATTCATACAGACATCATTAAAGGGAGAAATGATGAGTGAAGGAGAACATCATTTCTCACCAAAAATGCAATTTAATAGAGAGTAAAAAAAAGATTACTCTTTGCAGAGTTATAAAATAGATGGTGCCTGGCTCAACTGGAAGTAACTGTGAGACAGATTTGTGAGATGGAAACTTATCAAACAGACCCAACCTAGAAATAAGAAGAAATTTCCTGACAGTGAGAACAATTAATCAGAGAAATGGGATGCCTTCAGAAGTTGTGGGTATACCATCACTGGAGGTTTTTAAGAACAAATTTGTCCATAATAGTACAGGGTCTTATGCTTGAGCTGGAGGTGGACAAGAAAACCTCCAAGATCCCTTCCAACTCTGTTATTCTTTATAAATCTCTCCATTCAGTCTTACCAAGAGAATGGTGATAAACAATAATTGGAAATGTACATCAGGTCTTCTGATAGCAAAATCTCATGTTATTGGCTAATATCAAGGGGAAGATGACTTGAAAAAATTTCCTTCTCTCATCATTACATGCAAGACAAGGTGAGCAGTAGCTGGGAGGGGAGGGGCAAGGAGAGGCCAGGCGAAGTGCCCCTTGATATGAGTGACATCAAGTTGACTATCCCCACCCAGTCACATGACCACCCAGCCATGCCTACCCAGCAATCATTAGGGCAGAGAACTGGTTGTTAAATTATTTGAATCCCACCACTTCATACATGTCTCATAAATTCCTGATTTCACAACTTTTATCTACCACAGATCTGACTGTAATCAAATTACATTCCTGTTAAATGATTTACTCAGTATTTAATCTTAGCATGCTTCTGCATAGCCACTTCCTTATCCCTACTCCCCTAAAACATTTCTACACTACATTTTATACCATACTGCAATTATCTCCCAGTTCCTCTTCCAAACAGAGGAAATAGATGAACTTTTTTCTAGTCAGCTAACTAAGGTATGTAGGAGGCATATCACAATAGTAATGGGGGATTTCAACTGGGAGACAAACTCTGCACCAAGTGGAAGATCGTAACAAATCTAGCAGACAACTTTGTTTCCCAAAAAGAAGAGAAGGGAACAAGGGGATCAGCCATATTGGACTTAATTCTCACTAACAGAGATAAAATGATAAAAGATGAAGATATTGAAGCTACCTGGGGTGAGTGATCATGCAATATTGGAATTCAACATTATGCAAGCACAAGTAGCAGAACAAAGTCAAACTAGAGTCTTGGACTTTAACAGAGCTAATTTCAATATACTTAGAGAGAACTTGAGGATTCCATGAATGAGAATCCTCAAGGGGAAAATAACTCAAGAAGCTTGGGAAATTTTAAAAAGTGAGATTATAAAGTCCAGTCTAGCACAATACCAATGAAGAAGAAAAATATCAGCTCTCAAAAGAAACCAGCATGGCTGCATAAAGAACTCTCTGGCAAATTGAAAGACAAAAAGGACAAGTATAAAAAGTAGAAAGTGGGGAAATAACTAAAGCAGAATATCAGCAAATAGCCCAAGCCTGTAAAGATGAAGTGAGGAAAGCTAAGGCTCACAATGAACAAAGGCTTGCGATGAAAGTAAAAAATAACAAAAAAAGTTTCTTCCAACATGTTAAAAACAAGAAAAAAAGTCAAGGAAACAATTGGTCCATTGCTGGGAGAAAGTGGCAAGAAGGTGACAAGCAACAGGGAGAAAGCAGAACTATTTAACTAACTTTTTGCATCTGTCTTTACACAAAGGGAAAAAAAACAGTCCAACCTATCAAAAACAGTACCACAAAAAACAGATTAGGAACACAAGTTAAAATAAGGAAGGAAATGATAAGTGAGCACCTGTCTACCCTAGACAAGTTCAAATCACCAGGACTGGATGGATTACACCCAAGGTTCTGAAGGAACTGGCAGACGAGATCTCAGAACCATTGAATTATATCTTTCAAAGATCCTGGAGCATCATGGAACTGCCAGAGGACTGGAAAAGAGCTGATGTAGTTCCCATCTCCAAAAAAGGAAGAAAAAGATAGATCCAGGAAACAACAGACCTATTAGCCTCAACTCAATACCAGGGAAGATTCTGGAAAAGATAATCAAGCAACGAGTCAGCAACACCAAGAAGCAAGCAAAGTAATAACCAAAAGCCAACATGGGTTTGTCAAAAACAGATCATGCCAGACTAATCTTACTACATTCTTTGACAAAGTGAGAAAATTAGTTGACCAGAGGAATGCTGACAATATAATTTACTTGGGCTTCAGTAAGGCATTTGATAAAGTAGACCATAACCTACTATTAGGTAAAATAGAAAAATATGGGTTAGACAGCATCACCACCAGATGAATTCATAATCAGCTGACCAACTGCACTCAACATGTAGTCCTCAATGGAACTACATCTACATGCAGGGAAGATGCAGTGGAGTACCCCAAGGCTCTGTTTTAGACCCAGTACTCTTCAACATATTCATCAATGATTTGGGTGAAGGGATATATGGGGAACTCATCAAATTTAGACGACACCAAGCTGGCAGGAATAACAACACTCCAGAAGATTGGCTAAAGATACAGAAGGATCTTGACAGACTTGAACATTGGGCACTAACAAAATGAAATTCAATGGTGAAAAAAGTACAGTTTACATTTAGGCAAGAAAAATCAAAAGCACAGGTACAGTATATGTGGTACCTTGCTCAATAGAAGGATCTTGGAGTCCTAGTGGACAACCATTTAAATAGGAGCCAGCAGTGTACAGCAGCTGCCAAAAAAGCCAACAAAAATTCTAGGCTGCATAAACAGAAGGATAGAATCAAGATCAAGTGAAGTGTTAATGTCACTTTTTTAAAAAATAAAGTTTTATTTGGGTTTTCACACGTACAAAATACAAAAAATATCTTTTTTGAAAATAGCATGGTCCCGGGTTGACCTTCTTTATACAGACACAAAACTCAAATTCATGCTCCTTTTTGTATTCTATTCCATATCTTATACTATTCTACATTTTCTATAGAAAGAGTGTAGAGAAGAGCAACAAAGATGACTAGGAACTAGAGGCTAAAACATATAATGGTTGTTGGAATTGGGTATGTCTAGTTTAATGAAAAGAAGACTAGAGGTGACATGACAACAGTGTTCCAATATTTCAGGAGTTGCCACAAAGAAGAGGAAGTCAAGCTATTTTCCAAAGCACCTGAGAGTAGGACAAAAAGCAATGGGTGGAAACTAATTAAGGAGAGAGTCAACTTAGAACTAAGGAGAAATTTCCTGACAGAACAATTAATCAGTGGAACAATTTGCGTGCAGAAGTTGTGAATGCTCCAACACCAGAAGTTTTAAAGAAGAAATTGGATAACCACTTGTCTGAAGAAATTGGATAACCATTTGTCTAAGCAGGGGGTTGAACTAGAAGACCTCCAAGGTACCTTCCAACTCTGTTATTCTATTCTATTCTCAATGAGCAATGCTCTATTCCAACCAATCTCTATTCCATTGCTCAATGATCAAATAGTCTACCAGTGAATTTGTGCCACCTCCAGTGATTACTGAAATAGCATCCAAACAGCCTCCATCCTTCTACTGCCTCACTGCAGTTATTTTTCCAGCCAGACAGAAGAGGAAAACTGCTCAAAAGCATAGTGAAAAAGCCACTATGTTATATTGATTTCAGCAAAGTAGATGGGGACCAATGAGTTGGAAGGTGAGATAGAAGAGCCGTTGTCAATAGAAAACTGTCAACCTTGCAGCTCCATCTTTATAGTTTCTTGTTATGTGGCAGGTAAGCCACAAGTTTAGCAGAAGAGCTCCTGAATAGCTCCATGATCAGGAGCGCACAAGGGCACGTATAAAGAGACCCTTAGTCCCAAGACACGTATATTTAAAACATAAGGATAATAAAAATGTTGCAATAGAAGATTTGTACATTCTTAAGAGACTAATCTTCAGAAGGTACATGAACATGTATGAGAGATTATGGGGATAATAATTAGGAACCCTGCCTTGCATCCAAACAATCTTACTGTATGCTTTTTTGCAGATACTTTACTGTGCTAATATAAGACACAATATACAGTAGTTACGAGGCTCTTTCCTCAGATCCAACTTTCAAAATGGGAATAAAAATAGCAGGCTTTTGTCTTCACACTGTAATTTCTATGATATAAATTTTGAGTGGGGATGATTTATGTCTTGATTGGGTTAATACAGTCCTTAAACTAGGTCTTATCAAACACATAAAATATACTAAGTCAAAAAGAATTACTTTAAGCTGTGAATATAATTTCTTTGACACTTAGTCCTGACAATTTTGCTTCTTCTTCAGAAATGGATGGATCAAACTGCTTTTTGCAATGATTAGCTATTAGTTCACCTTCACCAGTATTATCTATTCTAACTGGCAGAAGCTCTCTAGAGTACCCTAACTGTTTCCTGAGATCGATTATCTTGTCTACAAGAGATGAAAGTTATGATCATATTCATGAGCAGATTACAGTCATGTTCCAACCCTATTCACATTTTGCACTGACCCATTTAAATCAATGAAGCTTAAGTCATAAAATAGGTCAGGCAAGGGGAACCCTGATATTTTCTAAAGTTTCTAGCAACTCCAGGTTTGTTGAAGAAGTTCAGGTGTGGAATGCTGAGATTTGTAGCACCTGGAGGATAATAGCTCTTCTCCATATTTATGTAATGATAAAAAGGTAAAGACTTGTAATGGGATGTGGAAAGGACAAGACCTAGCAAAGAGCTGTTACCCAGAGAACAATCTGATAAGAGACAGCATAGCCCACAATTGCAAAGTAGGAAAAGCAAGCAGCTCAAATTATTGGGCTGCAAAATTGATGGAAGGAGGAATGCAAGACTTGTAAGATTCTGCTAACATAGTTTTACTCTAAAGTAGAATTAGATTATCTTATTTTTCCTGTATATATTTCCAGCATGTAAATTGTCCCACCGGAGGGAAAAATACTTTAGACCACTGCTACACAACAGTAAAAGATGCTTATAGGTCTTTACCACGAGCAGCTGTGGGACACTCTAATCACTGCATGATTCACCTTGTACCTGCCTACAGACAAAGACTTAAAACCATGAAACCAACAATTAAATCAGTGAGGACTTGGTCTGATGAGGCAAAGCTGAAGCTCCAGGCTTGCCTTCATTGCACTTATTGGAATGTTTTTGAAGGTGACTCTGCAGACCTAGATGAGCTCACAGATACTGTAACATATGTCAGCTTCTATGAAGACTTATGTGTACCAACAAGAAATCTGAGAATATACAGTAACAATAAACCTGGTTCACAGCTAAACTTAAGCAACTACGTTGTTCCAAAGAGGAAGCCTAAAGAAAAGGTGACAGAGTGCTATACAATCAGGCCAGAAACATTAACAAGAGAGATCAGAGCAGCAAAAATAAGCTACTCTGAAAAGTTAAAGAATCAGTTCTCAACAAATGAACCAGCAAACATGTGGAAAACTCTTAAAAACCTCACTGGCTACAGCAGGCTGAAGGAAATCAACGACTAGCAGATGACCTAAATGTGTTCTACTGCAGGTTTGTAAGGCAATTACAGCCACCTATCTCCATAACCCCCATCTCAAACACACCGACAACAGCCAAACCTCCTACAACTGACCCCAACCCATTGGGTTCACAAAATCTGGTGATCACAGAAAAAGAAATGCAAGATCTATTTCACAGACAAAAGCCAGAAAAAGCACCAGGGCCAGACAAGATAACTCCTTCCTGCTTAAAAGTCTGTCCTGACCAATTGGCCCCCATCTTCACCTGAACCTTCAATAAGTCACTAGAGATGTGCTATGTTCCTTCTTGCTTCAAATGCTCTACTATCAAAGAAACTCTCCATCAAGGAACTGAATGACTACAGACCAGTTGCTCTAACATCTGTAGTTATGAAAATCTTTGAAAGGCTTGTGCTGTCCCACCTGAAAAACCATCATGGATCCGCTGTTAGATCCCATGCAGTTTGCATACTGAGCAAATAGATCGGCAGGTGATGCTGTTAATATGGCTCTGCATTACATCCTTAACACCTTGAATTTCCAAACACCTACGCAAGGGTCCTCTTTGTAAACTTTAGTTCTGCATTCAATACTATCATTCCAGACATTCTTCTAACTAAATTGAACCAGCTAGCGGTACCCAGGAATGGGATCCAACCAGTATTACTACTGGTTCTGTTGCTTTGTGTCATGCGTGCATGTGCAAGTCACGCAAGTCGCGCGAGTGCAATTTACAACCTGCTGAGCTGCCTGGACAGGTGAGCAGCGCTGCATGCAGGTGCGCAGTGGTTGGAAAAGCTCTTTTTTCCTGTTTTTTCAACCACAGCTGTGCCGTGCAAAGTGGCTGCGGTTGAAAAAGCAGGAAATAAAGGTCAGGTAAGAGCCCAGGCAGGCAGGTGGGCCAAAACAGCAGCAGACACAGAACTGGTTCTGAGCTACCAGTTCTGTAGAGCCGGACAGAACTGGTAGAATCCCACCCCTGGCGGTACCTGAACACACTTATAAGTGGATCATAAGCTTCCTAACAGACAGGCAGCAGCAGGTGAAGCTAGGCAGAATCACATCTGATACCTGTACAATTAGCATAGGGCCCCCCTAAGGCTGTGTGCTTTCTCCACTTCTCTTCTCCCTATATACCAATGACTGCATCTCAAACGATCCATCTGTTAAAATATTGAACTTTGCAGATGACACAACAGTGATTGGTGACGTTCGAGATAATGACAAATCCGCATACAGACAGGAGGTTGTACAACTTGCCTCGTGGTGTAACCGGAACAATGTGGAACTGAACATACTCAAAACCGTAGAAAAATTGGTAGACTTTAGAAGAAACCCTCCCATACTACCACCTCTTCCAACACAATATCAATAGTAGATAGACATTGATAGACAACACAATATCAATAGTAGAGTCCTTCCAATTTCTAGATTCTATTATATCACATGACCTAAAATGGACGTTTAACATCGAAAACGTCATCAAAAAAGCACAACAAAGAATGTTATTTCTCCGCCAACTCAGAAAGCTCAAACTGCCCAAGGAGCTGCTGATACAGTTCTACAGAGGAATTATTGAGTCTATCATCTGCACCTCTATAACTGTCTGGTTTGGTTCTGCAACCCAACAGGACAGACACAGACTTCAGAGGATAATTAGGACTGCAGAAAAAACAATTATAAAAACCTGCCTTCAATCAAGGACCTGTATATTGCATGAGTCAAAAAGAGGGTTGTGAAAATATTTACAGACCCCTCACATCCCGGACATAAGCTGTTTCAACTCCTTCCCTCAAAACGATGCTATAGAGCGTTGCACATCAGAACAACTAGACACAAGAACAGTTTTTTCCCCAAACACCATCACTCTGCTAAACAAATATTTCCCTCAACACTGTCAAACTATTTACAAAGTCTGCACTACTATTACTATTAATCTTATCATCACTCCTTATCACCCATCCTCTCCCACGTGTGACTGTATGACTGTAACGTTGTCACTTTTAGCCTTACGATTTATATTGACTGTTTCCTAGTATGATTTGATTGCTTATTGTATCCTATGACTATTATTAAGTGTTGTGCCTTATGGTTTTTTAGACTCATAGAACTTAGTAAGGGGAAACACAATGTTATGCATTTGCAACAAAAGAAATAGTTTAATTATCACTTTTAAAATGCTTTGCACTGATACTCAATGGAAGTTAAATTAATTCAAAGAAATACTAAGTAGAGAAAATTAATACAGAGCAAGTATGCACTCTGTTAATATGCTAATGGAAGCTGAGGTACATGTTGGAATAATAGGATTAAAATATGAAGGTATAATTCTCAATACTCTTAATTACAAATTCAGCTGTGGGTTACTATTAGTGACAGTTCAAGGTTGATGAATAAACTTTACAGGGAAACAGAAAAAAGTCCTCAAATCAAATTCATGCTGCCTTTATATGAGCATGAATATATACTCAAACTTGACACATAAAAATCTTTCTCAGATAATTAAGTTCCTCATTTCATAGAAATATAGTATTTTAATTGGTAATTGAATTTAGCTGAAATATCCACATAAAAATAAATTGTAATTTCTTTTATATACTCAGATCAGCAAAACAAAACCAAATCCCATTATTATATTTAATAGTCAGTAGAAAAGTTAGAAGCATGCTCATTCAATTCTTAAAGAATACATATTATATCTATATTTAATATTTAAGAAAGACTTGATTTTTGTATTTGCACTTTGTTTATAAAGGGTGTTGATAGCTCCTTTTTAGTTCTTTTTCCCTATTCTGTTCAGAGAATCATACATCTCAACTCCATGCCCAGAGACACTGTCCCAATGCAGGTTATTAACCTGCCCCATTAATATCTGCATGAAGCTTTTTGATTAAATAATTTATCAACATGCAATCAAGTATGATCAAAATGGCTGCTGATACCCAGGTGTATATTTCAATCCAAGGTGAGTTATATTGTCAAGGACTTGGCCCATGCTGTTGGAATTTGATTGGAGAGAAACAGACTTCAATTCAATCCTGCCAAATATTCTGGATTCTCCCAGTACTTTCCATTTTAAGCTCTGAATAGTACAGCACTCCCCAAGCTAGAAGTAGTGCATAACACAGGAATTGTCCTAGATTTACAGCTCCTGCAGCCACAGTAGTTGGCAACTCTGGCAAATGTGCCTTTGCCTTGATTTGTCAGTGGTATTAATTGTTCTCTTTACTTTTCTGCACTAGGAGTGGGCTGTGGTGGCTCACATGGTAAGACACTGGGCTTGTGCACTGCTGAGATTGGCAGCTCAGCGGTTTGATTCCCATGAGCAAATAAACCATGCAAGGAAAAAGAAAGGAGCCTCCCTTGAATGCATTCAGGCACCCGTCAGATAAAGATAACGTTGCCTGAAAAAAATCATTTCGCAGAGGTAGCCAGCCATCTTAGTGATCTCTGGCTAACACATGCCATACGCTTAATGAATAAATCCTGCAATAGGAATAGGAATCCCTTTTCACAGTGATTTATGCCTTAATCAGTTCGCATATGGACTATTGCAATGTGTTGTCCAGTTACACAGGCTATTCAGATGTTGCATTTGATCCACACCTAAGTATATCCATATAAAGCACCTGCTGCAGGACTGCATTGGTTACCACTAAGCTTTCAATGGGTACATTTAGTGAATGCTAATTGCGACTTTTAAAGGCCTTCATGGCATACATCCAGGCTATCTGATGGACTGCCTTTCTCCCGTGATTTCTGCCAATCTGGCATTGCTCAGGTATCATTTTTAAAGCAGTGTTTTCTGGTGGGACTCAGGTGGCATGACTTCTCTTTCATGGTTCCTACGCTCTGGAATAGTTTCCCCAATTTACTATCCTTGAGATACTGTAGGCCTTGAAGATCTGGTTTTTCCCCAGGCACTAGGTAGAAAAGGGTGTCCCACTGTCAGTAATTTTATTGAATTGTTTGGCATTTTATTTCCAGGTTATAGTTATTTTTTTAATCAGTGCATTCCATAAAGTTGGGGCAGCCTAAACATTTGGTGTGTAAATATAATCTAATAACCCATTCAGTAGAAGTGGCATTAGATGATCTCAGCAATTCTAATTTTTAAAGGGTAAATAACATGGATGAATATAGATGAAAGAGTGAATTAAGCTGAGGACAAAGAAAGAAAGAAAGAAAGAAACAAATAAATAAAGTATTACCTCAAAGCAACCGTCTTTCCATTCCTGTGTGTGCACATCACCTGACGGGTCTGATATCCGATTTGTATGTCCCAATATTTATTCTCCTGTCTGTTCTGCCTGTTATGGTTCCTTTTCTTTTTAATTAATTCCCGGGTTTCTGGGTCCCGAATGGTTTTCTCCTTTTCCTTTTCTTTGTTCTTCCCACGTTTCCTTGCCTGTCTGACGTGCCGCAAATGAGGAATTGAACAGGAACTCCAGGACCCCACACTCAGACTGTACAGGTTTTCTTCAGTGGCACAGGGGGCTGAGCTACAAGACTGAAACTCTGTCAGATTAGGGCAGGCAGAGCCCCCATAACTAGGGGGAGCTACAATATGGCGAAAACGATAGGAAAGCCCTTTGCCACAGCTCTTAGAACACTCTGTCCAGGATGAGAAGTCAGATACAATGCAGTCCTGCCGGCAAGGGATGAGACATCCCTGTTCTAGCTGAGGCTTTGGCTCAAAGTATTCACATATGGCATCCTCAACTATCACACCGTTTGATTTTTGGACACAAATAATATCTCTCCTCTGAATTCCTTCTTCCCCGTTCACACATACTGTTGCTTTGTTTGAAAGAATGGGCTGACACTGGTTCCAGCTGCCCAGCTGCCAGTCATACAGTTCCTTGTGCCAGTCACAAACTCTGAAGCAATTTTGTTGGTTGTCAGGTCTCTCTGCCTGCTTGCAATTTGTGAAAAGGGTAGTCCATCCTTCTACATGAGCACACCATATAGCTCGAGTCTGGGTACCTCCTGGGCCACATTCATCTCCCATACATCTGCCCCATGGACCTAGAAAAAAACAGAAAAGGGAGATTGACAACTTATACCCAATAACTGAGACCTAGGAAAACCAAGCTCAGTTAAAAGTTTCCAGAATCTGCATGTTACTTAAGTTTATTTATATCTTATGTTGTACAGTGAAAAAATTATTACATGAATATAGTCCACTCCATCTTGTTTTTTTCCCCTTTCTCTTTCTACATATTAAGAAAGTGTTTGGATGTTATTTTTTTCTTTTAAAGTTGAATGAATGATATATTTTAGGAATCAACATTATCTATTGATGGAATCAATAATAACTTTGTGAATAACCAAATAAATATAAATAGTTTCATATATGTGTATACAAATAAAAGCCACACACTCAGCCAAGATTTTAGCATATATTGTATGGTGTCACCTAAATTTTGTTGAGCCTACAAACTGGATCTGGGTAAACAAATAAACTGACATTATTATGCCATGTTGCAAGACCTAACAGCAAGAAAGAAAATATACTTTCCAATGTTGAGCTGCAAAGGTGATAAATAGTTTTAGCAATGGCTCTGATGGCATCTGAGGCTTATTATAGGTTTAAGAGGCCCATAAAACATACTACAAATGCAGCATGCTCTAAGGCTAGATGAGATTTTGATAGAGTATTTAATAACAAGTCTTTAAAGGTGTGGCTGAGCAGGAGACTGTGAAAATGAATTAGTAAAAGGAACAGAGAAGGAGGAACAGGAGGAATTATAATTCAAGACAAGATAAGTAGTATAGTAGTAAGAAATGATAATGATCCCTGGTTTAAATTTTAATTTCAATATCTCAAGATTAAAATGGGAAAATATTCACATTTGAATTTATATAACTAAACATTTTCCTAGATGTTTGGAATGACAATTAGCAGAATTATATGTGAGTTGGATAGTGCAGACCATCCTGAAGTAGGATAGTACATTATTCAAGAAAAAGAAAAGACATATCTTCCAGGTCCCTTCGGATGGTATTGCTTAATAGAACTGAAGCATGTCATTTCTCAGTTGGGAAGAAACAATGGAGAAAGATAATCCTTCAAGACAGCCAGACTCTTTACTATGAAAAGTTTCAAAGTTAAAACCAGCACTTTGACTTGGGATAGGTATAGTGGTGGGATTCGAATAATTTAACAACCAGTTCACCCAGGATCAGGTTGGCTGTAATGGGAGGCGTGGCCCATCTCCATCCTCCAAGTCTGCTGCACATGTGGGACGAGCCTCCCACAACAGCCAATTGCCAACCCCAGGCAAACTGATTGTTAAATTATACCCACCCACCCAATATCAAAGTGGATCCTGGGTGCTGTGCTGCACTGCAGTGGAGAAACAGGCAACAGAGCTGCTGGCCCAAGGGAAGGAGGAGCACAGAGAAGAAAGGAAAAGCTGACTTCTCCTTTTCTCACACCAGCTGCTTCATTACCTGTTTCTCCATGCAGCACAGTGACCAGGATCCATTCTGATAGCAGGGTGGGTGGGTAATTTAACAATCAGTTTACTCAAACCAGTGCAAACCAGCTGAATCCCACCACTGGATATGTAGTTATTCTTATTTCATGGTGTTAAAGATATTGTTGCAAGATGTAAACTGTTCTAAACAAAGCTGTATTTTGCAATTGACTGATAGTGATTTTGCCAATGCCAGTGGTATTCAAGTGGTGCTCCAGTTGTTTCGGAATAAAAGTTCACATGCCTATTATTTCCTTTTTTTTAAAAAAAATTGAGGTAGGAAACATATCTAATACTTCTCCCTCCTATTTTACCCATAACAATGAGATGGGTTGGGCTGAGAGTACCGGCCCAAAGATACCCAGCTGACTTTATGCTTAAGGAAAGCTTATAACATACAATCTTGCTGGCTCTCATATCAGTAAAAATAATCCCTACAATGATATCTTACAAGTTTGGTCAGATTTGTTCTTTGTCTTACTCTATTCTACGGAGCTCCTTGATTGCTTCATATCCTGGAGCTCCTCAGAAAATTAGAGAGTCTCAGGATCAATAAACTGAGAGAGACCACCCAAAAGTAAATGCAATGATAAGCAAAGATGTCATCAGTAACTAAGCCAACTGATCCCTAGAGATAGTTTCAACCACAAAGCTTCCATCTGGTTATTTTTATCATAGTGCGTCTCCAAGCTATTAGGACTTTTTGGGTAACAACTATCAACCTCCACTGCCCTGGATTTGCAGTAAATACCACATTTAAAATCCTTCCCATTTCTCTAATAAAAGATCCCCCTCCTCCAACTGAACCAGATTCTGATTATTCATGGTAGGTTGGTGACCTTATCCACAATAAGACTATAGATGAGAGCAGCTTTATTAAACTGATCTGATAATAGGATCAACAGCTGCCTGTTCCAAGTACACTACAATTCTTTTTAATGTCCCCATTCTGTATATTTTATTGCAATTCACTCATTATTTCATCTGCTCTTTATCTCCTTTATCTCCATATCTATAAACTGAATGCCTAGATATTAAAATAGATGCCATATAAACAATAAACTTTTTGGACTTAAAAAAATCATTGAGTGTTATGAATTAATATTGCCTGGATAGTGAGAATCTAGATTTCATATCTAAATTTTCATGAAGTCAGTACAAAAATATAATTTTACCTATTTGCTCCAAATGGGGGAAAACCTATTTAGAAATACTAATATTTTGTGGGCTTGTAGGTAAGCAAATACAGTAGATAAACTCTATGATGCTTGCTACATGGAAATAAAGAGATATAGAGGGTTCAACAGGTTATGAATTAACCTCAGATTTAAAAACAACTCAAAAATAATATTTCTGAAAAGCTTTTTATTTTAATCACAAGCAAAGACAATGCAGTTTGGAATTCTCTTAATAATTTCAAACAATTTCATTGATATGAAACACTTGCTATCAACTCATGGTTTTGAGGACCTTCTCATAAAGAGATTGGATTAGGCACCACAGCTCATGTGCCTCTCCCTAGATAGAATTTGATAGAGCAGAGCTGTTAGATGGTTATCTGGTGGTTAACTGAACAGGTTGATGTTGCAGCCAAATGTAAGTACAACAAAATCATGGTAAATTGGGCCAGAAAAAAACATCCAAGGAGAACCTTCAAGATATTGGATACAATGATCTGACAGCTATGTGGATTCTCTAAAGAAATAAGCCCACACAGAATGACAGTTATAGAGAAAAGGGCTGGGAGGGAAGCAAAGTTAGATTGAATAACTCAGACAGTAGTGTAGAAATGATTGATTGCTTAACATTTATGGGAAGATTGGATCTTGTAGCTTTTCTGGAGATGGATTATAAAAACTAATACTTTCAAATTTAAATAGAGTACGATGGAAGAGAATGAACAGAGATCAAAAGACCGACATGGCCCAGTATCTGTGTTACATAGAAAATGAGGTACAGTGATCCAGAAAAAGATCTTCACTTGTGGATGAGAAAGTGTTGAAGAATGTAAGCAGAATATCCAATAGCCGCAGAAGGCTATACTTCACATATGCCAAAATGAGCAATGTCATGATGTTATCTGGAAAATAATAGAACATGATGTAATAGGCAAAGCAAATAAAAATTGGCCAGTACAACTGTCACTTATCATTTTGTTGTATACCATAGTTATTTTCACAGCATCTAAACCAACACATTTACAACTCAGAAATACAGGCCATTCCTTCTTTGTGAACTTGCAAAGTAGAACTATAATTACATTTTTAAAAATCTCTCTTTCTCTTTGTATGCATGCATATATGTATGTGTGTTTATATGTGTGTATGTATCTATCGATCGATCGATCAATCAATCTATAGTGTTGTCTGTTGTATTGTCTGTATATTTAATAGAATATCATATAGAGAAGTCATCATAGAACAAAAATAGATTTATATTTTTGACCTAGGTTTACTGTCAGAATAAAAGATATTGTGCTTTATTGCATGGAAAATAGTTATTCCAAGGCCCACGTATAGTTAAACATAGTTTTATTTTAAATCCATAAATAATTAGCAAAGGAATTAGCATTGTGAATTTTAAATCACATTGCTTTTTACTCATCAGATGTGCCAATAATATTTGCACGCTGCCCAAATATAAGAGCCTAACCCTTGAAAGCAAGAAAAAAATTGATTTCATCCATGCCAATAGTAAATTCAATACTATTTGTTCCCTTTGCATTCTATAAAAATATTACTATACTCAGATGCTCAATCCTTATTTATTACCTATTGTGGTATTCCTTTCCCAATACAGGTAGTCCTCACTTACTGACAGCCTTGTGCATTTGAAGTTACAATGAGGTTAACAATAATTTTGTGACTAATCCTCAAAATTATGACTTTATAGCATCCCTCAATCACATGATCACCATTCATGTACTTTGCAACTAGTGCACGTTTTTGCTTGTGACAAGCAAAGCTAGGAGTATAGATTAAAATCATACATCACAGTCACATGATCTTCCACTTAGTGACTATATATATCGCTTCATTTTAATGACTGAATGAAAGCCTTGTCATGGTCATGTGATTGTTCCACTTAGCAACTAAACCACTTGGCCATCAAGTAGCTGGCCCCAATTGTGGTCTCTAAGCAAGGAGTTCCTATAATTGAATTCCACAAAATCAGTGAAGAGACTATATTTCCAAAAAAAAAAGAAAGAACCAGAGTTTGCTTACAGGAAAGAAAAAGGGTATTTTTTAAAAAAAATAGATTCTGAGAGGTCATTTGTTTGAATTCTTCTTTTTTTCTACTTTTCAGTTCTTCTTTATGGAAAGTGGCTAAGTCACAATTAGGAACACTGTCAGAGATCACATCCTCCAAAATCAATAATAACTTGATTTGAAAATAAGTGTTAGATATAACAAGCTTTAAAAAGCTGTTGAAATGGATAATGAATTGAAAGGTAGGGATAGATTGGTTCAAAGAAACAGAACCTCGTGTCACGTTGGTAAACTATAGATCCATATCAGCTTAAATTGCAGGAAAAAAAAACCTTTGATTTAAGTATTTCCAAACAATTAAAAAAATCATCTTATTTCAGAAACATCATTGTATTTAATGCACAAACAAATAAAAACTTATCCAGAGATTTAAAAATAAACTTGGGTATCATCTAATATTAACAGCAACCAAATATTTCCTTTCCAACAAGTATATTTGGGGGGTGGGGGTGGGGTAGCAGATATATTTAATTTCTTAGAAGCTAGCCTGCTGAATAATTTTCAGTTTGTATTTAGACTTAGAAATAAGGTAAGCTGTAAACTGTGGGTGAACAGCTGGATACCCCAGTTTGAATCTTTCACAAGGGATATTCATAGCCACCTCCAGTCTCCATTGTCAAACTGGAGACAAAAGAATCATACAGAAATTACAGTCTTTGAGATGACTAGTGGTGGATGGTAGCCACAGTGTAAGAGCCAGGAATCACAAGCCAAGAATCATGAGCTAAGCCTCAGATATAGATATAGAGAAGACCTTTGTTATCCAGATAATGTCTTTGATCCAGAAACCTTTATATACCTTCCAAGTCATAGCTGCTTTTTTTTAGTGCTTCACCTTAACAATGGATTCTGAGCACTGGGCTACTATTCCAATATTGGCTCATTCTCAGAAAAACTAACCCCCTCTAGGCAAATCAGACCTTAGCTATCCAGGGCCTCTGCTCATTTTTATGGTTCCCAGAGGAACACAGATGGCACTGCTGAAATTTGGCAAGCAAGCAAGCCACCAAACAAATAAATCTACCTACCATGGTAAAATGCTTTTGTGTTTTGTTTTTATTATTTGTTTCATTGTGCAATTGTTAATATATAATAGTTGTTCACCTTAAATCGAATAACAAGAAGGAGCTGTATCAAATAAATAAAGCATGTTTGGATACAAAACTGGCACATTAAAGCTTTACACAGTCAAGACAACAATTTTAAAACTCAAAGCTCTCCAGTGTGCAAGGGGGAAAAATCGAAGCAGGATAAACTCCTTCTGATGCAACCCAAGAAACATTTTATAATGAGGCATGTCCCTTGCAGCCCTTTAAAGAGAAAAAAAGAATATAATATAGTGCATTTTCTAGTCAAATGAGAAGCGGGGAGTACTTTTCCTGCAGTAAATAAACAAAAACTTTCAATGGACCATAATGCTTTGCTGCACCTGAATTATTCAGCATGTAGTAGGGCACTCTTCTATTGAAAATGAGCTAGAAGCTCTTTAAGCACCTGGCTTCAGCTTAAACATTCTTTGTCCCAATCATGATGAAGAGGCGGGTAATGACAGGGACAATAAAATATGTGTGGTGACTTACAAAACATACACAAAAACAAAGAATCAGGACACACTTGTCTTAGTCAATTTATATTCATAGAAACAAATTTAGAAATAATTACTATAATTTTCCTGAAATAGCAATATTTGTGCTACAGACACTATACAATATCTGTGCTACAGACACTATAAACATCTGCTAAGATTGTGATGGGAAATTTCAAAGCTTGAACTGAGCAATCCTTCAACCAGAGAAGTTATTAAAGGATCATCTTAGGGAAAACTGAGCAGAGGTGGACTTTAGAGTGGCTAGATCAAATAGAGTGGGATGTAGAAAGGGGATTGGAAAACTGAAGCCCGAGAAAGGAAGAAGCAAGAGAAGGGAAATGGCCTATGGAGAAAATAGAAATAGAAACAGATATTACTATATATGGTAGGTGAAATGTCACACTTTGCATTACAATGCAGCATGCTAGGGCTGTCAACCCCTAAAATCCCAGAGAATTCCTGGCTGGGAATTCTATGTAGTTCCCACACACATGGAAGTAGCTGGAATTCAGTGTTTCTGCATACTGTAAAAAGTGTTCTTTCCACACAAATCCCTCAAATCTCAGTTAGCTTTAGGGGAAAAACATGGATCTGTGGAATGAAGGAGCAAGCCTTATTTGTGGGGCCTGTTGTTCACTGGAAATTGGAGGTATGAAATATCTATCAATCTTTCCAGGATCCAACAAACCTGTTTTTAAAATTTTTGTGTGTGTCATTTCATTAGCATATACTGTAACTCAATTATGACAATGTAACTTTCACATTTTTATAGATCTCAAAGTTGTTCAGCATATACTGATTTAAACATAATCTGCATTTCAGTCTAACTGTTTAGGGCTTTTTGGTTTTAAGACTATCCCTTACAGAATAATTAACAATGTAACAATAAAACCATCTTGCTTAAATTCATTGATTTACTGTATATAAATTATTTTCTTTTTATTTTAAATAACACATTTCAGAGTTTATACTTAAAAATTAGAATTCTGAGTCAAATGCAAAGCTAAAAGAGGAACATTTGCATGAATAAAAGTGACAATGACTTCTGCCAGATTTTTCAAGTGTTTTGTGAAATATTGCTTTAGCAAAGAAAAATCTTTCAAAATATTAATAAAACCTAACATTTGAGTTACGTTATGAAGTGAGCAAAGAAATGTGTTAGATGTAGCAATCTGTCACCACATGTTAGAATCATAAATAACCAAGCTAAAGGAATATTTGCTTATAGGTAGACTTCAACTTATAACCACAATTAGAACTAGAATTTCTATAGGGTCATTCCTGATTTTATAATCTTTTTTGCCCTGGTTATTAGGTGAATCACTGCAATTGTTAAGTGAATTACATGATCATTAAAGTGAACCCATCTTTCCCCACTGACTTGGCTTGTCAGCAGTCAGCTGGGTAAAACACAAATGATGATCATGTGACCTTGGGACACTGCAGTGTTGTAAATACATGCTCGTTGCCAAACACCTGGATTTTGATCACATGACATGGGTGATGCTGCAATGGCTGTACATGCAAGGATCAAATTATAACTCACTTCAGTGCCTTGTAACTTCAGTTGCTACAAAAATGGTTGTAAATCAAGAATTACCTGTATACATTACCAGCTATAAGAGCTGTTAATAAATAATTAAGAGCATGTTCTCATATATGATCAATTGTTTCAATATGTAAGCAATACTAGCAGCAAAATCTTCTGTAAAAAATAAAAATATATAATTGAATAATGTTACTCTTTTGCAGAACAATCCGCTATAGTATCGTAATGCTTAAATCTCCATACAAGATAAAAAAATAGCTTTCTTTATACTGCAAAGTAGAAAATAGATTTCTCTGCAGTGAAGATAGAAGGACTTCATGACAGCACTTTGGATGGTGTGTTTATAAATAAAAGTTGCTTTGTCTTAGATCGTTATCACTGATAAAGAAGAGCATTCTAGGGAAGCTACATTTGATAAATGGAATGCCTTCAATTATTTTCAGTATAAAATCACAGGAAAATAGATTGCTTTGGTGGAAGCAAGATCATTTACACAAATTAGTGTTCGATTTCAAAACAGATGAGGATGTTACCTTCCATTTTCACGCTAATGAAAGGGTGATATAATTAAGATCTTTTTGGACAACAGCTCTGGCAGTGATAGTATTATTCCCATGATGGCCTTTAAGACCTTGGTTTTAACTGCCAAGCCAGCTGTGCTAAAAAACTCTTATTGGGACTGATGTCTAAAGGTAAATATAATTTATCTGAGACAAAGCAAAAGACTATATATCTAAGTAGGGGGCATGCATAAGTGAACCAACGTGCCTACTGTCCCTGTCCTATTGATTCTTTTTATTTTTCTTATATGTATCCATTTCATGCATTCATAACTATGTTTATACTTATACCTATTATCTTGTAAGTGATTGACAACTCAAATAAATAAATAAATAAAATAAACTGAATGGTTTACCACAGGCTTCTTTCACAATGTTTAATATTACCTAAACTTTCCATGTAGAAAAACTCAGGCCAAAAAAATGAAGTGGACAGAAAGATAAATGAATCAGGATTAAAACTATGGGATTCAAGAACATCTTAACTTATAATAATGAGTAATTATAACTTGTTAATGGGAAACAAGCCTTCTTTGTTCTCTTTATTTTTATATTAATCCAATAAACATTAAAGAAACAATATTTTTTTGCAATTTTGCTTTGGGCAATTATGCAGAAGCATGTTGTCCTCTCCATTGTAAAACTATTTTCCTCAGAAGGCTGAGATTTTATAATTTCATCAAACATTATTCTTTCATTTCCATATTTTTTAACTTAATGGCACAAATATTTAAATAAACAAATGTTAGTCAATAATGATCTTTATATTTCTCAAATATGTTTGCAGCAAAAATATCATTTCACTTCTGCTTATATTTTTTTATCATTTAAATTCTTTCCCACTTTGGTATGAAATAGCAAGAGCACATACTTATACAGTGCGTCATAGTGCTTTTACAGAGTCAGAATATTGTCCCTAACAATCTGGGTCCTAATTGACCTTGGAAGGATGGAAGGCTGCGTAGCTATGGCTGTTAATAGAAATAATGCATAAAATTGTTATATTATATAAAGAAATGTATAGCAACGTTTGATGGACTACCCATACTTTTGCAATGTTCAAAGCAGAGGTGGTATTCAGCGGGTTCTGACCAGTTCTGGAGAACCAATAGCAGAAATTTTGAGTAGTTCAGAGAACCGGTGGTAATCTTCCCCCAGGAGTAGGGAGGGGATGTGTTAGCATTCCAGCAACACTGCATTCCACCCAATGACTCCAAGACAGACATCTCTTGAAGGTCCCTTTTATTTTGGATAGTAAACTGGCACAACTGTGGAATCCCGAATCTGAAAGTTCTGGGCTTCCTTACAATAAATAAAAACTACAAAATCCATCCCCTGCACCCATCATCACATCACATGGCCCAATCACCATCCATCCCAACTTAAGACTTCTTCTCCGTTATGCACAACACAATCTGACCTTGAATCAGAAAAAGAATGTTATTATGTCTTACTAGATATACTCCAATATATTCCCCCCTCCCACATTCCCAGGCTGAGATGTGGCAGTGTGGGAGCATCTGATTTCAATATGGCTTTCAAAGCTGACAGAATGGAGATTTTACATTATCCTTCCCTGCCATGCCCACCAAGCCACACCCACAGAACCAGGAGTAAAAAATATTGAATCCCACCACTGGTTCAAAGCAACACTAAATTGTTCAAAGCATTTTGTATATCTAGCTCAGGGGTGGGCAAACTACGGCCCGTGGGACACATCCGGCCCGTTGGTCATTTTAATACGGCCCGCCTCTGAAAAAAAAAAAAAATATTCCCTCTGAAAAAAAAATTGGGCCCGGCCAAGAGACCCGCGCCGCGCACCAAAAATTGCACACACAACACGGAGCTGGGCAGCTGCTTCCTGCTAAGCGGGGCCAAGGCCACCGCCCGGGAACGCCCACTGCTTTCCCAAGCCAGGGCTGGGCGGTGGCGTATTGCCCTGCACCGCGTGGCCCCCGCCTGGCAGCGTGCTTCTCAGCTGGTCTCCTCCTCCTCGGCCATACAGAACAAACAGGCAGAGAAGGAGGAGACCAGCCGGCTGGTTTGGGGAAGCTTTCTGCGCGAAAGAGGCAGCTACTAATTTCCGGCTTTGCTCCGCTTCTCAATGGTCCGGCACCACCCTGTTCTTCTTGTGCTGCAAAAGAGGCAGCTAATGATCTCGGCTCCGCTCTGCTTCTCCAACATCCGGCGCCACCCTGTTCCTGTGTCAGGCCCAGCAAGTCCGAGCAGCCGGCGCACAGAACAGGGCAGCGCCAGATGTTGGAGAAGCAGAGCGGAGCCGAGATCATTAGCCGCCTCTTTCGCAGCACAAGAAGCCTCCCCAACTGGCCAGGTGCTCTCCTCCTTCTCTGCCTCCTTCTCTGCCTCTCCCCTCTTGCTCCTCACAGTTGCCCTGAGCTGGTGCGGTTCTTTACTTGGGCAGCCAGACACCAGCAGCAGCGCCCGCAGCAGCAACAGGCAGTTCTGCCCGGGCTCTGCTCAGGTGTCCGGCGGGCTGGGAAGTCAGGAGTTGCTACCGCTGGCGCAGCTGTGCGGCTCCAGTCCCAGCGTTGCCTTGGGAAGGGAAAGGCAAAACCAGGAGCCGCTGAGCCTGAACCTCCGGTGCCGCTGCTGCTGTTGCAAAGCACCGCCGCGGCTCTTCCTTTTTGCCTTTCCCTTCCCGAGGCACGTGGGACTGGAGCCGCGTGTGAGCCGTGCCGGCAGCAGCAACTCCTGACTCAGGGGGCCTCCGAGGGGAGGGGAAGGAGGAGAAGAAGGGGGAAGGGGGGGGCGATTCCCAAAAAATATTGTGCTGACCCGGCCCGTCTGTCAAATTTTAAAAGTGAATGCGGCCCCCGAGCCAAAAAGTTTGCCCACCCCTGATCTAGCTGATATCCTTGTTTGCATTTTTTTAAAAAAAAATTTGGGAGGGGGGGAGGAGGATTTAAAAATAAAATTCCCATCCCAGTTATAATCCATAAAATCAGAGGTTATTTAGGTCCAAGTTCTAGCCTTGCTCAGTGCATGAATTCAAAAGAAAACACTTCTGATTGTGGAAATCTGAATTTTAGTATCCTACCTTCTTGAACAAATTACTATAGTGTAGGAACTGGAACAATTCACATGATTTTCAATGGATGCTATTTTGATATCTTGCTATTCACATATGGAAATGAGGTCATATGGGACAGGATGTCCCGAAATCCTTATGATGACTAGGATGTATTCTTGGAGTATTCTTGGAGTATTCCTGGAGTAATACTATAAATTTTCTGGTATTTCTGATAAAACAATTGATACTGTTTTCTAATTTTCTGTTTTGTGGCCAAAGGAGTTATTGTGTACTAAATACTAAGTGAACCACTGAACTGAAAAGCAACACTCAACATTTAATTTCATTCAAAGAATTCAGAGACATTATCTTTATGTCACTTCCAAATCAATGCACCCCAAAGCATTTTTCTAAGAAATGCAAATAGCTGGCAGAATTTCCTTTTTTTCCTTCAGTTACAAAAGGACACAGTTAAATGCTACCACTCTAGAATTGAATAATGACATGAGGTGTTTTTCCAATAGAAGAAGCTGTCGTTTTGCTATTCCTGCAGAAAGTTATCAGACTTCTAATAAGGAACTGCTTTCAATCAGATCTTTAAAAGTCACATACATTAAAATATTGATTTCTTTGCATTGATTCTCTGCTGAAAGCAGCAATAACACTATGGGATGTAACCAGTGGTTGAATGTTAGTCATTGACTTTGCTACAACTTTGTTTCCTTTAACTCTTTTTTTGTAATCTCTCAAAAAGCTATGATCATCTGCTTCCCAGCATATTGTTTTCAGAATCCCATTCAATTAATGCTACAAAAAGGATTCTAAAATGGAACTTTCATAGATTGCTGTAAAAATATATGGAGTTCTGCATATCTTGTCTAGTACCTGCAAAGTGTTGGCACTTCTAGTGCCTGCTAAGGATTATGTGATTGGGAAGTTGATGATGGTAGGATTTTCTAACACATTTTTCTCTCAAAAAATTGTGCCCTAGGTTTTCTAAGCAAGAACAGGTCTTCTGACTATGCTCTGCAAACCATGCTAGACAATTTGAACAAATTAATTCTCAATTCCAAAATTGGTATAGATTCTGTCTGTCTTTTAAAATTCTTATAGAACATGATGATATCAACAAGAGGTTAAGAAGAACCCTCTTGTTAAGAGCAATATTTTCTCATCCAGGATTCCATAATAGAAAGCTTGGTGGCAATGAAATTCACAAGCATACAGATCCTGTGTAAAACATTTTGCAATCTAAGGAAAAGAAAAGGCTAATGGGACCAGAAGGAAACACTGATAGTGAAGCAGTATTTTTACAGCTTCTTCATTGCTCACTTTAGCTTAACAGAGATGTGAAAGGAACCCATAACTGACCTTTCCCTGGGCAATGGTGACATCACCATTATTTTACCCAGAAGTGCTTTGGTGCTTCCAACATGACTGTAGTAGTGGTATATTGCTTCTAAAGAAGTATGTTAGGTTAGGACAGGAGAAAAACACCTGCATGTTCTATCTCATTTTTCCATGGTTCCCAGAATTATTTATTGAATTTATATTGCCACCTATTTGCCCATGGTGACTCAAGGCGACTTATAGAATGTAAAATCATATTTTTTTAAAAAATAAAAACTAACAAAAAGAATCAAATAAACTAATAAAGTACAATAGAACAAAATCTGGGATAAATAAATAAATCACCCCCAACTCTCGCCCACTTCCCTGCCCCAATGACAGCAGATCACATGAGCTATTTGATTGGCTCCATCCTGCTCTGGGTTCCCCAGGCCCACTGGCAGAATCAGGTCCTCAGTGCCTTCCGGAAAAGTATCAGTTAGGGCCCATTCTAATCTCTGGGGGGAATGATATTGTTGCTGCTCCCACTGTTAATTCTTGGGTTCCCAAAAATGCTAAATGCAATCTTCTTCCCTTTAGGTCTCAGATCATATTTTAGAGGTCACAGAATTTGCTACAGAATATATCTACAGAATATGGTACCTGAAATGACTGAAATACTATTCTAAGGTTGGCTGAGTCTTCAGGTATGTATGTAACACTCTCCGCAATGAATACATTAAACATTAATGTTCACTGGAATTCTATTCACGGGCATTTAATTTCTGCTTTACAATTTTCTGCCTTGGAAGCCTTTTTAGGTGGTAATATGTATTATTTCTGTCATAGATGCCTGTCAAATTATCCTGGTTAATTTAAGGATCCCCCAGCTTGTGCTGCTGAGTAAGGCTTGGACTGCTATCTTTAATCCTGTCTTGCTACTATGCATTGTCATCAAACCTGTGTTTTCTATCATGACAATTATGGGAATTCATTTAATCCCTTTTTAAATTGTGTCAGCAGTGGCCATTCTCAACATCCAGCCTGAATGCATTGTAACAGTTTATTAAAAGGATTTCCTTTGTCATTATAGAATAAGCATATCTATCTATCTATCTATATATATTTCTGGCACTATGTAGATAAAACAAAGTAATAATGCATTAATGAAATACAGATAAGGAAAAGCTGTCTTTTGTTGTAAGATTGCTAGGACAATGCCCTTGTGTATCATTTTGCCCTTTAATTTTTTTTAAATGCAGTAGCAACAAGAAAAAAAGGAATGCATATGGACTTTTGACAAGGAAACAAAAATTAATTGGTTTATAATTGGTACAAAGAACAAAAAAGAGAAGCAAATCATGCCACTTATCACTTAATTAGCACTCACTCTGAGCTATAAAACATTTTAATGTTAACTCAACTTGTAAAATATATCATTCAAAGGCCTCTTTTTCCCAATAAACTAAGTTGCTGATAAATTCTTTAACACTGATTATGCAAAATAAGACATTTATCTATGAAACCTATCATGAGTCTGTTTAGTTCTAAAATAATATTTCTAGACACTATATATTCCTGCTGTTTGGGTTCTGGTTGCTTGCTTCTCACACAATTATACAACAGGATTAATTACCCAACTGGTGAAGGCAATCACAGAAAAAGAAATACTATGGATGACAACCTGTCATGGTAGGAAATGTCACAAGAAAGTTATCTTTAATGACCACCCCTTTAAGAGATATGCCATGCATAATCAGCTGCTCTTTGACAGCTATCAACATAGTCTTTATTTATTTGAGACTATACATGCATTTCTCCAAACACTCAAGATTCCCAAAAGCTTTAGTATTTTTGATTGAGACAGACTATGGTCAGATTCACTGAGAACTTAGCAATCTTTCTACCTATCCTAATCTATTCAGCAGGACAGATAAACTCCACTGGTCCCATCAGTTAAATAATGTCAACTGTCAAGTCCCAGGAGACCAGTCTTTTCTGTCATAGCAGTCACCTTCTGAAACATTCTCCTTCTGGATATCATACTGGTCCCAACCTTGCTGGCTTTGTTAGACCCTAAAGATCAGGTTCTGTTCTTGGGCCTGGGCCCCTGAATGTGTAAAGGGATCTATCTCTCGGCTATATTAGATTGTTGTGGTTTTCTCAACTGCTATACATTTTAATTTTTGTGTGTTTAGCAATGTTTTTTTAAATAGTGTTCATTACCAGAATCATTTGTTGTATGCCACTCAGAATCTTCCAATTGGAATTATATAAAAATTTCCTAAAGCTCTAAAAGTAAGTGGAATGGTACAAAAAGCTAGATGCTACCAAAGGGAAAAAACTAATTTTGAAATGGAATATGGTTAGTCTCCAAGTATGGTATTTAATATTTTTTCTTTATTACATAAACTTGTTTTCTTTGATATATAAACTTGTTAGACACTGGCTCAGCAGCAGATATCTAACAAGTTTATCTTATCTATAGTGGTTATGTATACTGTACATTTTTATTTATTATTATTTTATTTATTAAATTTGTTTTCCATCCAGCTCACCACAAGATGATTACATCATCCATAAAATGGATTTGAGATGGTTGTATGACTGATATATACTGAAAATCTACATTATTGGCTTAGTACTGCCTAATAAGCTTGGCAGACTTGATAAGAGTAATATTGAGTGACTAAAATGTAGACACATAGAATAATTCACATTGTTATGTACAAAAAATGGAATAGGCTCATATTCCATAGCTCTCAATATTTATAAATCTGGAAATGTTTGGTCAAGCATATTCAAGTTGTCTAATAGTATCATCTTTCCATTCTCCACAGGGAGTTCTGTATTACGTTTGCTTTTCATTTTCTGAAGAAAATTATTCCCCAGAGTCCAATAGTTCCATCCTTTTAACCATGCCCAAATCATATTCAGAATTAAGTGCTTTCCACAGTTAAATTTTTAAAACTAATTTTAATCTAAGTTTAAATACTCTTTTTTTTGCAGTGTCTTATTCAGCTAGCATTCTAGTCTTGAACAGCTTGCAGAATAGCAGTCCTTTTACTTAAATTGCAGTACAGGGTACCATTTATATGTCTTTGAAATTTATTTCCTCCTGAAAGTGTGATCAGTGTCTGAATATGCTACACTGTATCTACTTTCTTACTCCCAAATAAAGATTCTGAAATGTGCTATGCTACTCAGACTCTGATGAAAATTAGATCACCTGGTATTGCCAAAGCTACGGGGAAAATAAATCTTGCTTAGAGAGAATTTAAAATTAAGAATTGATTTTTTTTCCTTAATAAAAAATCCCAGGATGTTATATCCAATGGGAGATCAAGAAAGAAGCGCAGTATTATAATTTAAACGAATACTTTTCAATTATGAAATAAATACCATTACCATGAGATTATATAGTCACAATCTGACATAGCAAGATCCAAAGTCACACCTGAGAACTGGGCCACTTGTAATGATAAAGGCAAAGAGAAGCATTAACTGGCAACTATTGAAAACACAGCAACTGTTCAATCCATTACTGTGAGGCAAAACCCTTGAATCAGTAACTGACTTTCTTAACCTTCAAAATAGATGCCCTTAAAGATTCAGTCAAATCAAATCAGTCTTCATTTTATTTTCTTAATATTGGAAGAAAATTTATTAATTTGTTTATAGTGGGTTTCTAGGCAACCATGTCTAAACAACTCTGGGCTGCTTCACAAACTAAAAACACAATTATGCAGATGCAGAAATTAATATGCTGCATGGTATAAAACACAACTGCTATGTGGAGGGAGGCCACAAAACCATAATATTTCCTCAGTGCATCCATCACTAAAATCATGTAGCCTCATTCCTGAGAAATATTTGGCAATCTTTAAAAAGGAAAATCTTCCTTTTTAAAGATTGCCAAATATAACGATATTTAAAGTGATAGGTCTCTTATCATATTGTATTCTTTTTGTTGTTGTTTATAGAATAAAATACAAAAATATATGAAAACAAATAATAAGAAAAATAGGGGAGAGAAAGGGAAGAGTGCAGAAAAGAAGGGAAAAGGAAAGAAAAGGCGTTGACTTCTGATTCCCTTTGGTGCAGTATAAGATAGTAACATCCAACTTCAACTTTTTGCTTTTACATAGTGGTATAAACAAGCCATTTCTATTTTAACAAATCTATTTAATCAGTAAAACCCAAAATGAAAGTTTTCTTCCACCCCAAGCATAAAGTTCAGAAGTGGTTTCCAAATTGAAACAAAAGTACTTATGTTTTTTTTCTTTTATCAAAGCAGTCAATTTATTCATCTCTACTAACTCCATCGACTTTTGCAGCCATTCTTCCATTGTTGGGATCAAAGTGTCCTTTCATTTTTGTACATAAAGTAATCTTGCTGCCATCAACATATGTAACATCAAAGTTCCATATTTTTTTCAAGTCTTTTTCCATTAAAGCCAAAATAAAACTTTCTGATTTTATCTTTATATTTAAGAATCTTCTCTATTAGAATATGAATTCTACTCCAACATTTCTTTGTTTTATCACATGTCCACCACAAATGATAAAAAGTCCCTTCTTTACATTTACATTTCCAGCATTCATTTGAGGTACCTTTATACATTGTTGATAACTTATCTGGTGTTAAATATCAAGGATACATTATCTTATAAAATTTGTCTTTTAAGTTGTAATTTAGTATAAATTTTAAACCTTTTGTTCACATATTCTTCCATTGTTTATGTTTACATTATATATTATATCCTAAAGTTCCTTGTCCACTGAATCATACAATGTTTTATATATTCACTTTCCAAATTCAACTTCAATAACATTTTGTAAACCTTAGCAATAATACGTTCATCACTACCACACAGTAGGATTTCCAAATCATTTTTAATGAAGTCAAACCCATAACTCTTTTTGTCTAATTTAAATCTTTCTTTCAATTGTACATATGTAAACTAATGGCAGACATGCCCTTCTGGTTCTAGCTCTTCCTTAGGCTTGAGGTCTCTTATCAACAATACAAATGGAGAGAACTGTTGCCTCTTACAAGAATTTTCCTACAACAATTCAGTACCTCCTTCCATTGTCCTGTCTTCTTTTCAGATGACTTGGGGTTTCCCATCCTATTTATGGTACTCCAGACTCCTGCAATTACAATTTCTCATGCCTCAACTTTCTGCAGAAATGGCAAGCTGGTAAGTGCCTCTTAAAGGAAGAGCTAGATTTAGCAAAGGTGAATCTACAGAAAGAGACAATATGATGCCAAGATTGTTGAAGAAGGATTGGTGTGATTTTCTATGAAGCATTGTCTTATACTTGATCCTCCAAGAAGCTGGACACAAATGATTTTTCTATTTAATATATGCAACTATGTCTGTATTGCTAAAATGTGAACAGCATCAATGAATCCTAAAAAGCACCGATTTCAAGACATTTGTGCTTCTGGAACACATTTCAATTCAAGACATGTGAACTGGAAAAGTTTGTGTAAAATTTCAAATCAAATTCAAACTTTCACCTTAGCCTAAAATCTCTTTTTTATTTCTGTGCCAGGAAGTTGGTGTAAATTCTTGGCACCAATGAAGATAGATTTTCTCGATGATGATCTGTCCCTTAACCTTGTCTTTCAGGTTTTCCCAAAGTACACTCATTGCCATTGTAATTGAATCCATCTACTTTAATGCAGATTGTCCTCTTCTGTTTCCTACTAAGAGTCTTCCATCAATATACTTCCTAGTCTGCTTCTTCAGAGTCCAACTTACATTCCATAGAGTGCCACAGTGATATCATGGCCTGCATGATTCTGATCTTTATATTTATTAGCCCCCAAGACCTTGTAGATTAGCTCTAGGAAGCGCTAATATATTTCTTGACTGCCTGCCCCTTTACTAGTGATGTTGAGCCTAAAAGGCAAACACTCTGTAGCATTTAGATATTTTCACTATGTTCCATGACTTTTATTACTAGAGCCTCCAGATCTACTGCATTTTCAGTTATAAGTAGTGCTATAATGTAGTATAGGTTATTGATATATCTCTGTTCAATTTTAAAATCATGCTCATCTTCTTCCAATAAAGTTTTCCTTAATATGTATTCAACATGTGAATAAACAAGGGGAGAGTATACAGTTTTATTTATTTAGTCCTGGCTTATTAGGTCTAACTACATTGCACTTAAGTAGTTTTGGTTGTGGAATTATTTCTCTCATCTCAACTTTTATTTGTATATTACATTATTTGTTCAGTAGGTTGCAGATTATCTAGAACAAATATGGCAGAGAATCCATTACAGCACATTAGGGAATCAGATTCAGCCAGTATAACATACTTAAGCTTCACAGAAATGTGATTTGAAATTTTCCCATCATATTAGCTTATTTAATAGCTTCAGACTTGTCTTAAAATATTTCAAAACTCAGAAGCTTTTGAACAGCAAAAGAATACTTTAATCAATAAAATAATGAGTAATAATAAGATGCTCTCTTTTGTTGCAAAAGGGAAAGTAATTTGTATCAAAGATAATAAACTGCTTAGAGCTAATCCATTAAGAACTGTAATCAAAGCTAACTTTTTTAGCTGATGAGATTTGACAAGCATAATGGCTCAGGCAGAAAACCCCAGAATTCTACAGTATTTGCTTAAGTAGCAGTAAGTCCTAAGTATATTACATCGTAATCTATAATTTATTTTGCATTAAGGAATCTGTTTGAGGACTTCTGGTTTGAGCTTCTTCAGCGACAGACCGAAACCTTGTCTCGGCGAGGCTTCGATCCGTGCTCGCTGCTGGAGCGCCCCAAGCCAGCTGGTTTCGGGGCTAAGCCACCCCGTAGAGGTGGTGAAGAGGGGGAAGACTGCCAGCAGGGTTGAGGAGAACCGCATCTCTCCTCCCCAGCTGGCTATTACTCCCTTTCCCGAAGGCGGTTGCAGCGATGGTCAGAAATGGCCACCACAAAGAAGAAGAACTCGACCAGAAAAGAATGTGCAGGAGGAAGATAAGAAGAGAAAGTTTTGGTTGACCGGGTCAAACAGCAAAAGCAACAAATAAGGTACCCTGGAATTGAAACTGTTAAAAAACAATAACATTGTTCCCTAAGAAGATTTTTAAACTGCGAAGGAGAGAGAAAAGGGAAAAGATTTGGTTTTCTCCTTTTCCTATACTGACAGCTAAGAGACTTATGCAAGAAATTGGAAAAAAATCCACTTTGACATCAATAGGCATTTAATGCTGAAAATAAAAAGTCAAAGGGATAATAAAGATTTCTGGATAATTAAAAGATTTTGAAAAGGAGAGAAAAGAATAAAAGGGCAGGATCTGGAAGGGAGACGACTGCCTGGAATTAAAAAAGAACTTACAGCAAAATCTCAACAAGACTTCCAAAAGGTACATTCTAACTGAAATATCGCAACAAAAACCCCAGGAAGAGAAAGTCGAAAAAAGAAATAAGAAGATATAACTCAGGACTATCTGGATTACTTGATGATTTCTGGATTCTTGGTTATTGTTTTGAATGACTAAAATCAATTGGGTTGTTTAAAACTGTTTAAAATGGCTCCACTTTTAGAAGAACTGAAAATGGAACTTGAAAAGTACAAAGAAGATGCACAAGAAAGGAGAGGTTCTTTTGGCTTCGTATTTCAGTTCTTGGAAATGGAGATTTGGAACTATGAGAAACAACAAGAAATGCCTGCAGAACAAGAAGATTGGGACAAAGAAGAAGCCATCTTTAATGAACAAGTAATCTCAAGTGGGGGGAAAAAAGGAAAGCGGGGAAAGAGAATGGAAAGTTTAAGATTGGGAAAAACAACCCAAAAAAAGAATAGAGTGAAAAATAAGTATAAAATCAGAAAGCAACAGAAGAGGGAAACGCAGAAGAGAGAATTAGAAGTAGAGAGACAAGGGGGTAAAAAGGGGAGGGAGAAGAAGAGAGGGAAGAAAGAAAGGAAAAGAAGTTATAAAGGACAGAAGCAAAATATAGAGAAACAGGGCCTATTTAGAGATAATAGGTGAAAACTTAATGGAAAAAGGGATTGTGCAAAGGTACATAAGATAATATGGTTATATTAGAAGCAGAAATAATTTTAAAAAATATGAAACAATGTATGATTAAAAAGTCTGATAAAATAGCTATCGTAATTCAGTGGAATGCAGATCAATAAATAAATGTAACAAAAGGTATATTTAATGATTTATAAAACATATGTGAAGAGAAATAAGCGAAAAATTAATTATGGAGATTATATGTGTTTTTAAGGAAGTATGATATTTAATTGAAAAGAAGTGTTAAAGATGTTAAGATTTTAATGATTATTAATGATAGAACTGAACTGGAATGGAATGAGGGTTTATAATTACATATACTTACAATCTTTCTTTCTTTTTTAAAGAATATAATGTGTATTATAAGAATGTACCAAGCAGAATTTGATTGGAAGTTATGTATTATATTGAAGGTCATAAACTTAAGGTATATATTGAAGTTTAAATAAGAGTTGAGTGGATGTAATTAAAAGATATAAAGGTGTCATACTCCAATTAGCAATTACAGGAGAAAATTTGTTTAATGAGAAAAGATAATATGAAATTGAAACAGAACAGACAAAAGTATAAATATAATGATTTGAATTGAGATGCGATAATCAAAATAAAATTGAGAAAATTAAAAGAGGGGAAAAACTATATAGAAAATGTAGAATAGAATACAAAAAGGAGCATGAAATTGAGTTTTGTGTCTGTATAAAGAAGTTCAACCCAGGACCATGCTATTTTCAAAAATGATGTTTTACTTGTATTTTGTATGTGTGAAAACCCAAATAAAACTTTATTTTTTTAAAAAAAGGAATCTGCTTGAAATAACTCTACATACATAAATATATACAATGAGCCAGAGTGAATTTTAGTTTTAAATTATTCTTTAACAATAGGAAAAAGAGAGTCACACAACCTGATCTCTGGAGCACTTTTAAAGAAAATTCCAGCCACAAAGGCCTTTCAGCAACTTCTATACTTCAAAAACCCAATATTTTGAAAAGTCCATTAAATTATAGCACAAACTAGAAGCCTATTTTTAAGAAGTGGTAAACAATTTCCACTCTTTATTTTTAAATCTGCATCAACATAAAATTAAAATAAGATGAGGTGATTGTGAATAGCTAGGGAGAAAATAAAGTACTTGGTATTCCCATTTGGTATTCCGATTTGGCAAAATGGAGATGAAAACAATGAGGAATCATATGAAGCAAATGCATATGCCAACATGCCTTTGAGTCTGGTTGTGTATTAATTTAATAAAGGAATAAATCTAGTATTCATAAAAATTATGCTATTTTACAAACCCTAATGATAGTCAAGTATGTCATTTCATTTTATTTTCTCTTACTACATTCTTCAGGGGATTTTTAATATACCTTTCAGCCTAGTTTATAATTCTGACATTTGCCTTATGACCTAATTAGGCCCAATATGTTTAGCCTATGAAATCAGTCAAGACTGATCAAAAATACAACGTATCTAATGTATGATATTTTGGCATAATTAAGTCTACGTATATCTACCAGTGCTCTACCTAGCAAATGTTTTATGTTATTTTTGCCAAAAAAAATTTTTTAAAAAACCCTAACGTTGGTAACTAAAGGAATATAATCTCTCTCCATGAGAGACTAATGGAGAAAAACTTTCTCTGCAAAAGATCAAAAGTCCTCCCCCTCCTTGTTGGATAGAAATTTTTTTTCTATGAGGTTTACAAAACCCATTCACATACTTATACAACCCAACTCAGTATGAAACCCCTCTTTTCCCTCCATTTTAAAGGATTACAATATAATTAAACTTGACTTCTTTAATTCCAATTTTCAATGTATTATTTTAACAAGGAAAGATTTATTTGCATAAAGGTATTAAAGGTAATGAAATGGATTATAGTTAATCTAACTGAAGTTTTTCTGAGACAATCTATAAAACCCTTAACAGTTAGTCTCGTATTGGTTTTATTAAAATTCCAGAAGACTTTCAAATACATAGCTACTAAAAAGAAAGAAGTACTACCAGAGTGAGAAGGACATACCTGGATAAAAATACTAATATAGGCATGGATGCAAATATAAAAATAAGTGTAAACATTTACACAGAAATAGAAATTATCTCATCCCACTGGTGAAAGTTATTATCTATGCAAGCTCCCCAATCTGTCATACAGATGTGAACTGATAATGGATAATATCAAAGGCTGCTTTTCCTAATTATGGTTTTAAGCCCTAAAACTAATTTGGACTTTTCAGACAGACGATGTTAAAGGATGACTTCTAAAGAGATCTGTCCTTGGACAATACTTCAAATAGAAGATTGTCATCTGCAGAAGTATGACATTTGGCCAGACTATTTTACCATCTGGACAATTTAATGGTTTACTAAAGTGAAGTTATTATTCCTGAAAGAAACTTAGTTTGTATTTCCCTATAATCCTGAATTATAACTTCATTAACACATGTACACGTATGCACACACACACAAGTTTCAAGAACTAACCATGGTCACGTATATTTTTTTCTTGTATAACAAGCAAAAATGTGTTTCATATTTCAGCTGACTTGGAGCCAGTAATCATAGGGTTTACCATAAAATATAGTTGTTTATATTTTCTAGTTTATTCATCACTTGTTACAGAGAAGTGAAACATAACCAGTAAATAAAGCCTCAGTTTTATATACATATTGGCTTACCCAACCAAGGTCTTATTATGCAAGTGTGAGAGCAAAAGCTTATTTTTATAATTTAGTCAAATACATTCACCAATAAAAACATACTTATAAAAGGTTATACATACCCTTATGACACTCACTGATACAGCAATCATTACAAAAAATGTATGCATTCTTTATTTAATCAGCATCCCTATACGTAGCTGGAGAAAGACATTTTGACATTTACTTTTTAAAATCCGGTTATTAGAGGTAGCAAAAGTCTTGTACAGTGACTTTTGATGGTAAAGTTATGATGGTGATGAAAAAAACTTTCTGACCAATTAGTGTTAACATGGAAAGGCATCTTTACAAGAAAAATTATCAAAACATTCTAAGAAAGATAAGACAGAAGAATAAATCTTGGGTAAAGTCAAATAAGCTGATTTAAAAAATATCAAGAAGAAACAGTTTATCTAGCAGCTGAATACGTGAATGAAAAGTGAATACTTGAGTGAAAATCTAGAACAAAGCTCTGGCTGGTTTTATAAGGAAAAGATGCTCAAAATTTCCTTAATGGGTCAGAAGGTTCAATCAGTATTTATGTTATCATTGAAGAAACACAGACTCTGAGAGAACATTTTTAAAGAGAGTTCATTAAAGATTGGAATATAATCTGTCAATTGTGGTCAATAGATCACCATAGAATAACTGGCTTATAAAATTGCCACTTCAAATATAAAAGTACTCTATCAACACAGCTGCATATTGGAAGCAAAAACGCATTTTCAAATACTACTTGTGATAAGGAATATATTATCTTTTGAATCAATTTTAAATTCCTTCTTAGGCAAGATAATTTCTAGCACAATTAAAGTTAGAACACTGCCCATGTCCTCAAGCAATATACATTAAAAATGTCATTTAAGTGAGACTAATGAATTTGCTTTGCTGTTCTGTCATCAATGCTGCAAGCAAAATTCTCATGATGGGCTATGCCATTTAAATTCTAAACAATCTGAACTACAAAGTTACCCATTTGTTTGAATCTATCAGTTTTTTCCATCATTTTTATCACTAGCAACTTGTTCTTATCTGTTTGCCATTAGCAATTATCTTCTTTCCATGATTTTTACTTCACCTTTCCAGTCCTCCATTATTTATTTATTAATTTATTGTAATATGACTTAATACTGCTTTCAAAACAATAGATAATCAACAGGCATTGTTTGTTTGACATAGCTATTTGTTGGAAGTGCCTTATTTCTTTGTGCTGTTAGTCTACTGTCTGTTTAATTGTATATGTTTTATATTGTAAATGTATGTGTTGAATGAACACCAGACATATGCCTTCAATTAATTCTTCAAGAAAAAAATTTAAAATACACGTAGTCTACATTTTTATTGGCTAAATCCAGTGCTCTGTGAAAAATAAATCCCAAATTAAAATCATTCAGCCATATCCAGCACACCATTTCTCTAAATCCTCTTAGATGTTGGAAATCTGTGATCTGAAGAAGAAAATGGTGATAAACTAAGTCTGCAGTCTGGATGATATGAAAAGTCTTGACTTTTTTTTTTTTTTTTTGCAAAAAACCCTTCAGTTTTATATATATTATTGTTTCTAATATTATAGTTTGCTTCCTTTAAAATGCAGTAAACAGAGCATGTTGGAATACCTATCCCCACTTTTAAAAGGAAATAGATACAAACTGAGTTATCTAGCCTAATCCTATTACACATTCTATTTTACTGGAAAAAGCCAAATTGAAATATAAATTTTATCACCTATATCACCTATATCACCATGTAGCAAACTAACCATTATTCTTTACTATCAATTCTGTTTTAATTAGAATGTTCAATTAAATAGAGAAATGCAAGGGAAGCATAGAAACAAAGGGTGCAAATTAAATTATTAAGGCCGAATTACCTGGCTTTATCATGACTTCTCTGAGGGACTCACTCAAAACCTTAAAAACATTCCTCTTCTCAAAATCATTTTAAAGCAGTAACCTTTTGCTATCTGTGTAACTATCAACACCCTATTATGAGTTTTATTGAAAATAAGCAAGCAGGTAGAATAAAACCAGGAGATGTGACATATAAAATGTCTCTGTAAACCTACAGCATGGCATTAAAAGTTGTCAGTTGAGATGAATCTTGGAAAACAAGCACTTTTGCAATACACTTGAGGTGGCATTCAGCAGGTTCTGACCAGTTCTGGAGAACCGGTAGCGAAAATTTTGAGTAGTTCAGAGAACCGGCAAATACCACCTCTGACTGGAGATTTTACAGTATCTTTCCCCTGCCACGCCTATCAAGCCCCGTCCACAGAACCGGTAGTAAAAAAAAAAAGAATCCTGCCACTGAATACACTTATCATTGTGGCCAAACTATCTGGTAGATGTACATCTTGGTCATGTTAGATGTACATCTTGCCATGTTGTAACTGTATCTAGCTATATTTTCAAACTAGTCATGCAAAACGAGATTCTAAACTTTGAAGACAACATGGCAAAGGGCCTTCTAAAGCAAAATTATTTGCCTTGTGCAGTTTGGTGTTGTGAGCAGAAAAGCCTCTTCTATATACTAGTTTGAATTTCTCATTCTAAAATTCCAATCTATTCAAAGTTTTGATTTCTGCTTATACCAAGCCATGAAAGTATATTTTTGTTTATTTTTGTGTATTCATAGTATAAATACCCCTATTACAAAAAAAAGTGCATGTAAATCCATCATGTTATTTCCTTTCAAGAGCTGCCAATTCATGCAAAGTAATTTTACATCTAGTTTAAACATTATAATACCACTCCTTTTTTCTACAATTGCAAAATCATACTTCAGCCACACAGGAATGCCTAAATTTAAGGTATGAGCATGGAGGTTGAAGGCTAATAGTTGGCTGACAGTGGAACTTTATTTTTGCTGATGACTTTCACTCAAACTAGAAATTGGTGGTACAGCAGAAGCTTGCATTATACAAGGTTTGGGAATGATTTTTAATGTTGTTAGGATATGAGCAGGCTAAAAAAATGTTCGTTCAAGGATGAATAATGTAAAGCATAAGGCTGAGGTAAAATGGGTTGTCCTAGAATATACAACTAAAGACCACTGTGAAGAGGACAAAAGTGCACATATGGATCTAAATTCAGAGTCCCATATAATTTAAATAGGACATTTTTGCTTCCTAAGTCAACCTTGTATGAAAAAAATAGTAATGCATACTTAATTATTCATTTATGTACACAATAAAAGTGCTGCATTTAAGCACAATGCCAGCAGCAGTACTATGATTGTTACTTAGCCTAATAACAGTATTTCTGCAATTAGCCATCAGGAGCTTTCTTGATCTTCATTCTTGACCTCAAACAGTATCTGGTATTCTGCACCTAACCTTCACTACTATGGACAGTTAAAGAACGTCACTCTTTAGAATACAAAGTTAGAGATGAGCATATTCATTACAGATTTAAAACCTAAACTTGCAAATGTCTCTTTCAGTGGTGGTATTCAGCCGGTTCGCACCGAATCCGGCAAACCGGTAGCAAGAATTTGGCATGGGTCAGCGAACCAGTAGCAACATCTGGCTGGCCATGCCCTGACCCGGTCGCCTGGTCTCCGCTCACTCGCTTGCCCTGCCCACCTGATGCTTACCCACCCCATCCACCCCACACACATGCCTGCCACTTACCCTGCCCAGTCACTCCTCCCCTCCTGGGTCCTTGTGGCTTGCCATTCTAGACTTCCTGCATGGTGCCCACGCCCCAATTGAGCAGCCCTGATCTTCCTGCTCATAGGTAAGTCTGCAAGTCATGGTAGCCCCTCCCCCACCATCCCCATACTTTTCTCAGCCTTCCCTACCATCGCTGGACTTTTCCAGGCCTTTTGTCCTGTCCCCGGGCTTGGCTGGCTGGCAAGCAAAAGTGGCTCCATCACACACAGCGCTTTCCCAGCTTTCCCTACCACATGGTGGCCATGGCGTGAGGGTGGGTGGATGTCCCAGCCGGGGCTGCTGAAAATTGTGCACCGCATGTGCAGCCTGGCTGGGACATCAACCGCCCTGCCCTCCCTCCCGCCGCCACCCACAAGAAAGCAAGCGGCTGCCGGGGGTCTTTGGGAGGGAGGGTAGATGCTGCTGCCACTGCCACCATCCGCAGAGGTGCTTTGGGACGGCTGGAGTGTGTGTGGGAGGGTGCTCCACAGCCCCACCGTGGCTGTCAGAGGTCTTTGGGAGACAGGACGGATGCTGCTGCCACTGCCGCCATCCACAGAGCTGCTTTGGGAGAGCTGGAATGGGGGGGGTGCTCCACAGAGGTCTTTGGGAGGGAGGGCGGATGTTGGTTCTGCTGGTGCTGCCATCCGTGGAGGTGCTTTGGAAGGAATCCAGCCTTGGAGCAGTTTTGCAGGTTAACAGACATGCATTTGCAGCTAGCCAGCGCCGATGATGAACCAAGGCTTGGAGCAGTTTAAAGGAGGACTGCTCCTCCACCTTAGCCATGCATTTTCAAGCAGCCACTTGAAAACACATGACTGTGGGTGGAGAAGCGGTCCGTTAAGTTCCAAAACTGCTCCAAGGCTGGATTCCTCATGGATGCTAGAAGTATCGCTTTCTCATTATGAGTAAAGTGCCTGGAGTGAGAGTGAGTGAAGGCTGATGAAGAGAGGGGGAGAATCCAGCCATGGAGAAGTTTAAAGGAGCTGCAAATGCCTGTTAACCTTCAAAACTGCTCCAAGGCTGGATTCCTCATGGATGCTAGAAATATTGCTTCAACTTGTGAGTAAAGTGCCTGCACTGTCAAATAAAGGTGAACATTTTTACAGAACTACAGATAAGTTGAGGCTGGGTGTGACAAGGAATGGCTAGGAGGGGAGGGACCAGGCAAGGCAGCCCTTGACATGAGTGACATTGAGTTGATCACACCCACCCAGTCACATGACCACCAAGCCATACCCACCCAGTCACATGACCACCAAGCATGACCACCCAGTCACATGACCACCAAGCCACGCCCACCAAATAAACCATGCCTATAGAACCGGTAGTAAAAAAAATTGAATCCCACCATTGGTCTCTTTGGGTTACTGTTCAGCTAAAAGTTATGTTGGAAATTCATTTCAATACATTGCAGCTCTATCTGGACTTCTAGAAAGTGCTTGGCAGGGGTGGGATTCAAATTTTTTAAGAACTGGTTCTGTGGTTGTGGCTTAGTTGGTGGGCGTGGCTTGGTGGTCATGTGACTGGGTGGACATGGCTTAGTGATCATGTTACTGGCTGGGCATGACCAACTCAACATCACTCACATCGAGGCACACATCTCCTCACCTGGTCTCTCATGACTGTGGGGATGCTGCAACAGTCGTAAAAGTGAAAAATGGTCTTAAGTCACTTTTTTCAATGGTCACTCCACACAAGCAAAGTACCAGCAAAGGAGGGGGAAAAAAACTCCAGAGAAGTTCCAGAGACAGGAAGTCTAGTCCTTCCAAGAATGTAATAAGGATTAATGGAGAGGCAGTTTCTGTAAGCAATACCAGAATGTTTCCTACCTGCCTTCCTTACAGGATTAGGCCAGTAATTTTTTCTAACAACCAGTTCTCTGAACTGCTTAGAATGTTAACAACCGGTTCTAGCGAATAGCTGCGAACTGGTAGAATCCCACCCCTGGTGCTTGGACATAAATAGATAAAGAAATAATTTGAAGAGTTCTCTTTTATAAACACCAAATGTCTTAAGTGGCAATTATTTTAGTTGTCTCAGTTGATTTATATAGTAACTTCAATGCACACTTCTATTAGGAAAAGCATTTACCAATCCCATCAATGTAGGGATATGCTAGAGGTTCTGTGGTTCTTTGAAAGATATATATTATTTTCTTTTGGTGGGCATAATCTCATGTTGATATCAATCTAATCTTTCACTACCAGATATTTGTGACGGGAAATAGCATCTGTGCATTAAGAGGAATGGAATGATACATTTTTCTTGGGGATATTCTGCCATTTGAAATATAGGCTGCAGATTGGGAACTGGAAATCTATCATAAGCAAAAAAAAAAAAAAAAAGTGTATGCATTAAAACGTCTGCAGTGCTTTAGGTGCTGAAAAATTTATTGAGTTTGCATTTAGGAAAATTGTTTATATTGTAAAAACTGCATTCAAATCAAATATATTAAGAAAAGGTAATACAGTCTTTTGCATGGCCATACCAGCTTATTTAAAGAATAAAAGCAATTTCTCTTGATATTGCTGTGGCAATGAACATAAAAAAGATGGTTAAAGAAAGTATTCTTTTTTAAAAACCAAGAAGTCATTCTAAAAATACATAGTGCATCTTATTATGTTCAGCAATTAGCTTTTTTGTAACTAAGAAAAATCTACAGAGCTTAGATTTTTATAATGAATATATGCTATTTAGAAAAATAGTATTTGTCTACTGTCTGTTCTGACAACAAAGAACCCTGAACTGTAGTAGCAATTAGTCCTGCAACTTTTAACAAATTCTTAAGTTCCCTTTGAAATTCTCAATGAGATCCTAAGTTTTTAATCCTCCAGACCAAATGTAGACCTCACCACCTCCTTTCTAAACTTGGGTTCCAAACACTTTCTATTCTTCCCACTACACTGTAAATTCAAAAAGTGTAGAGGGAAACCCACTATTAGACATTGTTGCTCTTTTTGATCATTTTGGTCTAGCAATAAGTTAACATTCTCATGAAGAATTGATTCTGCATTGTTATATAACATTCAACCTTGTGTAAAGTTCAACATTTGTGCATATTAAAAATAAAATGAACATTTGACATTCCAATATTGTATAACAATCATTGTTTTTGCTGTTGTTCTGCCTTTAAATCATTTTTGATTCATGATGACTGCCTGGACTAGTCCCAGTTTTCTTGATAGATTTGTTCAGAAATGGTTTGCCCTTGCCTCCTTTCTAGGGCTGAGTGAGAGTGACTGGCCCAAAGTTACCCAGCTGGCTTTATACCTAAGATGGAAGTAGAACCAGCTCCCTTATTTCTAGCCTGGTGCCATGTAGTGGCTCTCTAATTAACCAATTAATTAGCTAGCATAAAATCAACTGTTCGATGTTGATTGAGAACCCCCATAGACCAACAATGAAGTATTGGCCCACAGGGTTTGCAATCAAAATGTCCAATATGTCAACTTTGACATCACAGAAAAACATCCTGCTGAAATTCTGAACAGCTACTGCCAGCTACTTTAACACTAACATTTTTCTAGATGAATCAACACCCACATTAATTAGAAGGCAACTTCCCATATTCATGTAATATACAGCTTGTGCTACAATTGTGTATGAACTCAGTGTGATTAAGTTAGCTTGCATTCATGCAATAATATGGAAAACAACATGCAAGAAAGTCATTCAGTTACTTATAACATAATAAAGGTAGGATAAAAATAAATTAAACTAAATTAAATTAAATTTAGTATTTTCATTTATGTATAATTATTTCTATAAATGCTGCTTGGAGTGATTTTTAATTATGAAAAGGAATGAATTATAATGAATTGCTGTTCTAAATCAGGCCATTTTTTTCCTTTTTCATAGCAACTTTTAAAGTAATGAAATAAGTGAAAGGCATGGGGAAAGCTCAGACTGGAGACATTCTAATATTGTACACATTAATTAATTGGGTCAAGATTTACTGGTACTTTGGCAGCTCAAAAAGATTTTTTTTGTTTAAATTAGCAGATTTGTTAAAGTATTCCTTCACTGGCTTTTTAAATAGTAGAGGATAAGTTACTGCAAAGTTAATAAGCAAAACATCACTTGAGACTTTCAAGAAGAGATTGGATTGCCATTTATCAGAAATGGTGTAGGGTCTCCCGCTTGGGCGGGGGGTTGAATTAGATGACCTACAAGGTCCCTTCCAACTCTGATTATCTGTTATCTGTTATATAAATGAAATGTTAGTATTTTCAACAAGGGTGGTAAAAATAGCATAAGGTAGTAATTTTTCTTATGAAAATAGATGCTTGACAAACATTTCTTAAAATGTTTCATTTCTGGTATAGCCAGAGTTGTATGACTTTGTTTTAACTGACATCATAAAACTACTCTACTTGATTGAACTGAAATAGTAGAACAGGGTAACTACAGACATGTGGAATAAATGTATCAACATTTTAAAGGAATAAATGTATCAAATTAATTGAATTACTTAATGAATTACATTTGAACTATTTTCTGGTCTATTCCCCTATTTGACTTTTCTTTTTTGTATCAAAATCATTTCCATAAAGAATGAAACAGCCCACAGCTCACAATCAAAGCTGCATAGCTCATTGAAGCCAAGCATTATGGTACCACAAATACCACTAATAATAAAACAAATTATCCATACTGTGTAGACAATAGCACTGGCATTTCAGGGGCTCCTTATCAGATTTATAAAACAGTCTTATATCCATAGCCCAAATTCTGGTTCACAGCGCTTCCTCATATCCCCTCTGAACCCACAACAAGGCTTCAAATGCATTTCTGTGTTCCTATTACAACTGTGAAACAGTATTTTAAAAACCTAACTTCAATCCAGCAGTGATAGGGAAGTACTAGCCAGCGGTGGGATTCTACAGGTTCACACCTATTCGGTAGAACCGGTTGTTAACATTCTAAGCAGTTTGGAGAACTGGTTGTTAGAAGAAATTACTGGTCTAATCCTGTAAGGAAGGCAGGAAGGAAACATTCTGGTGTTGCTTACAGAAACTGCCTCTCCATTAACCCTTATTATATTCTTGGCAAGACTAGACTTCCTGTCTCAGGAACATCTCTGGAGTTTTTTTTCCTCCTTTGCTGGTACTTTGCTTGTGTGGAGTGCCCATTCAAAGTTACAATGGCATTGAAAAAAGTGACTTATGACCATTTTTCACACTTATGACTGTTGCAGCATCCCCACAATCATGAGAGGCCAGGTGAGGAGATGCGTGCCTCGATGTGAGTGATGTTGAGTTGGCCACACCCAGCCAGTCACATTACCACCAAGCCACACCCACCAAATAAGCCACGCCCACAGAACTGGTTGTTAAAAAATTTGAATCCCACCCCTGGTACTAGCTACTGAAAAAGTAACACTTCACACCTTGCATTGGAAACTCTGCAGAAAAAAAACCTCTTTCTGGAAGGATTCTTGCCAAGAAGTGAAGCAAGGAAAGACTAAAACTAAGGAGAGAAGGTTAACTTATTTAGGCTATGATCCCAGCCCTACCATATGCCAATATCTCCTTGGGGAGCATTCATCTCTTCATCTCAAAAGCCATGATAATTCCCCTGTCCCAAACTCCCAGGAGTCTCTTGCTGAGGGAGAAGTTGTTTCTGCATGTATTTATGGCTGAAAAAATGCTCAAGTTTGTATTACAAGTTCACTGAATATTTACATGCATTCTGCATGGGGCTGCCCCTTGAAAAGCATTTGGAAGCTTCAACTGGTGCAGAATGCAATATCACAGGTAGTCAATGGCACCAGTTATGCAGAAGGTGTGATACCACTGTTCCATGAGGTACACTGATTACCACTGTGCTTCTAGATACAATTCAAGGTGCTGGTTACCAACCTTAAATCTCTTCATGGTTTAGGAATGGGCATCCCCAGTTTTTTCTAACCATCCAATCTGGTCAGGAAAGATGAATGGATCCCATTGGCCGAAGAATACTAATTGGCAGGACCTAAAAGATGTGTCTTTTCTGCCATAGTTTCCACCTTTCATCTCTCTAGATCATGATGACCTGACTTTGTTGCCTTTCATAAGGCCCTAAAATCTTGTTTTGTGGCCAGGCCAAGGGCCCCAAAGTGTACAGAGGCCCACTTCTTAGTTACTAATGATTTGGGTGATGTTACCCAACCATTGTGTACTTTAACTTTTGTAAACTTTATAACTGTTTTTATTTTATTTTAATTTTGTTCGCCTCCAAGAACCACATATTGAAAAAGGCAGTTATATAAACCAAATAAATGAATTAAATAAATATATATGTTGTGTGAAAATTAATGCCGTACTACTATGTGCAGGAAGGGACATATGTTTGTAAGTCTACCTGTTGTAGCTGTTCTGGCTACATCTGAGGACTCAACCATCCCTGATTTATGATCTTCAAAAAGCCAAAAAGTCAATTGTAAGGCAAAAGAGCCCTTGGATTGTTAATAATTTTCCAGTGCTGATTTTCTTTTGCTATAACTATATACTAGAATCACTTCATTACAGATAGTCCTTGACTTACAACTACAATTGAGCCCAAAATTTTGGTTGCTAAGTAAGACAGTTGTTAAATAAGTTTTGTCTCATTTTATGACCTTTCTTGACACAAGTAAATCACAGCTGTTGTTAAATTAGTAACACAGTGGTACAGGGAACCTGGCTTTCCTATTGACTTTGCTTGTCAGAAGGTCACAAAAGTCATGACAGGACACTGCAACCATCATAAATATGAATTAGTTGACAAGCACCTGAATCTCGATCATATAACCAGGGAGATGCTGCAATAGTCATAAGGTGAAAAACGGCCACTTTTTCCAATGCTGTTGTACCTTCAAATGGTCACTAAATGTATGGTTGTATATTAAGGACTAAGCCACCCATAGTTACTCTGAGTTCAAATGGGTGTCCTATACATACATACATACATACATACATAGTTACATAGTTCATAGTTATATGTATAGGATTAGTATCTTTCATATCTGTTCATTCATTTCTACAGGAGAATAACTATTTCAGTAGTTCATAACTGATATACAACTAATTAACTTGAACTTCTAATTATTAAAATAGTAGTTTCAGAAATGTTGAAGAAAAACATTTGTAATTATGGGATTATTAGTAATCACTTGATTCAGTGGATGAGCTGTTGACACAACTCTTAAATTTTATATTGATCCCATCCTACTAGTAAAAGGAAGGGAAGGGTAAAGAGTCACAAAGCAATTTTTTTTCTTCCATTTTGACTTTATATTTCTTTGAATGATTTATATTTTGATATGTTGGAGAAAACATACAAACTTGAAAAACTAAAATAGATTGAAAATAAATCCTTTAACATTAAAGGATAGACTTGCCATGCAAATACTGCAGAGAAAGAAAACTGTGTTTTTCTTTCTTCTTCTGCACTCTGTCCTCCAACTCTGATTTAGTATTAACATAAGCATACTGATCTAGCATGAGGAGACACTATGAATAATTCAAGAACCTCCAGTGCCCCACAAAAGCAATTAAACACAAAAATCTGTCCTAATGAAATGTTTAGGTTGCAAGTATTGCAGGAAGGTCAAGAAGAGGAAAGGAAAAAGTTGAGTTGCTAAATTTATGAAAAGAAGGAAGAAGATGCTGCATGGAAGAACAGTGACCAGAGAATATATGGCAACACAGTTATATCAAGCACATATTGGTACAAATAAATATTTATGTCAGCCTTACAAACAGAGATGTTACACCAGCCACAATGAAACAGTAAAATAACAGTACTCAAAAGAATGCAGCAGCTAGCAGAGTCAATTCAGAAAGGAAACAAAAATGACTGTTGAATTCCAGTTTCCAATTCAAAAACAAAAGAATGCATTTTAAATTACCAAAGCTAATGTCACTTTAGGACAGTCTTAGCAATGAAAGCTTTAAATGCATCTGAATCTGTCTCAGATCAGCTGAAACTATTTAGATAAAACAAATGTATCTATAGCATTATTTCATTGTTCTGCAAACTTCTAATCTTCCAGCAAGGGAACATTAAGTACCATCTCACAATAATTGGGATATTTTTATTCAGAATCGATGACATTATGCTGAGTCCATAATCAAAACTTAAAATTGAACCAACCTTGTACTTCTAAACTAAATTAAATATTAAACAACATATTAAAAAATAATCCAGTTTTGAATATTTGCCTAGTAAGATAGATACAAATGTACACTGTTGTGTATTGGAATTAAGTACATTATTAAGTACAGGTAGTCCTTGACTTACAACAGTTTGCTTAGTAATCGTTCAAAGGCACTGAAAAAAGTGACTTATGACTGTTTTTCATACTTATGATCATTGAAGTATCCCCATGATTGTGTGATTTACATTTGGATACTTGACAACTAAGGCACATCCGGCCCATGGGCCACCAGTTTGACACCCCTGGCCTTTCAAATATGTGCCTAAAAGTACAATTGCATTATCAAAATTTTGCTTAAAACTATTCTTTCTAAATGATTTAAATGAAATTTTGCCCAACTAGGTGACAGGCAGCTACTAGCCAATTTCAAAATGTTAAACAAATGTCTAGCTGTAAAAGTTGGACCAAAAGAAAGGCTGAGCGGCAGAGAATTGAGGCCTTCGAACTATGGTGCTGGAGAAGACTCCTGTGAGTCCCTTGGACTGTAAGGAGATCAAACCAGTCAGTCCTAGAGATCAACCCTGACTGCTCTTTAGAAGGCCAAATCCTGAAGATGAAACTCAAATACTTTGGACACCTAATGAGAAGGGAGGACTCGCTGGAGAAGAGCCTAATGCTGGGAAAGATTGAGGGCAATAGAAGAAGGGGACTTCAGAGAAATGAGGTGGCTGGATGGAGTCATTGAAGAAGTAGGCGCAGGGGTGGGATTCTATCAGTTTGGGCTGGTTCGCAAGAATCGGCACATCCAGTTAATCTCACATCCAGTATGGTGAACCAGTGGTTCTGAAGACCAGCTGGCCCCACCCACCCCGCCCCGCTCTGTCCCTCCCAGGAGTCCCCATGACACCCGTCTGACTACCAGGTAAGTGCAGGGTAGCCTTCTGGGAGAAAAAACAGGGCATTGGGGGGGGAGGTCCAGCGCCACTGCCCTCACCCCATTTTGCTCTCAGGAGGCCCCAGTGAAGCTTTCTGGGCCAAAAACGCCACCCCATTTTTGCTCCCAAGAGGTTCCAGGGAGGCTTGCTTGCATGAAAACAGGAAGTAGGGAGGTCTGGCGGCGCCCTCCCCATCCCATTTTTGCTCTCTGGAGGCTCCGGGGAGGCTTGCTAGGCCAACTCCCCCCCCACACACACACATACCCTGCTTTTGCTTCTAGGAGACTCCAGGGAAGCTTGCTAGGCCTTGTTTTGGGCCTAGGAGGCCTCCCTGCAGCCTCCTGGGAGCATCCAGCCATCCAGTATGCCTGGATTCAGTGTTTAGCCAAAAGAACATTTGTAGCTAATACAGTATTGATTACTACTGCTTTTGGAAATGTTCTGGGTAAACAAAAACTACACAGTCTCCTAAAACTGTTGGAGCCAATCTTTTTTCTTTGTTCCATATCCTCCTCTTCAAAACTAGTGTTGGAAGAATTATCCTTCTGGGTTCAGTTCCAAGTGGGGAAGAAGACACTGGAAACATGATGATTGCTTGGAAAGATGGTTTAATGGTGGAGCTCCAAAGTGAAAAGGATGATTACATGCTTCAAGGTAAAGGAAAAGATCAAGAAGAAGGAGGAGGGCTGAAAGTGCTGGTTTTATACCCTCTGTTGGGATTTGAATTTGAGCTTGTATTCTGACTGGTTGTCAGATTCCCATGGGGCCATGCAGGGGCAACTCTGTAGGCTGTCCTAAATCCTAGGCTTGGTTGAGCCTTGCTGGATGATCTACCTGGAGATCTTTGTTATGTAAAATATTCTGTCCCAGGCCTTAATGGCCCACTCATTAACAAAGGTGGAGGTGAGCTTCTGCTTCTGAGGTGAGTTTCTACTTTTCTTTTTAGGGGAAATATTCTGCCTTTTTAGGGGAAATATTCTGCCTTTTTAGTATTTCCTAGGATATTTCATTTTTTCTAGGAGAGAGGTGGGTTTTAACTTCCAACACTAGTAAATTGCTCTGCTTTTTCATGCCAGGCTTAGTGTGGTAAGTTCAGAGTGGGTTTTGTAGAGAACAGCTTACCTTTAGGACTCATTCATTTGCTCAATTTCAGAGCATATGTTACACAATTTCCAAAGCATAATTCAGACTATTCAGCAGTTTGCCTAGTTGCTACTTCATTACTTCTATTGCTGTCACAACCTTTATGGAGTGTCCAATGGCCTTTTAAGTTTGACAATCAAAAAACACAGTAAATATTTCTCACAAATATTTTCCCTTTTCCACTTTGTGGTTCGATATTTAACATACAAAATTATGTGCTGTGTTGCTATTCAGGCAGTTTGCAAATTGGTGTTTTTTGTTATTGGAAGGCAACTCTTTAATTTGAAGATGGTGGTAAATTCTTGGTAATAAAATGGCAAGTAGAAAGGCTCACTTCTAATTGCCATTTAGAAAGGGTTAGAAAGAATGAGAAGGTTAACCTTTGCTTTGTTTCCAAACTTTTTTTCTTGCCTTGGTCTTCATAAAAAGTAGCTTTGGAATTGAATCCATATGTGTTAAAATAAAATTATTTCTGTTTAAGTACAAATATGCAAAAAGTTTCAAGATTAATCCAAGATGTTTAATGGCTTTAAATATCTGGGTGTTGAACTAAGGTTTAAGTCAGAGGTCTTCAAACTTCACAACTTTAAAACTTGTGGACTTCAACTCCCAGAATTCTCCAGCCAGCATAAGCTGCCAAATTTGGGGACCCCGGTGTAAGTAGAAAGAGATTCCAGCTGAAAATATACCATGAATAGTATAGAGGTGCATGGTAGCTTTCTTTCTTTCTTTCTTTCTTTCTTTCTTTCTTTCTTTCTTTCTTTCTTTCTTTCTTTCTTTCTTTCTTTCTTTCTTTCTTTCTCTTAAAAGGAAGAAGAAAAAGAAAGAGGGAGGGATGGGAGAAAGGGAGGGAAGGGAGAAAGAGGGAAGGGAAAGGAATGTGAATGAGATATGGAGGGAGGGAAAGAAAGAGGAGAGGAAGAAAGGACCACAAACCCTGGCACTAGATGCAGCTTCAGAGGATGCTTTGAAACAGCACAGCAATCCAGGGCTGGAAGGGACCTCAGAGGTCATCTAGTCCAACCTCGCGCCAAGAGCATTGTTAGTGAGTTTCTATCTTTTGACCCACCCAGTCATGTGACCACCAAGCCATACCCAGCCAGCAAGCCACGTCCAGCCAGTCACATGACCAGCAAGCTACATCCACAAATTAGGCCATGTGCACAGAACCGGTTGTTAAGAAATTTGAATCCCACCTCTGAGTAGGTGTGAGCTTAAATGGATTCCAGAAGATGGTAGAGGACAGGAAGGCCTGGAGGAACATTCTCCATAGAGTCACGATGGGTCAGACATGACTTCGCAACTAATAACAACAACAACTGTATCAGAACTTATCTAGGAATAGACCAAGAAATCCAAGATTATAGACTAGAATGGGAAATTTTAAAAAAGCATCCAAAAGAAAACAAAAAAGCTTTCCATTTTGTTACTAAATTTGATTCAAAGAGCCTTAATCTTTTTAAAATGAAACTTTTAAAAGATTTCTGATTTCATGGGAGTGGGGTATCTTTTAATAAATTAGTTTTTGTTCCAATTATTTCTCCAATACTTCAAGAATTCAGGATAATGTAAGGAATAAAGCCAGCTTTTAACCACACTGTCTATACACTAAGCAAAAGGAGAAATGTAAATTATAGAATAAAATCCAAACAAAATGGATCCTGCTTGGATATATAGATAGTGCTTAACTTATGACCATTCATTTAACAATGGTCCAAAGTTACAATATCAACAGAAAAAAATGAGTTATGATTGTTGCACTATTCCTACGCTCACATGATTGCAATTTGGGCATTTACGAACTGGTTTGTATTTAGAGTGTTTGGTTGCTGTATCTTACAGTGCAATGTTTCCAGCCACTTTCAACAAGCAGGCAAATCCATGTTATTCACTTAAGACCTGCAGTAAAAATGGCCATACCGTTGGGTTCAGTTGCTCAGTGACCAAAATTCTGATTCCATTTGTGGTTATAAATCAAAGATCACCTGTAATAGCAATTTCACTACAAAAGTGACACTTCAGGTTAAGAACTCTACTCTATACTGTGACTTCAGCATTACAAAACTATTCCAACGTTGACAAAATATTGACAAAAATACTGGATCCTGTTTGTTAAGGCAGGGGTCCCCAACTCCCGGTCTGTGGCATGCCAGAAACCAGCAAATAAATGAAACCCCATCCACGGGATGCAGGCAACACACAAAACCACACCTCCTTGGGTCCGCAGAAAAACCTCTCTCCATGGAACCAGTCCCTGGTGCCCAAAAGGTTGGAGGCCACTGTGTTAAGGAATTCTAGCAGGCAGGGTCAAGGAGAAGAGTCTTTTCCACTATGGCCCTATTCCTGTGGAATATTCTACCAATGGATCTAAATCTACTGTAAATCTCCAAGAGGTCTTATTCAGAGCCTTTATATAGTTGTTAAAAAGCATATATTACAAAATAGAAGTCTGTATAATTCCACAGTATAAATGTTCAAGAGTTGAGTGAAAATCCTATGATCAAAGTCGAAAAAAGTATTGTGATATCCAAGTGAATCAGCAAGGTGGTGCTCCTCCTATACTCTCTTTGTAAAATTCTCCCCTCAAAACAATTTTAATGCCAATTTTAGTTTCAGTGCCAAAACTAGGTCTAAATAATGAAGTACTTCTAGAAATTCAGCAGACACATTTCCTGAATTTGATTAACTACTACTTACTTGAAACTTTTTCCCAGGAAGATTGTGCAGGCCTATAATTGTTGGTATCTACTTTGATGTTGTTGTTATTGTTGTTGTTTTCAGAGGAGATCCTATCATGGACTTTTTAATGATATGAAGGACTATTTCTTCATACAGATAGGAAGTTATGACATTCTGGGCCTATGAGAACACATCGTCTTATTAAATGTAAAAGTTAATAGAAGCAAGTGAACTGCAACTCCTCAAAATATAGTAAGCCCTTTGTTTATATTATCAGTCTTAAACATTGAAAGTAATCCAAAATAATCTAACCAGACTCTGTCCCATGTACCTCTGCAGACTGAACTACCCAGACTATGAAGTATAAATTATTCTGAATATCATTGACTATATTTTTAAAGTACCTAGCAAAAGATATCACAGTAAATTACTGAGGATTCTGTCTGAACTCAAGCTAAGCTAGATCTTAGAAGCATCAGACTATTGAAGGAAACCTCTGCTGGGCAACTTAGAGAGGACACAATGTTGAAAAACAAAAATCTCTTCTTTACTAACATCAGAATAGATTAAAGGAGAACTCGTTAATTTCAGTCAAGTTCAAGATGATTTTCCTCCACATATATTTTAGCCATCTCTCAACTGTATTATCATCTTTAAAATGTGAACTACAAAATCCATTATATTACAATTTTGTTTTTATTTATTAATCAACTTTATATAGCCTCCTTTATGACTGAAAGTGGCAGGTGCATTTTCTTATTTACTGTAAATTGTGTAGAAGTAATTAAATATTCCTTGAAAATTTTTTTTACTAAAGCAATACTAGGTAGCAGGGGAGAGAAATCCAAACCTATGTTCCATCATCTGATTCCTATAATTATCTGTTAGATATTTAAGTTTTTTCAAAAAAATGGAAGAATATTTCAATAAATAAGCTTCCACAAGCAGCAGTTCAGATCCAAGCAAAACTTATAATCTTCTAGTTGTAAAATTATGCCTTATTTTTTTATGATGTATTTGATTTCTACTTTTTCAAAAATGTCCTTGATTTGCTTTTCAAAAATCCACAAAGTCATGTTCTTTGACCTTTCTTTATTATTTGTGCCTACTGAACCTTTTCAAGATGAATGGTAGATATCTTTGCTTTGGACAGTTCATTTAGCAATCACAATATTTCCAATAAGTTAGATAAATTGAGTAGTTACTTAACACTTGAAAAGACCAACATCTATTGTAGCAAAGGTCATCCAGCCCAGTTACCATATACTGTATTAAATTCTCATCAGATCCAAACAGCAATTTCATCAATAGGCCATCCAATTAGAATGACTTTAAATCATACAACTCTGAAGCACATCAGAGAGAACAATATAATTCTGTCTACAAAAAAATTAACTCTGATATATTTCACATTTTGCTGCAAATGTGAAGCCTGCAAAAGTGGTAGTGTATCTTTTGTATATTTACGTTATGTTACATTATTATAGTATATTATCATTATTACATTAAATATTTATACAATATTTTTGTATAAAAATAGTCTATGAAGTCTGTAATACATAATAGTCTTTTATTTACTATTTATTCTATCAGTTTGCTATAGTAATTAAAGCATCAGGCTAGAAATTGGGACTCTATGAATTCTAGTTCTGCTTTGGGCATATAGTCAACTGTATGACCATGGTCATTCAATCTATCTCCACCCTAGGAAATAAACAATAGCAAACAACTTCCAAAATCTGCAGTCACCAGGAGTTAAAACTTTGTTAAAGGCGTCTAAAAGAATCAACAACAGCTTATAAAATGTATAATACATAATTATTCAATTATTTACTGTCTTATCAATTTAGTACGTTCATTTGCCATTGGGTTGTTTTGATCATTAGTTCAGCAGACATGTGTTCAGACTGACATTGACATGGTTTAAATCCAAAGAACTATGAGCAGCCAAAATCTCCTTGCAAGAAGCTTGCCATCAAGGATCTCAAACATGTAACTCAAGGGCTGCATGAAGCCTGTAGAGTTCCTTTTTGTATTGGGCAAAGCTATTTCGTAGAATAGTTTGTCCATTAGGAATTGTCAGCCTGTCTGCCCATGTTTTTGCGTCTGCAGGTCTCTGCTCTTCGACCTATCCTGTCTTTGCTGTCTTTCTTCCTCATGCGTTTCTTCACAGAGCTGACTTTTTCTCTGGTAAGAAAAACTGCAAGCTGAGATAGTTCATCAGAAGACTAACTCACGTATATGGGTGACAGCACTGGGATGTGGGGATGTGTGCAGAACAAAAAAGCAACTGAGGTGTCCAACAGATAAGATTACAGGATTGCAGTCACGGGAGAGCAAAAGCATATTTGCTTTGGTTTTTGCTCACCATGAGAACCCATGGCAATAAATGTTTTACTGTTTTACTTCAAATAACATATTTTTGCTTTCTAGTAACCAAAATCTATGTTAATGTTTACATTTAAATAATTATTTTAATTATTATTTTATTAATAATTTATATTTAAAATAAATATTTGATTCATTTTTGCACTGTATGAATGCAGTTCATTTGCTAGCACATTTTATGTAATGAGGTCTCCATCTTCATTTGAGCATGAGATCCTTGTGTGTTACACCAAACTGGGAAATAATGTAATTCTAGGATTAAGTAAATAGTATGGACTCTAATGGGTTAAAAAAATGAAAAATATTGTACCATGCCTTTTTAAGACTTTGTCCAAACTAGGGCCATGTCTGAATCTTTTCTCATATGACATCTTTCTGCTATTGAAAATATCACTTCCATCAGCAAAAGAGGCTTTTTTTGCTAATGGAAAGATAACCCAACAGATTTGAGCCACCTCCAAACCACATATATGTCGTGCCAAATTTGCTTTTATTGAGAAGGGAGAGATTTGTTCTTTATCCTGATGCTTCTCAGGGCATCAGGAAATATGCCCCAGCTAAAAAAAAGTTTTATCTATACTGACAATTGCAAAATCTTTATTTAAAAAAATCTGGCAGAAAAACATCAGTATGTGCTTTAATTTGTAGAAAATAAGTCAGTGTAGTAGCTAGATCCAGATATTTCAAACTGCTTACTGTAAAATCATGATAATTTGAAGGGAGAGGGAATTCTATGAAAAACTAAGGGTTAATCCATAGCATTTTTAAAGGTATAGTAGAAAGGGTGAAGTGTGTTCAGTCATGAAAGAATATCACAGCTTTCTGAGAGCCAATACAAGAACAGTGAAGGAACTATAGTTTTAAACATGTATTCATTTCATGCATAAGCAGAATCACATGAAAAACAACAAAAGTGAGCATGCTAGCTTCCTTTTCTTGCATTCTCCACAACCAGAACAAATGGGAGGGTAAACTTCTGCAGCAGAAAACCTGCTTTGCTCATGTACAATCTGTGAATTAATTAGGGTGTTTTTACTCATTGAAAATCAATGTTCTAAATCCTGGTTGGAATCCACATCAGCAGTGCAGTTTTGTCTATCTGTTGAGCATAGGATGAGTTCCATAGTCTATCTTTATAATGATGCTCCCATGAGAGTCAGCATGCATAGCGGGAATATTACAAAACTCAAGTTCTTCCTCTCCTTAGTTTTACTAGGATGGTTGATTCACCACTTCTCTCTAGGACTACTACAGCCATGCTGAGGGCACTGAACTGCTTCCAGGTTGAAAGTGTGACATAACTTTACCAAGGGATGCCTAATTGAGGGATCCTTTCATGGCCTCACTAAGTTACCAACTGAAGTGCTACCCATTTATCTACCCACGGTGACCTACTTTTGAACTGCTAGGTCGGCAGGAGCTGAAGCTCATCCCATCCCATCCCACAGCAACAATCTGTCTCACATACAAGCATGTCGATTGTCATTCCAGAATCCAAATCTCATAAGCTCCTGCTTCCCTGTGTTAGGACACATAATGTGTTTTTTGGGTAACAGACCTGAGAACGTTATTTTTAGATATAATGTATTGATTATGACACCTACACCATGAATATTTCTAGAAAATCATCGATTTTATCCAACTTTTGTAACATTTGCTTTTAATTCATTTGCACTGAGATTTCAACTCAACAGTAAAGACATGCAGCTGAAAATATTTTAGAATTCCAACTAACTAGTGGTGACATTTTGACTTCCAACACAGACATACCAAGTAACTATAATGTCCACCCTATTTTTCCACTTCCATCTGTGCTAGATGATCATGAGAAGACCTCAGATAATAAAATAAAATGAACAGTCAATATTACTTCTGTTACAGATGGACAAACATATTCAAAGATTATGTAGCCATTTGTTGGTTTATGGCCCAGAATACTTTATAGCTTTATACATATAAATATCAACCTTGAATTACATTCTAAATCTGAAACTTACTGGTTTAAATGAAACATATGCAAAACTTTACATAAACAGATTAGCCAACATTGTCTATGTGGAAAGGGCAGAGAGGGAGATCATTTCCTTCAAGAATGATGTTCTGCCAGAATATCTCAATATACATTCCTGGCAGGTAACATTTCATTTTGGCAGAACATCCTTGCTCAGAAATAAAGGATAAGCAAACAAATATGCAAATGAGCATGCAAGTGACTAGAAATACTGTGGATTTGATATCACAAAGCATTGATAGTATGAAATATTATAGAAATCTAAAACCAGAATTATGGATTTAATAGGGAAAATTGTAATAAACATATAGACATATGCATATGCATAGATATGCATGCAATTTAATTTGAAGCATTTTCATTAATTTCAGCAGTTCATACATATACTGAACCACAAATAGGGATCATGTAAGCAAACACATTCTGAAACCACCACAGATGTTAATTCATGAATTCAGATTCGCATACTGAAAGTTGATAGCGTTCTGTGTGTTTTTATCACATAGTATTCTGACAGCTACTTTGGGATATATTTGATTTTGCTTAATAGTAAAAGAGATTATCTTTTAATGGTAAAAGAGATTATCCCAATCATATGCTCCTATCTCAATGCAAGCAGGAGTACTCGAATTGACTTGCAAAATATGTTTATAGCAAGGCATCATAAGAGTGTTGAAAGAACAGCTGAATTCCAATTAGCTTTGTCTCATCCTCTACTGCATTCAAAGCTTTTGAAACTGGATAACTGGAAACTATATACAGTAAGTATTTATTAGCCTTGTTCTTTGTCAAGCTATCCTAATCTCTTTATTTTGGATAAGATAGAGATATACAACAGAAAGTATATTAATTGAATAAACATAAAATGTGTATCAGTAAACTGTGTAAGCTGATTGCTGTCACCTTTTGACAGTGAGAGGGGAATATATACTACCAATTTTCTTAATGAGTAAAATCCAGAATACAGTGGAATTCTGCTCTATGATTTCTGACATTGGTAGTTGTCATCTTCAATAATGTGGCTTTATTTTCTGGATATAATAAAACATTGCCAAGGTATCTTCAGGAGGCAAACAAGTCAAAATGACAGCCACTGAGAGTGCAATCATAGCTCTACCCATGTTTTATATGCATTAAACAATGGGTGGAACTACAACTGAACTGTCACTGTTGCCATTTTACCTTTTTGATGATGCCCTGTGGGCACCCCTGAACATTGCTTTTACAAATTTATGTAATTAAGCAAAAAGCCAACTTTTTAAAAAAGACACTTAAAACATTTGGAGGAATAACAAGCCATAAATAGGGATCAAGAGTTCACAAATATTTTTCTGATAGTAGAAAGAAAAGCGACTTACTGAATTATTTCCTCTTTTTTTGTGGATATATCAAAATGCACTCTAAAAATACAGTACTGTAGTTCTGGATAAATTAAATAACTAAATAGAATAGCAATAAAAAAAATCCACATCTGTCTATCCCAAGTCCTTGAGAAAGACTTGATAAGGGATTTTAAAAATCCAGCCTAAACATCTGGCTGACTATGCTACAAACATAGTATATATGTATAGTATATATATGAACTATAAAAACTATAAAATATGAAAAACATCTTTCAGTTTATAGAACTACAAACCACTTGTGATAATTAACAATGAATACTGTAATATTAATATCATTTTAACTATAAAACCATGACAAATATATCATAAATCTAAATAACTGTTATTTTGTCCTGTCAAAACGAAATGTGACTGACATCACTTATTAGCAATGTAGTGCAGCAATTCAAGTGCTAATTTATTTGTATTGTATAATAATATAATTTTTGGCTACCCCAAGATCCATCATTCTCAAAACTGAAAAATTCCCAACACTGTAGATATCAACAGATTATAAGTAGAAATTGTTCTAAGGTCATGTTAAGCAGTGGTGGGATTCAAATTTTTTTACCACCATTCTGTGGGCATGGCTTGGTGGGCATGGCAGGAGAAGGATACAGTAAAATCTCCAGTCAGAGGTGGTATTTTCTGGTTCTCCAAACTACTCAAAATTTCTGCTACCGGTTCTCTAGAACTGGTCAGAACCTGCTGAATGCCCCCTCTGATGTTAAGAATCCATTGACTGCAAATCAATAAATGGCAATAAGAATACAATCTTAAGATTAAAACAGGCTGTCACTGTTTTGCAGAAATCTTGTGCAATTATGAGAATAAGTTGAGCATAATTTTCAATGATTTTAACATAAGCATAAACCCCTACCATTCTCTAAAGGAAAAAAGCCACACCTATATCAAAACTCATTTTTCTCCTATAAGTGGTCAAATACAAGATAAGTCTTTTATAAAACATACAAACCCAAATTTATAAATGAAGAGCTTGTATTAGAGCTATTCATGTTTCAAAAATTATTTGGAAGACAAATTTCAGACCTCATGCAAGAATAATTCTTAAGATTTGCTATTTTCAAGATTTCAAGCAAGATTGAGAAAGATGCAGCTGTTTTAAGAGCCATCTATTAAAGTGGCTAATATGACTCTTAAAGCAACTGCATCTTTTTTCAGGTTTCTGAAGTCTAAAACAAGACGGTTTTCATGAATAGTAGAGAGAACAATGCTCAGATGAGGCCTGAAGTAATATTCAGGATCATTTTCAACACATTCCCACATATATATGACCTATCATTTGTGAGTGGTTCTTAGCTGGTCATATGTAAAACTAAGATATCTAATGCACATAAAAGCAGAATAGCAAATTGGATCTTAGTGGAGTTTTCTCTTCCAAAAGGCTGGTTTAAAGGAACAGAAGGATGAAACCCAAGGGGTAAATTTCAGTTTCCTTTCTCTAGGCTGCTTGACATATTGTTAGGAAAAACTGAAACAGACCTCTCAAAAGAAATGTGACTCCTGGGAATAGAACTGCACAAGAGCATTCAAGCTCAATAATTGCACATATTGTGCTACTGTGATTGAAAGGAAAACGGTATCGCTTCTCTTTGTTCTAGAAAAGAAGGGGGAAGGGGAAATAACTTTTCTCTTTAACAAAATGTTGATATATAAAGTCTGGAGTTGTGCCCACGTTTTAGCTTTTAACTAAAGAATACTTCACTGCACCTTTCAACAGGCAAAATTCAAATCTAACATAGGTGCGGGGGGGTTCAAGAAAAGTCTTTAAAAGTGTTACTGAAGCTCATTGAATTGCCAAAATAAATTTGAAAAAGGTGGAATCTCACATTTTCTTCTTCAACTAGATAAAATTATGTTTGGTTTGATGATGACTTAGATGAGGGTATAGAACGGAAAAGTTGCAGATGACAATAAGGTGGCAGGAACCCCCAAAAGGCAAGCTCAGGATGTGAAAATATATTGATAGACTTGAACAATCGGCCCTATCCAAAAACTTGAAATTTAATGTGGACAAAAGTTTTACAACTAGGCAGGAAAAACCAAAGATATAAGTATAGATTAGGTGAAACCTGGCTCAAAAACAGTAACTGTGAGAGGGACCTTGGAGTCCTAGTGGACAATCACTTAAACATGAGCCAGCAGTGTATGGCAGCAGCCAAAAAAACTAATACAATTCTTAGTTGTATAAAGTTGTATAAACAGAGGCATAGAATCAAAATCATGTGAAGTATTAATACCACTTTATAAAACTTTAATAAGACCACACCTGGACTACTGCATTCAGTTTTGGTTATCACATTATAAAAAAAAGATGAATACTGCATCCACTTTTGGTCCCCATATTACAAAAAAGATGTTGATACTTTGGAAAAAGTGCCAAGGAGAGCAACTAAGATTATTAAAGGCCTGGAGATTAAAACAGATGAAGAACCGTTGCAAGATTTGGATTTGGCTAGTCTAGAGAAAAAAGAACTGGGGGGACACATGATAGCAGTATTTCAGTATTTGAGAGACTGCCAGAAAGAGGATGGGGTCAATTTATTTTCCAAAGCATGTCAGCATGTTGTCATGGAGTGTTACCTTCCCACTGAAGTGTTACCTATTTATCTACTTACATTTGCATGCTTTTGAACTACTGGGTTGGCAGAAACTGGAGCAATGACTGGAGCTCACCCAGGGGTGGGATTCTACAGGTTCACACCTATTTGGTAGAACCAGTTGTTAACATTCTAAGCAGTTCAGAGAACTGCTTGTTAGAAGAAATTACTGGTCTAATCCTGTAAGGAAGGCAGGAAGGAAACATTCTGGTGTTGCTTACAAAAACTGCCTCTCCGTTAACCCTTATTATATTCTTGGCAAGACTAGACTTCCTGTCTCAGGAATATCTCTGGAGTTTTTTTTTCCTCCTTTGCTGGTACTTTGCTTGTGTGGAGTGACCATTCAAAGTTACAATGGCACTGAAAAAAGTGACTTATGACCATTTTTCACACTTATGACTGTTGTAGCATCCCCACAATCATGAGAGGCCAGGCGAGGAGATGCGTGCCTCGATGTGAGTGATGTTGAGTTGGCCACACTCAGCCAGTCACATTACCACCAAGCCACACCCACCAACTAAGCCACGCCCACAGAACCGGTTGTTTAAAAAATTGAATCCCACCCCTAAGCTCACCCCATTGCATGGTCCTGAAGTTGACTCTTGAATCTGCGCTGCTGGCTTTCCAGTGGACAAGCGCAGCATCTTTACCATTGAGCCATCGCACTGTCATTCTGAAAAGGTTTAAGTTAATTAAAGACAAATTCCTGAAGGTGGAATAAATGTAGATCTTAAGGAAAGGTTCAATAAGAGCTAGATTATGGACCTGACGGTTGATGAAAAGTATTGATCAGAAATCATTTTGCCAAGCCTCTAACAGCAGAGTGTGAGGTCCAAAAATTCACAATGGTTTCATTCACTCAATTTATTGTCAAGGTAAAGAGTTAGCACAGATATCTTGAAATTGAACAAGCTAATGTAGAGCATTCATTTATTAGTGATTTCATTGTGGTGGGATTTAAAGAGCATTCTTAACCTTTTTCCCCCTAGAATGATGCCTAACCAATCTTTAACCAGATATGATTGACCTACAATATTCATCTACTTGTTGCTTTTAACATTCTGAGATGTTCTATATTTATTTCATTATCTTTGTGTCAGCCCAGAAATCTCTCTTAAACATTTTAACCTTGAAACTTCACCATGCCGATCAACCCTGTTTTCAGTGTTCTATTTGCACTGTGATTGGTTTCTTTTGTGTCCTGTGATTGGGTTGTGGTTTCTTTCAGACTTTTCCAAGAGTAGCAAATATCACAATTCACGAAAGAAAGCATTCTTGCTGCTATTGGTTTAGTTTAGATTGGATGAATTAGTAAAAAAGCAATTTCTGACAGAAACCTGCTTATAGTTGCAGATATACACTTTTGTTTTGTCCTTTACACTACTGAGATAATTTTATTTTAGTGAACTACATATGTGTTATTTTCCTTCATTCATGTAAAGAATGAAGGACTATTCTTTACACCAGTGGTTCACAAAGTGGGTGGTACTGCCTCTGGGGGACAATGGGATGCCTTAGTGGGATGCTAAGAGGCAAGGGGGGCAGCAGGGGGTGCTAAGAGATGGCAGAGGGCATGGAGGTGGACCCCTAACAGGGCGCAATTTAGGGGTGGGATTCTATCAGTTCATTACCGTTCCTGTTAGTTTGGAGAACCAATAAAATGGGGCCCTGGCTGGCCCCATTCCTCTTCGCCCACTCCTCCGTTCCCTGCCCAGTCAGTCTTTATTGCACATGTGTGACATCGTGCACATGTGTAACAATCGCTGACAGCCACAGCAGTACGTTGGAGAAGTGGAGCAAGCAAAGCTGGAGGTCAGTAATTTTTGCTGCAAAAAGTATCCAGATGCTGTGTATTTTTTTCTGGTGTGGCTGGAGTCCAGCCGCACCGAAAACACCATGCGGCGTCTGGAGGTTTTTTGCAGCGAAAAATACTGACCTCCGGCTTTGCTCTGTTTCTCCAGCATGCCGCCACCACGTTCAAGGCACCGGCCATGCAGGCTCACCCCATTGACTGCTGCACCACTCCGCTAGGACTTGCTTGGGCAAGTCCCTCCGGTGCAGTGGGCTCAATGGGGTGGACCTGCAAGGCCAGTGCCGATGCCTAGAATGCAGCCGCAGCAGTGCATTGGAGAAGCAGAGCAAAGCCAGAGGTTGGTAATTTTCACTGCAAAAAACCTCCAGCCGCTGTTTTTTTTTGGTGCAGTTGCAGTCCAGCCACACCAAAAAAAAAAAAAAAAAAACACATGGCGGCTGCAGGCATTCGTGACAAGGGCCACGTGGGCTGGTGGGAGCCTAGCGACAACAATGGCTCAGCCCTGACATGCCTAACCTGGCAGCCAGCCACGGGAGGAAGGTAAAGTCATGGCCATGGGATGATGAAAGAGGTGGTCATGGGACAAAAAATGGGGAGATTAAAGGCTGGGGCCTCTGAAAGGGAAAATGACAAGGTGCAGGATTAGTCCAGGCCTTTGACTGATTAGGCCACACCTGCCTGGGCAGAAAATAGGTAGATAGGTTAAGGAAGGGATAGAGAGGGAAAGAGAGAGAGGGAACAAGAGAAAGAAAGAGTGAAAGAGAGAGAAAGAAAAGAAAGAGAAGGAAAGAGAGAAAGAGAGAGAAAAGCGAGAGAGAGAGAGAGAGGGAAAGAGAAGGAACAGACAAAAAGTAAAGAAAGAAAAAGGGATAGACAAAGAAGGGGGATGGAAGGAAAGGACAGAAAGAAAGAGAGAGGGGGAGGGAAAGAAAGAGAAAGAAAGAGGGAATGAGAGAGAAAGAAAGAGGGAGGGCGGGAGGGAAGAGAAAGTGAATGGGATATGGAGGGAAGGAGAGAGAGAAAGAGAAAGGGGGAAAGAGAGAAAGAGAGAGAGAAAGAGGGAGGGAGGAGAACATGAATGGGATATGGAGGGAGAGAGGGAGAGAGAAAGAGACAAGAAAGAAAAGAAAGAGAAAAGGGAAAGAGAAAGGAAGAAGGATAACAAAGAAAGACGGGGGATGGAAGGAAGGAACAGAAAGAAAGAGAAAGAAAGAAAGAAAGAGAGAGAGAGAGAGAAAGAAAGAAAGAAAGAAAGAAAGAAAGAAAGAAAGAAAGAAAGAAAGAAAGAAAGAAAGAAAGAAAGAAAGAAGGGAGGGAGGGAGGGAGGGAGGGAGGAGAAAGTGAATGAAATATCTAGTCCAACCACCTGCTCCAGCAGGGTTAGAAGGGAATGTGTGTGTGTTTGTATGTCTGTGCATGGCTGTCAAAACTCCAAAAATAGATCAAATAGCTCTGGGGAGGTCAATCATAAATTAGAACACTTACTAAGAAACCGGCCAGTAAGCGAGGACCACTTATATTTGGTTTGCCAGTCACATGGCCATGCCCACCCAGTCACATGACCACCAAACCATGCCCAACCGGTCACGTGACCACCAAGCCATGCCCAGCCAGCAAGCCATGCCTACCCAGTCACATGACCACCAAGCCATGCCCACAAATTAGGCCACGCCCACAGAACCAGTTGTGAAGAAATTTGAAAAAAACCCTGGGTGGGGGGCACTGAGGATGAGTTTGTAGCACCAAGGGGGCAGTGGACTGAAAAAGTTTAGGAACCATTGCTTTACACAATTGCTACTAACACTTTTGCTTCGATGTAAATACAATGCCGGTTTATAGCACCTTGTTGTTGACCTTTGGTAAATGCATGTTTTATGGATGTTAAGCTTATAGAGCAGTGTTTCTCAATCTCAGTGACTTTAAGACCTGTGGATTTCAATTCCTAGAATTCCCCAGCCAATAGTTTGAGGGTTGAAGTCCACAAGTCTTCAAGTCTCTGAGACTGAGCAACATTGTTCAAGACTATACTTAAAAATGCAAATACTCATTAATATGGACTGGGCATAGAGAACACCATGCATGGACTTGCATCCTGCTGTACTATTAGTATTATTTACGAAATTAAGCCACTCCATTATGGTTGACTGGAAACCTCTTAAACATTTTTTTTGCATGAAATGAAAACAAAAGGACCTACAATCTGTCATTTTGATGAGTAGAAAAAAATATTTAGATAATAGAAAAGAATGAGCTTTTGTTGTAATCACAAACTAAAGATAATTTTGTAATTTCTACATTTTTTTCTTCTTCCTTCCTTGCTTTACTCTTTGTTGGTTTGTGTTACTTTTTATGTTCTTTGTAAAAATTTAATAAACCATTATTTTAAAATATAAAATTGAGCCATTCCAGTAATCTTTTAAAAACATCTGGCTCCCCTCCAATAAATTTAAACAGCAGCACAGGAATCTTTGTTAGGCTTGGCAATAAAGCAAAAACAAGAAAAATATTCCTTGTCTTAAATGGTAGATAGGATAGTAATGTCTATAGAAAAACAGAATAAAAAGTTTTTTTGAAATATTAAGAAAACTTCACAAAAATGGAAGAAAATATTATTGGCGTTTGCCTGTCTAGATCAGTGTTTGTTTTCCATGTTGGAGAAACAGAATCTGAATAAATTTTGTCTTTTTTGCCTTTTCAGCTGTTACCTCAACCCTTTTTGAAACTTTGAGGTAAAAGTCAAGAGAACAATAGACTTTTAAATTATTCAAATTGTTTCTATAGCAGGAACAATCAAAATAGTTGTTATTTTGTGTTTGTTCTATTAGGACATTCTAAGCGAGGTCAATTTTTTAAATGTATTTGCTATGCCATTCATCTTCTGTGTACTTTGAGCTTACAAAATAACAACAGAGTTAAAAACATCAATCATCTAAAACATAATATAAGTAACATGACATAACTGCACCACTCACAATTTTATTCTGAGCTCAAACAGAACATATTTTCCATTTGGCACTCAATATCAAGAACAGTTCTCAAGTTTTTGTTTTGGGTTGCCTTACGAAATAGAGGTGAATTGCCCAAATTGGATTGACCTAATGGATATTTGTCCTGTAGAAATTACATTGATAGCTTCTTAGATGGGAAAGTAATAGAAATATAATATGACTAACTCTTTTTCCACATTAAATAATAGCTTTGGGATCAATGCTGACCAGGAAATTGTGATGGGGAAGGAGTTCAATCCATTTCTCATTAATCACTTCCAAAATAATTGGCAATGTGGACTTTTTGCCTCACCAAGGTACTCACCAATATTTTTAAGTATTATATTTATATTATTATATAATATTTTTAAAATATGCCAAAAGATTATCATATTTACATACTATTCAAAACTGACAACAAAAAGCTAAGAGAGAAACAAGCAAGACATCCACTCCAGAAACCTAGAAAAGCAGGGATTAATACTAGACAAATAAGCAAAAACAATATCCTAATCAAAAAACTTCCAAGGAGAAACTACCAATACTGATAGGTCAAGCTATTGTATATAAACAGGGAGTGAATCTCATACTCAGAAGCACTGCTGAAATTAACTAGTTGAGAATGAAACATCTGCAACCAAACTCAGAAAGTACTGAGAGCTTCACAGTTCAACCTTGAGATAATTCTCTTCTATTGATAAGTATCTTCTGCATTATATTTAGTTTGGTCCTTTTCTTTAAAAATACTTTCAAGAATCATCAAATCTTCCTAAATATGCTTGAAAACTGCAACTCTATTCATCTTCACTGTAATGGGATAAGAGAATAACCTTGAGAGCAGGAGGAATGGCTACAACCTAGACAATGTACGTCGAACTCTATTTCATTGAGGGCTACATCAGGGTTATGTTTGACCTCAGGGGGCTGGGGTGGGTTTGGTGAGGGTGGGCATGGCCAGCTTGAAGTCACTTGTTTTGGGGACACCTGCGATGGCCAGAGCACTCTGCCAGTGAAACAGGCTCCCGAGCTCAGTTTTTAGCCATGACATCCTCCTGCAGCCCTCTGCCAATTGCCCCCATTTTCACTGGCAGAGGCACCATGGGCTGGTCCTTCACTGTTTCCAGGGCAGCCCCACAGGCCAGATCTAAGCATCTCATAGGCCGAATCCAGCCCCTGGGCCTTGAGTTTTATACCTCTGACCTAGACAGTATTCTGATAAAATAAATATGAGTCCAAAAGAGGAATGAAGGTGGAAAAATAATTTCAAAACTTACCCCTCTAATTCTCTGAAATAAAGGCAAGGAAGGGAAGAAATGCTTTCAGACTTTCAAAATTGTGTTACTATAACCTTACAATGAAGATGATATTGGTATTCTTGGTTTTGGTTTCCTCGTATGGACTACTTTGAAAGGCTAACAGATTTAAATTAGACTATGTCAGGGATATGGACCCAGAAACTATCCAAGTGGTTGTCAATAGTGATATATGTTTATTGCTACTCACCTATTGACAGGAATTTCATCAGACTAATGCAGTCACCACACTGCTAAGTTTTTGGGAGGATCACTTTTCAAAAGCTTCCTCCTGATCAGTGATTCAAGGCTGGCCAACCTTTTCATTTTGGGTTTATCTGGATATAGTAGGCCATTTGGTTTTAACCTCATCTCTTCCTCCAAAAGAAGAGAGTTGAAAAATCATCATAACTTGGCTGGCAATAATTTTCTTCTATATTCAGTCCATTTGTTAATGAAACTAGCACTGTCACATAAAAAGCCAAAAACTGGGGATTATCCAGATATAGGATTGAGAAAACTTTCTGTTTGTCAAAGACATAAATATATGGTGCAATTTATCATGGGCTTCTAGGAACTATATCTCTTTGAAAAGAATCTTCTTTCCATATGGCTATCACTAGAAGCAATTTTTTCATTATTGTTATTATCTTTGACCACTACCCCATGTTTGTGCACAGGTACAAATGGTTTTCAATAATAATTACCACTTTTAAAATATATATCATTGGTAGATGACTCGAATACTTGTCAACGCAGGGTATAAATGCTGTGTTTACTGTAGAGAATGGAGTTTTTCTTATTTGAATAATTTACTTTCAAAATATGGACATCTTGGATTTCCTGAATATCAGAAGTGGATGCAGTTGAAGGTTTTTTTCTGTTTAACATTTCTTGTACATTGAAAATTGTCTACCTTTTGTATAATTTTTTTTATTTCAGTATTTTAAACAATCAATGCAGTAAAGTCAATCTGAAGGAATTGCTACACAGACCCACCACTGATAGCTATGCAATTATCTTAATTCCTTATTTATCAGTATTAATAAAAAGGAGGTTAACTTCTAAGTTCTAATGGTACAATAATTTAGTTGCTATTTTCATCTTAAGTGTTCATTTATTACAAACTTTCAAATTAGTTCTACATGTATCACAGCTTTTATTGCACTAAATGCCATTTTGTTTGTAGGAGTGAATCCATCTGCCTTATCTCAGTTTGGTCCCTGAAATTAAAAGAAACCAAAACAAAACAAGAACTCAGCACATTTAATAATTGACAGTTTTCCCATCTGCCGAGTAACTGATAATCTATCAGGTAGCTGTGTAATTAGTGTTTTGGTGATAGAAGTGGACAGCATAGATCATTAAACCTGCATAAAATGATGTTTAACTCATTTAGCTATAATGTCTGCATGCCATAAAGCAATTTTGAAAATAGTATTCACATTACTGAGATGCAATATGATGTACTGTCACTAATTTAACCTGCAAAATGTATAATTTAATTCTATGGTGAAAAAAATAAACTAACACATTTTTTTAAAAAAAACATGTTATCATTAAACTAATAGCTACTGTATCATAAATATGTAATTGATGCATTAGCTATATTATGATTCAACAGTCTTAAGCAAATGTCTAAGCAATTATAAGTGACATTCTATTGCATTAGAGATCTTTATCACTTCCTAAATACAAGCCATATATTTAGGTGTACAATACCACTCCTTTGTTTCAAACATATAGCCAGAAAATTGTTCTAGGATAAAGTGTGCATGTGTAAAAGTACTTGCCGCTACAAAATAGTGTGGCATTTTCCCAGATTTTTCACTGAAATATAATATGTAACTTACAACCTAGATCAGGAATTTAAAGTCAAGCAATTTCATTTTTCTCTATGTATTTGCTTCTACTTTGTAGACTCTGAGAGATGACAAAGAAATACATAAATGGGTTTTCTTTTGTAATCAAATTTTTTCACTGACTTTACAGACGAAATATATACTTTTAAAAGGTTAAAATTCAGAGTGATAACTCAATAATAACTGAGAATATCAAGTGAAAGAGAAATACTATCACACTTTGTTATTAACAAGAATTTGATGTTAAGTATTTGATGTTGATATCAACAAACATAAGATTTGATGTTGATAATGACTGTTGGAATGCTGTTGGAATGACTAGAAGAGCTAAAATCAAAAATGATATCATAAGAGAAAGAATTAGCATAGAACAAATCTTAAACTATATACAAAAACAGAATATAAAGTGGTTTGTTCACCTGGAGAGAATGTCTTGGGATTCTGTACTGTACAAGGCATGAAATCCTATAAAGAGGAAAAGGTCAAAGAGCAAGAGAAGATGGAGAGAAAACATCAAAGACATACAACAGCTTCAAAAAATGTTGGTGGAGACCACCAGAAGAGTAAGAACCAGAAGTTTGTATCTCTTGATACTTAAAGTGGTAAAAGAAGTAGTAAAGAAGAACAACTATTGGCCCATAAAGCTGTATACAGCTCCAGTGGAAGGCTTCAAATCTGACTAAAGCTTTATATGATATTCTCTCTGCTTTTCTCTCTGTATTTCATATCTAACCCTACCAATGACCTTCTATAATCATGGAAAAACTCAGGTGGAGTGCTGTCAAGCACCTGGACAAATTGAATAGTGTTTATGCACAGTATGACCAACTGACTAAAAGCAAATTGCAATCAGCTGACCCAGATCTATTAGATAATCATGTAAGGTTACAATAAAAACACAAAATATATTTAATATTGACAAATGGTGGCTATAAAGAAACTAGATTTTGATTTCTTAAATGTTCTGTTTACTTAATATGAGAATGTGAGATTTTCTAAACATTTCTATGTACATAACTGGGCATTTTTAAAACCAATTTTTACTTACTGATTGCTTTCAAAATTTTGCTTATCAACACTGACAAGAGAGGGTTTTTTCCAGGTTAATAGCCGTAGAAAGAAGTTATACAACATTACTGAAGTATCACAATTTGACTAGTTCATTTTTATTATGTTCAAATTATTTTCCAACCAATTATGTTCAAATTAATTTCAGAATGTGAAGCACACCAATGTTTTCAAAAATTATTCTAATTAATGAGTTGCATTATTATTTCATTTACATTACTATTTGTTTTTTAGGGTATATTATAAGAAGACAAGCCAACAAATTAGAAAGCACTTTCCAAAGAGTTTCTTTAATGTGTTATTTAATGTGTTTTTCAGTCTGGACTATATATTTTTTTTTAAAGAATCACAATAGGGGACCTGTCCAATGTTACATTCAAAGCACACCCTCATAACAAAACGAAATACAACAGATACATGCAATAGTAGCAGAAACACAAGGTAATCTATTAAAAAAAGAAAATGTCATTCCTTTAGGTAGGTTGTCCAGTAATTTAGTTGTTATAAATTGATTTCCTTATGTCAATATTCATTTGTCAAGTGCTTTCAATAAATAAACATATCTTTGAGGTATTGGGCCGGAAAATTAAGTGAGACCGAAACTCTTGTCTGCTGAAACAGGCTGATTATTAGGAGCGTCTTCCTGGGCGCTCTTTTGGTCTTTTTCTTCCTTTGCTGATTCATCCTCAGCTGTAGTTCAAGCAACCGTTTCTTCAAACCAACCAACACAGATACAAGTTGCCACTGCAAACAAACTGCAAAGAACCTTCGTGGACCACATTCAAACTTTTTCAGGAGAGAAAAGGAAAGAGAGTCTTACATGCACAATTCAAGAGGCACCACCTGGAAGGAAGCTTCCCTGGAGAGCAGCAGGCAGGTAGGCTCTCTGCTTAACTAAGATTAAATTAGCCTATTCTAATTATTACCTGCTTTTAAGGCTATTTTTCTATCATATCTTAGTCTTCAAATTTTTATTTATTTTTAAACCCTTTACATTTTTGAAACTTTTGCAGTGTGATTACTAATCCACTTTTAGTTATATTTCAGCTATGGTTTAGCTGAATTTATAAAAAAAAAAAAAAAACGAGCTGGGCCTCAGCTATAGGAGGGCCTTGCTGCTGCTTCTTTGTTGTTGTTCTACACATCTTACTCCTTCAGCTGGAAGTCTAGCAATGCCTAGCTTTGATGTGATTTCTCTTATCTAATTTATTCTATTTTTATCCACTATTTATTATTTTACAATTTTTATTTACTCATGTTCCCTGCTCTGTCGGGAGGGCAGGATCCTTGGTATACTTGTGAGGAGCTCTGCCACTGTTTGCATTAGGACTCGTTTCTTCTCCACTCCCGATTCCTTTTCCTTTGGATTAAGGATTTGCTTCAGTGACTAGACTCTATGCTATATTATACAGCTCCTCCTTTATTGTGTTACTTAATATAATGAAGACAAGGAAAAGGAGCACATCTCTCACTGACCCGGTTCCTCAACCTTCTCTGAAGCAAGATTGAGGACTTTGTTTTAGCTCGGCCTCTCGGTTTGAAAGCTCTTGCTCCCTTTTGTCTGGCTGCTGCCGGTTGTCGCAATCTTCTGATGGTTGAGGGCATCGCCCCTCCCCCCCCCCTAAGTTGAGAACAAAGGCTTATCTAAAACTACGGCCCCCAACCAATCCTTAAATGAGCCTACCCTTACAGAGCTTTTGGCTCAGCAATGTTTCTTGGTCGCAGAAACTACAGCGAGCATTCAGCTCCAGCTTGATAAAGTAATAAGTACTTTAAACTACTTAGTTTCCTGGACTACCAATGGGTGCCCTGGGCTGACCGCTCGGCAGCCTGATGCGGCGGCAGGGTTCTCCCTGCCAAGCCTCAGCAAAAGCACTGGCCAACGTAATCATACCAATAGTTCGAACTTTACATCTTTTGACGCAAACAGTCACCTGGTCTTACAATCAAAACAGGTGGCCCACATCATTAATTCCATTAATGGCAACTTACCTCACTGGGGTTCAACACAGCTGGTGAGAGGCCATATATTACAGTTATTGGGGCTAAAAGCTGATGATTTGAAGAAGGTTGAACTTTTAACCTCTCCTGAACACTGCACTAGAGTGCTACTCAGTTTTGACAACTCTGACACCCCAAAACTATTTTTCAGAAGAGGATCCCTGTTAAGATCCTTCGGCATTCTGCCAAGAAGAGTCTTCAAAGATATGTCGATTAAGCCACTCTTGAGTAATCGACAATTTGTGAGTGGCAGGAGATTTATTGCCCCCAAAAGATCCTCAGCAGCACATATTAATGTGCCAACCTTGAATGCCATCTTGGATACTACATCACGTACTAATTATACACCTATCCCCGTAAAACCTCCAATTGGCGTCCTCTCAGATGGTAGCCTGACTGTTCCTCCTACAAATCAACCCCCTGCAGTGAGTAACATCTTACCAGGAAGCTTCCCTTGACTTGATCAGCTGGGAAGAAATGTCCCAAAAGGAAGCGACACCAGCCCAGGGCACCCGTGGTTCCTTAGTAAATAAGCCCCAGGGATTCCATCTATTTATGAGACTGATTTATGTCAAGACAATTTCTAGAACCAGGAGGAGACACAGCTCTTCGACTCCTTTTGTGCGCTTCCACAACCAGAAAGGTCCAAATCATAAAGCGTCTGGATCCAGTTAAATCCAAGCTCTGGAGTCTTTCACTACCTGATAAGGATTCCCTTGAACTCCAGGGAGTCTATACTGATTTACCAACAGAAGCTCCCTTGGCGCTCTCTCCAAAATGTCTAATTCATAAATTTGAAGATCCAGGGCTACTTCAAACTCCGTCTGTTGATGCTGCTGAATACTTGCCAGCTAAGCAACCAATTAATGCCACAAATACGAACTGGAGTGTGCTTAGAGCCCTACAGCCCCATGAACAAGGCTCACCTCCCCCCTTCTTCCCTGCCTTTGCCTCCTAAGAAGATGACCCTGCCACTTAACAACGGGTGTATCTTTTCGGATCCAAAGGGCGCTCTGGGAAAAATTAATCACACAGAATGACTATTAAATCTGGCAAAAAAAAAAAAAAAACCTGCACACTTAAGTGCCTTTCGTGGAACATAGCAGGTTGGGGGACAAGGTGTGGTACCACAGAATTCGCCAACTATATTCACTCATTTGATGTGGTCCTGCTTCAGGAGACCTGGGCATGCGATAAGATATCCCTTACAGGGTTTATGGTCATTTGCTTGACCGACACCAGACAATCTACGACAGGAAGGTCTAAGGGTGGTCTAGCTTGCTTGGTCTCTACTGCTTTGAAAGTGGAGACAGTGGAGCTGCCCCCCTGTGGCTCTTTAGCTATGGCACTCCTAATTAAGAGAGGATGCAGCAAACTGTTAGTGTTCAACGTTTATGTTCCCCCAACGATGAGGCAAGCTGATACTAAGGCTCAATGGGGCGTGCTGGAGAATTACATTACTTGTATGGAAACTAAATTCCCAGTGCTGTACATCCTTTTTTTTTAATAAAACAAGTTTTATTGGTTTTAAAGACAAACAAAACATAAGACATCAAAATATAAAACCTCCTTTCTCAAAAATTACTTATAAGTTTTAACAAGGCAAATAAAGCATTATTTTTTAAGGCATAGTTCCACATTATCACATTTCCATTTAAACATGTATATATCTTTTCCAAATTTCTCATTGTTTCTCCCTTCACTTTTATTCAATTATATTTCTTTCTATCAAATGCTGTACATCCTTATAAGGGGCGACTTTAATGCCCAATTGGGAGTCCAAGTTCCCCCATCGATTGAGGCACTCTACTCCCAAGAAACCCTCCAGGCCATAGGACACCTGATTTCAGCCAGACATTCTAAGGATGAATTAACAAATTTTGCTGGCATTCAGTTAGCCCCTTCAGCAGCCCAACACAATAAGATAATTCTTAATGGGAGTACCCTAGGTGATCTAGCTGGTGAGTTTACCTTTAGTTCCTCATGTGGAAGTAGTATTATTGATTTTGTGCTGGTATCCCAGCTTCTTAGAAAGGCAGTCCGTGCTTTTTATGTGGACTGCCTTACGCAGAGCGACCACAACCCACTGGTTACAATCATTGGGCTTTCCACAAATATACATCTCCCTAGGGGTCCCCAGATATTAGATCCCTATGTGGCCTCGTATACAAGGAGGGTCAAATGGTCTTCTAATACTGAAAGAAAGTTTCACTCTTTTTTATCATCTCCGGAGTGTCTCAGCCTATACAATCAGGCCTGGGGACAATCAGTAGTGGCCTGGGGACAATCTCGGCCTTTGAATCACTAATTAATAGTGTTCAAAGGGAGCTAGGAGCTGTCCATAGGCCGAGTAATTCTTGGTTTGACAAAGAGTGTCTGATGCTCAGGAACCAGATTAATCGGGTTTACCTGCTCTATCGTAATCGAGGGCATAAACGCCCACCAGAGGACTACTATCGCTTGAAGCGGGAGTATAAAGGACTAATTGCTAAGAAAAAGAAAGCTAAAGAGAGAGAGAAGTGGGACTTACTTCTCCTCTCCATCCAGCAGAAGAACACTCGATTATTTTGGCAAATTGTTGCCAACTCCTTGCCGGGTCATCAAGAACTCCCTCTCTGCTATATTTCCAACAGAGATTGGGAAAACCATTTCTTGGCAATTTTCCAGGCGTCAACAAGTTCGACCGTGCTTGGGCCATAGTTGCCTCCTGCAGTTCCTGGCTGGCAACCCGTGACTCATACTGAGATTACCAAGCTTATCTCCGAACTCAAGTCAGGCAAAGCCCCTGGCCCTGATGCTATACCCCCTGATCTGCTAAAATCCAATCCAGAGTGGTGGATTCCTCTCTTAGCAAGACTCTTCATGCATATCAATACCTCTGGCAGGATCCCTACCTCCTGGAGCTTAGCAATTATTGTTCCAGTTTTTAAACGAGGAAATAGGAACAATCCAGCCGACTATCGCCCCATAAGCCTGCTCTCCATCATTGGGAAACTGTATGCTAAATATCCCAACATAGACTCCTCACCTGGGTTGAGGAGTCCAATATTATTGGTGCTGAACAGATTGGGTTTAAAGCAGGCTGTGCCACACTGGACCACTGCTTTGTCTTAGTGTACCTGGTCGATAAATATACTTCCATACCAGGTGGCAAACTTTTTACTGCTTTTATCGACCTAAAGTCAGCGTTTGACTCAGTCCCTAGGGGACTGTTGTGGTCAAAACTGCTCAAAAGTTCTATCAATAGATGTCTTCTGTTCCTAATTGTACAACCAGGTCAGGTGTGGTCTGCAGGGAGAACTTTCAAATCCTATCCCGATTAAGAATGAAGTAAGGCAGGGTTGTGTTCTGGCTCCTCTTTTGATTAATTTATTCTTATCTGACTTGGCCTTTCACATTGGATGTATTGAGTCCCACGCCCCAAAGTTGTCAACTACGAAGATCCCGCTTCTCCTTTATGCTGACGATGCGGCCCTCCTTTCATTGTCAAGGCCAGGTCTGAAACGATTACTTTCTGCATTCGGGTCCTACTGTGCTGAGAACCACGTCTATTAATTACGACAAATCCAAAGTATTGGTGTTCTCTAGAGCCCAGAAATTGTATAACTGGGCTATCAATGGTAATGCTGTTAAGCAGGTTTTCCATTTTAAGTATTTAGATATTCAATTTCAGAACACCGGTGCTTGGACTAGACATTGAACCCAGGTGCTGAATTCGGCCTCAGATTTTAAGATTTTTTTATACCCAAGGAGGCCAGTTTATTCCTTCTGCTCACGTATTTACAAAGCCAAAGCTTTGGCTCACACTCTTTACGGAATTCCTATATGGATACGGGGCTTCAAGGATTTATTGAAAGAACCCAGGCTGTCTTTTTTAGAAAACTTCTGGGTCTTCCTCCTTGTGTTGGTTTTGCTCCGATGTACCTGGAACTGGGCACTCGATCAGTGGTTTCGGGTGCTCTTTCTGGCAAGTTCCTGGTAGCTACCTCTCCCTGGCATTTGCTGACTCTCATATTTCTTGTTGGGAGAGGGAGCTGATGAAGAAATTATACCTGCTAGGTTTTACGGGGGATGCCCTGGGAGATTATGGCCTTAAGGACGCCCAATTTAGGGTAGTCCAACGGCTTGTGGACATTGATTTGCAATATCTACGAGCCAGAGCTAACAAAACTTGCTCCCCTCTGATCTTCAGCCAATTTAATAATTACGGATTGAGGATGGCTTCCTATTTTTACACTCTAACCATTTCCAAATATAGAAGAGCTTTCTCCCTAGCTCGCTTTAATGTTCTGTCCTCAGCACTACTGGATGGGTGATTTAAGAGGCTCCGGATTAACGAACGGCTATGCCCCTGTGACAGAGCTGAGGTTGAAACTGTGGAGCATGTCCTTTTATATTGCCCTATGTATAATGCAGGCAGATCTAAGTTACTGTCTCTCCTTGAAACAGACCCTTCTAGACCCAATGTTAGTAATTTGTTCTTATATTGTCTAGGGCAGGGGTCTCTAACCTTGGCAACTTTAAGCCTGGAGGACTTCAACTCTCAGAATTCCCCAGCCAGCAAAGCTGGCTGGGAATTCTGGGAGTTGAAGTCCTCCAGGCTTAAAGTAGCCAAGGTTGGAGACCCCTGGTCTAGGGGATGGCTCCTCATACATCACTTCTCAGGTTTCCAAATTTTTTTTGAAGAGCTGTAACCTTCAGAGGAGAATGCTGTAATTCCCCTTAGTCAAGTTTTTGGTGACCAATTGTTCATGATTAATTTTCCCATGTTCTTCTTTTGTTGTACTTGTGTTTTGGTCTGTGACCACAAATAAAGTATTATTATTATTAATATCTACATAAGCTATTTCATAGGTTCACTGAGATTTTTAAAAAAATCTTAGTTGGTCCTTGTCTAAAAATTCTCATCCCAATATTTCTTTTTTAATTTGATAATAAAAATTGAGATTTTTTTTCAAGATTTATTTGATAAAAGATAAAAGGCAATTAACATCTCTAAAATTCCTTCCTCCTATTTTCCTTACAACATTCCTATCAGGTGAGCTGGGCTGAGAGAAAGTGACTGTCTCAGTTATCCAGCCAGCTTTTACGTCTAATGGGGAGGAGGGGCTAGTTCTCAGTTTTCTATTTCTAGCCTAGTGCTTTAATCCCTAAACCAAACTGACTTTGGGGTTTTTTTGTTTTGTTTTTTCTTTAATTTTCTTTGGGAACTTTAATTAGGAACCTTATTTTCAGCAAGGACTTTGTTTTCTCAAATGAATTTTAAGAGTCTAAATAATATGAACATGATATGCCAAAGAAATTCAACTGAATTTGTACAATTTATCATGTCATATCCACCACTGATGGCTAAGGGAGGCTTATCTTTCTGAATGCATATGTATAATGCAACTGATTAGCCTATCAAATGAGTAGTGTAACAATGAGCCGCAAACAATGTCAACAGCTCTTCTAATGAGTTTGCAAGGCCGTCACTCATGGCAATGAATATGGATACCACATTGGAAGCAAACAGAAAGAGGAATTAATTAATTGTGCAGAACTTCTTCTTGAATAATTTGTTTCAAGGTGGTATAAATCCTCTGGGTTATTTTAACTTTATATACTTTGATGATTTTCAGTACAAATAAGGAAATGTATCTATAAAAAATATTAGAGTAGGAGACCAAATGTGAAAGTTCAGATACATTCCCTATGGTTTAAAACAACTTACATAATCAATTATTCTGTCTGGAGCACTTGCTAATGAATCTCCTTGAATAACCATATGTGAGATCCAGCTGACCGCAATTTCCATTCATCAAATTTAAATATATTATAGAGACTCTAGGAGAAAATTAGAGGAAACCTGTCTACAAAAAATAATTTGCTAGCCAACCAATACAATAATGCTGAGAATTGTAGATTTTCAAAATATGTTATTTAGCAGTATCAATATGGATTCTCTAAAGGATTTTTTACAATAAGGAACACAAAAATATAACAGAGCGAAATGTAATTCAAAAACATTCATATTATACAGGAATTGGATTTTGTATATCAAGTACAGCACTATATTTTGGTTTTAAATAGAGGTTAGATCCATAAAATTGTGCCTTAACAACAATAAAAACTTGTTGGACAAATAACTAATTTCTTGCATATTTAAACTCAAACTCCAGATATCATTGATACAGTACTTGATCAACAGTACCAAAATGATAACAGCAGAACTCTGAAAAAGTCCCATACTTCATCTGATAGTTTTCAGTTTTGTTTAAGTTTAATAGGATTTCACAGGGCAAAGACAGATATGAATTTCCCAGTTAAAACCAGTGCTCACTCATGGATTTTCCAGAGATAGCCCACAATATGATAAAACTAGCCATGTGCATATTGTTTGTGGTATCGTTACTAGATGACTAGATGAAATAGTATCCTGGATTGTGGTGACTCATTAAAATAAGTTTTCTTTATAAGACCTCTTTGGATAGAGTTTGTATGAGCACACAACATTCATGATATTCAGCTTGAACCACCAGTATTACTACCTACACAGGATTTCTTCCATCAAGTGGCTTCATGTCATATTTGAGAACTTTCCACAACATGCTTTTTTACAACCTCCTTCACCTGGGTGTTTGTCATATAAGTTTGCTAGATTTCCTCATCTTTGGTGCTGCTAGCTATGAAATGGCCCTGAAAAGCACAAGGTTAATGGAAGCTGGTGTTCTGGATGCACCAGGAAACTGGTTAGTGCTGATTATCCTGATCAGCTGCAGCTACTTGGTTAGTTACAGGATAAATCAGCCAGGGAGGGCACATCTGCTGAAGCCCTCTTTCAGCTTAAGTCTACTTTGTTGAGTATTAGGATATGAAAGATAAACCCTCTCATTTAATGCCCTTGAAACTTGCCACATAAATAAAATGTACAGTGGAACAGAAAGGGAGCTATTTTATTTATTCATATATTATTATTATTATTATTATTATTATTATTATTATTATTATTATTATTATTATTATTATTATTATTATTGTTGTTGTTGTTGTTATTGTTAGTATTAGTATTATTATTATCATCATCATCAACAACAACATATTCAATATCCATATAGACAGTGTGTTTTCTGGTTACAATTCTTTTGAACAATATTCAATATCATAATAGTGATGATATTCTCCAGCTACTATCTTAGATAGTACCAGTGCTTTTCCTTCATAATATTAATACATATTAATTATTAATACTAATAAGAATTAATAATAGCTAAGAGTAATCATCCATAATGATAAAATTAATCTTTCTCTTGTAATTTTAAAAGTTCTAACTTCTGTATCCCTGTTTTAATCATAGATAGAACAAATCCCATATCTCAAAATATTAAGTGTCTTTCTTTTCTTTAATTTCAAGAGTCTACTCATTTCTGCACATTCTAAGATTTTTTTACGATTATCTTCTCTTCTGTAGGGATCTCCTCACCCTTCCAATGTTGTGCAAACATGATTCTCGCTACTGTTAACATATGTACTATTAAATAAACAATCCTTTTACTGTCTTTTTCTGGTATAATGCCCAACAGAAATATTTCCAGTTTTAGATCTATATGTTCCTTTATCATTTTTTTTCTATCCAGGTATTTTTGTCCAATATTTTTTTGATTTTGGACATGTCCACCATATGTGGTAGTACAAACCCGGGATCTGGTTTCATTTCCAAACTTGGCAGACATATCTTTAAACATCCTGGCTAATCTTGCTGCAGGGAAGTGCCATCTATAAAACATTTTGTATAAATTTTCTTTATATGCAGTGGACATTGTTAATTTATAGTTTCTGTCCCACAATGTTTGCCATTTATCCAATTCTATAGAGTGCCTAAAGTTTTTGGCCCATGTTATCATGGTTTCTTTTACTTGCTCTTCTTCCAATTATTTACTCAATAAATAATTATATAACTTTTAATTAGTTTCTCCTCTGGTCCTGTTAAAATTTAATCCAGTTCTATTGGTTCTTTATGAAAACCATATATTTTAGCATCTTTTTAATATCTAGATTGTATTTGTACATACAGCCACCATGTTAAGTCTATCCCTTGTCTATTCAATTCCTGCTTGTTTTTCAATTTCCACTTTTCATTCAAAATATCCTTATATCTAACTATATTTCCCATATCTATCACATTTGGGTATGTCAGTGCCCCTCCATCATGGAGAACCAGACTGGTATTTTCAAATATTGTTTCTCCTTGATTTTTGCACATATTGAAAACAAAGTGTTTCAAATATAATGTCCATGAAAATATTTGTGTTTTATTGTTCCCATACCTTAGGAAGGTATGCCACCCCAGTTGCAAACCATATCCCTCCAAAGTTCATAGTCATCTATGGCTCAGAGTTATTCATTCTTTTAACCAAGAAGAGCAGCTGCCTGGTAGTATAATTCCCAGTTTGGCAACGCAAAGCCTCCTCTATTATTAGAGTCTTGTAGTAATTTCAGACTTATTCTTGCCATTCTACCTTGTCAAATAAATTTTGATACTGTTCTATTTAATTCCTATAAGTATTTCTTTTCCAGCTTTTTTGGAATTGTTTGGAATAAGTATAACAGCCTCCATAAGATATTCATTTTGATGGTGGCTATTCTTCCTAACAATCCAGTTTAATTTGCTGTATTAATTTTAAAGAATTATCTTCTTTTATGGTTATACTGAAAGGTAATTTCTAAGTATTTTACTTTTTTTACTGTCTGAATGTCTATCTTTTCCATTAAAACTTTTTTCTGTTTGTCAGTAAGGTTTTTGACTAAAATTTTAGTTTTCTCTTTATTTTCAATCATGCCACATTAACCTAATCTTCTTTATTAATTTGGGTCCCATTTCTTGCAGGTTCTCTATAATAAAAACCAAATCATCTGCAAAAGCTTGTAACTTGTATGCTTCCTTTTTTATCTCCATGTATTTTATGAATGGCCATGACTCGTTCAAATGAAGCTAATTCAAATCATGGTCATTATGAGCAGCCTTAAATATTTTACCAGGAAAACAGGAATGATCCTAATGCTTATTTCTGCCTTGCATGAACAAATTATCCAGCCTAAAGAATGGAAAGAGATCCATATAACTGTATTCTGTTTTTATAGAAGTTTATATTTATCTTGGTTTGAATTTAATTCTCCCCCTCCAAGAACTACTCAATACTAGAGTCATTTTACAGCATACTTTAAAATATAGGGAGGAAATCTAATTAACATTTGGATAATTAAAACATTACATTCTGCATACAAGAACAAAATATATATCTTTAACAAGAAAAAGAGAATTTCTCATTGAACTAATAGAATTTAATGATCCTTTTTAATTATCAACTTTTCACTTATTCTAAATAATGCACCTAGGTGTTAATGTCTGCTCACAGGTGATGTCTTTCAAAGCCAATGCAACTAATTCGCACCAGGTCCAATTACTTATTTTTATTTTCACCTTTCAAAACAAATTACACAAAAGGAACTCATGTACTTCATTTCCAAAATGATACATTAATGAGAAAATCAAGTCCCGTTTCTCAGTTTTGCTCCCATAAACTGAGGTGATTTCAATCCGGCAAAGGCATTTCCATTACCATATAAACCACATTAATAGCACATTCAGCACTGTACAGAAAGAGGAAGGATTATACACAGAGGGTTTCCACCCAAGAGAAATTGAAAACAGTAAATCTTCAAAACTCACAGAAGCCAGAGAAAAATAGCAAAAGAAGTGAAATGTGCCCAATCATTGCTTCCCATAACAACCTAACTAAGAACTAGCCAAAGGACCTGATCAATTTGGGGGAAAAATAAGCCACAGAGTACAAAATTATATAATAAATAAACCTATCTAGATCAAGCTATCCAGAAAGTACACTAAGATTTTGTGTTTAAAAAAATTATCTAAAAGCTCACCCCAGTATTTTTTTGTTTTTAATTTTCCAGTTAAAATGGAGATTATGGGTTTTTTTTATTATTTCCATAGTACCATTTATACATTGGTGAACTGAATTTCAAAAAGGCCTTTGTTTTTTTCAAATGAATGTTAAGATTCTAAATAATATGAAAAAGATATGCTAAAGAAATTCAGTTGAAATTGTACAATTTATCTTGTATCATATTTCCCAGTAATGGTAAAGCAGGCTTTTTTCCCTGATAAATACAATGAGAAAGCATAGGTAACTAGATAAATAAGCATAGGTAAATCAATAATATTCCATGGATTGTAAGTCACTGTGAAGGCCTCTTTGACACGTGTTAGGATTTAGATGTTTCATTAAAATATTTAAAAGTTCCAAATAGAAAGAATTCCAGGAATTCTTTAAGCACATTGTTATAAATAGAGGTAGTCTTCAATTTACGACCACAATGGAACCCAACATTTGTGCTGCTAAGCGAAACGTTTGTTAATTTTGCTTCATTTTATGACCTTTCTTGCCACAGATGTTAATCACTATATTTATTACGTTAGTAACTAGTTGTAAAGTGAATCTGACTTCACCACTGATTTAGCTTGTCAGAAGAATACAAAAGGGGATCACAAAACCCAGGACACTGCAATTGTCATAATTATGAGTCAGTTGCCAAGCATCCAAATTTTGATCATGTGATTTTGGGGCTGCTGCAACAATTATAAGTATGAAAAATAGTCGTAAGTCATTGTAACTTTAAAGGTTCAAAGTTGTAAATTGAGGGCTACCTGAAAATGACTCTAATTATTCTAAATATTGTATATAGTTATAAAACTTCCCTATTTACCTGTTAGCACTATTAAATTTAGATTTCAATAACCTTATCTGAATTTGAGATTTGTCATCACAACATTGCTTTAAATACACATCTTCACTGGAAGTTTTGAAATACACAGCCAATCACTTTTTGTTTCTGTTGTGAATTTACCCGGTAACACACCATTGTGCTCTATGCAGTGACTGAAAAAAATCCCATCTAAAAGATCGTAAATGATCTATTGCATTTCTATTCATTCTTCCACATGATTTATCTGCCAATATAAAAGCGGCATATCTCAAAATATATCAGTTTCAACTATATCCATTTCTGTTTGACATTTATGAGTAGGTTTACCGATGATTTTTTTTCAGCTAACTTAAAAGTGCTATAGAAATAATCTCAAGTAGGCCTGGCATTCGTGTTACAAGCAGGGAGAATGGGAGGATCTATTGAATTGCCTGTGGTAGAGAGGAAGATCAAATCTTGATTTGTCAGCTGCATAACATGGAGGTTCTTTCATTTCTGTCACGGTTCAGCTGCTTTAATCAGGTCAGCAAGTCATTTCAGTCATTTTGTTGAACTTCCAGGTCCAAAACTTGGATTGTGGTATTGCTGCACTGATGGCATCAAGCCACGCTTTTTCTGAAAGAAATGGGTTTGTGTTCTTCTTTTAATCAGTACATGGTGTCAACAACAAGCAACTGCTGTGGCAGCCTGGCATTAAACCTAAAGAATTGAGTGTTTTTTGTTATTGTTCAGGAACACCAACACAAAGTGATGCATTTGTTATTCCTGAGGGTATAAGGATATCTGACTTATTGTTGATTTATAACCTATTCTAAAACAGAAACCTGTTCAAAATCTGGTCCACCATCCAAAACTAGACAATCGATTTATTAGGAAGTTTGGGCAACAAGAGTTGTAGAACAATGCCTAGCTTCTCACTGGATGTGCATTGGCAATGCAACAACAGAATTAAAGCATAACCTGTATTCTGCTGTTAAGGAAGGAGAAAAGACAAGAAGTGAAGTTTTATGGTCTAGCTAGTTTACCGAATACCTTGTCAATAATGTTGCTCTGCACTCTCCAACAAGTCTGTTGTGGAAACCAGAAACCTGGTTTCAAAAGGAATGTGGCTTCTCTATTCCGAATGATGCTACTCAGCATGGCTCATATTCTGATGCCACTAAGTGGGGAAGCACTGGTTTTATACTATATGGACAAGAAGGAAGTTAGTTGTATTCCCTTCATTCTAATGAACCTTGTAAATATCTGGTAAGGAGAGAAATGTGGTTGATCTCTCTCTCTCTCTCTCTCTCTCTCTCCCTCCCTCCCTCCCTCTCTCTGTGTGTTTTCTATAACCAAATACCCTCATATAGCTTGTGTCTGTTATCAGAAAAACAGTAGAACATGTTTATTCATTTTCTATACATATCTCAATGATATTATTTGCCATTTCTTTCAAATAGGAAGCCAGATACAGTCCATAGAAAGATCCCAAAAGAATCCCTTCTACTATTGATTTGTAGTACAAGGTCAACATTATAGATTAGATCAGCAGGAAAGACACTCATTGATTATCATTACATATGCCTATCAGTACATGCCAACTAAACTGTCAACATGCTTGTATAAAATGCAAACTTACATTTTTCAGTTTTAATATGGAAAGTGAACCTTGAAGGACATTATATGCTGTTCTGAAGGACACTCCAAAACAGTTTTGTTCTTGTCTAATGCAAGACACACAGCGAACTGAACATCTGTGCATACTATATCACTATGTCTGATCTTATTCTTATCAATGTGCTATACCTGTTCAGCATCTTTCTGAATGACAATCATGTTCCCAAATGTTGAATTAAGTATGGGGCATGGGAAGGGGTTGTAAATTACAAAAATACAGATGATGTAAATTTGTAAAGGGGAATTTGGGTATATGTTAAACTTAAACTTAATTTCTCAGCTTAATTTCTGCATCAAGCAACAGTGTGGATAATTTCTCTGTAATTACTTCTGTTTATGGTGATGGATATGTGGAACTAGAGAAAAAATTGAAAGAATTGAACAGTTCTAAATATTTCTTCCAACTTTAGTTTTAGTCTCATTCACTGTCAGCTGTTGACTTTCCTTATAAGTTAATCTTGGTGTTACATATTTAGCATGAAGTCTGATATTTGTAGACCAGTAGCAGAAAACAATGTATCAGTCCATTCCAACTGTGGCTCTTCAGATGTTGCTGAACTACAATTTTTTGCCACTGGCCAAGCTGGCTGCATTTGCCAGAAGTTATATTTTAGCATCATCTACAGTAGGGGTGTAAAACTCGCGGTGTCATAGCAGTGTCATGTGATGTATCACAACTTTTTCCCCCTTCAGTAAACCATCACGTGATGCATCCAGCCCGCAATTGGTGAGTTTGACAGCCCTGATCGAGAGCAAATTTCCCATTTCTTGTCTACCCTTCACTCAGCATGTTGGATGAGAAACTCAGAGTTCCTATCTTCAACTTCTTAAAATAATTCCATCTTATCCTGGGATCAGGTCTCTGCGTACATTTTTTTTTTTTTTGCTTTTGAATCCAAAGCACAAACCAGCACAATAATAATGCTTTCTCAAACAGTAAACAATATCATCATATATGCGTGGGAAATCTATCCACTGGGAATTTAGTCTGCTCACAGAGCTAAAACTCCATTAACTTAGATCTAATGAATCTATTCAATAAATCCAGCACCAGTAAATAAAGAACTGTGGAATCAACTTCTCATAAACCACTAGATTTAGCTGTGATTGTATGTAATGATCCCATTATTTTGAATGTGCAAAATACACATTCAAAACACGTGGGTGTTGAATGCTGCCAAAAATGCAGCATTCAACACCCACATGGACAGTAATCCTTGCTTTCAGACAAAGCTATGATCAAGATCCCACAGCTCTAACTCAAGATACTTGAGTTTCAGCATTCCTGGAGAACCCAATTATATGTATTGTTGGCTTTATTAATTGTAAACACATGGAAGTATAACAAAGGCAAGGGAGAAGAGGAGGTATGGGAATCTGCCCGAACACAGAACCAAGTTAACTGAATTCAAATTCAACATGGACAAGGCATGAGAAGATGTGATGATACTTGAAAGCAAAGGAAAACAGTGGTGGGCCTCTATTCCATTCTACTCTGAAGCTGGTGATGATCATATTCTTCCTTTTCTTGAAAACCAACATTTACATTCAAGAATGTCCATAGGATATGGTTTTTTTAAAGTCTACAGCATACAGCATACACTGTAAGTGATTACTGTAGAATACTGGATTTTTCATTAATGAAAGCCTCATATATCTAGTAAAATTTGCTACTTGTCTTACACAACTAGAAGTGCTTACTTTTATAGCTTTCATCTTGGTTCAGTGACAGCTTCTCCTGAGATAGTCTTCCCGGAGTATCTTTTTATTTGTGGATGATGGACAAGTTGAAAATATTGAACATGTCCATCTCTTGGCATATTCTACAGGGGCATATGTACAACTGTTTGAAAAAGTCCTGCATGCTTTACAGTTTATGATTTATGACATTTTTGGATAGGCCATTGATTTTATGATATTTTATGCTAAATGCTGTGCAAATATTGTTATATTTAAATAAATATTGGTGGTTTTTAAGTGAAAAGCGTAAGCTTTTTGCAATTTGCTGCTGTTTGGATGGGGATTGTGAATTTTCTTGCATGCTTACAATGCATGCTTACAATGAGAATGAAAACAGATTAACTGATGCATACCCAGTGGCATACATGTTGCAATTACTAAGGCCGATGCTAATGTTTTGTTAACATTTTTATTGTTTGTGGCCCTGAAAAGGACCATTTAGGTAACCAAATACGGTTACTAATATGAAATTGGCCAGCCCTTATTGTTATAATTAGGCAGCATCGCTTCGGCATAGACTGTATAAGCCTTTCCATGTGATCTTTGGTGACAATGTGGTGCCAGGCTGCAATAATGGATTCAATCAGCTCCTGCTTGGTCTTTGGATGCTTCTTGTTTATTTCATAACCAATCTTGGCCCAAGTTCTCAATTGGGTTCAAATCCAGGCTCTAAGCTGGGCAATCCAGGAGTCAAACACCATACTTTTTAATCCACTGCTGGACGGATTTGGCTCAATGACAAGGACCATTGTCATCCTGGAAGTAAAAGTCCTTCCCTACAAGTTGCTGAGCTGAAGGAAGCATGGTCTTTTCCAGGACTTCAACATACCATGATTCCCTGCACGATTTGTATCTGACCAATACCAGAAGCAGTGATACAGCCCCAGATCATCATGTGCAATGGATGCTTCACAGATAGATTCAGGCAGTACGGCCTAAATTCTTCAGCTGGAAATCTTCTGACATACTTATTGCACTGATTTCCAGTCAAGTAGAAATCAATCTCGTCACTGAAGATGACCTTGGCCCACTGTTCGTTGGTCTACTTGGCATACTTCTTGGCCCATGCACGTTGATGAGAGCGGTGAGCCTCTGTGAGCAAAGGTTTACTTCGAACCCTGCAGCCTTTGAGCCCTCTGGCAAGCAGTCTGCAATGCACTATGCCTGTGCATGCTTTTACATCACATGTTTCACCCCAAATTCTTGTAATCTGAGGTGAGGTGAGCTTCCTGCCAGCCATCGAAATGCATTGCAGAGACCGATCTTGCCATTTTGACAACTTTCTTGGTCTTCCAGAGCAGAGCCTGTCATCAATTGAACCAATTATTTGGTATTTTTCAACCACTCTGCTCACTCTGGTGCAATGGCATTTCACTCTCTTGGCTATTTCTGTACAGGAGTAACCCTCTTCATAAAGCACAATGATGCAATGCCACTGCTCAGTACTGGTGAAAGCAAAGGCCTTCATCCTTGCCTGCAGCCAGAGCTAAATTAAATTTCTTGATGCTTTTCATGCCTATTTATAATCAGAGAGTATGACAACATTGATTGGCTCATAGATTTAGCCCCTGTGCATTTTGATTGGTCAGCCAAAGCTCGCTGCTGATTGGCTACTTTCGATCCTAACATTCTCGAAAATGCAAGTTGTGTTTTTGTTTTAGCACATAAACTCACTCAAAACCTTTAAAAGACTTTGGTTATATTAATAAAAATTATGCATCTCAATCCGACTACAGAAATTTTCATCAAAGTAATAATTTTGCATGGTTTCTATGAGTGAAAAGTTGATTAAACATGTAAATACAGCTTAAAACTGTAAGCATTCAGGACTTTTTCACACTTTAAATAAAATAAAATATATTTATTCACCCTTTACTCTCTAAACTGCTAGGCTATACATATCAGTTGTATATTTATATATTATATATATAATTTGCAACAATGATCCTGCCATAAACTACAGTGTGATAAAAGTTCTGTGTAGCAGTGTGTAAAATTCAATGGAACTGATGGATAGGAAATACTAATCTGGTCTGACACAACCTATTATTGTATTTTGGCTTCAATTCTTTTATATATAGTTTAATCATTTATAATGTAGCTTGCTTTTTAGTTTTATAGAAGGCATAGAATGTCACCTTTGTAACATTTTATTACAGTGTATAGCATTTAGAGTTACTTTAAATATTGTGTGAGAGATCTTATAGTTTAAAATTATACTTATAGTTTCCATGTTATTATGTTACCATTAAACTTTGTAATGATTATCTACACGGTTTATAGATATTGATTACTTTAAAGCTGTAGTTTATTAATTTAGCAGCCAATTTTGTATTTTTTAGGCTTCACTTTATGGTGAGCAAATAAAGGAATTGACTGACTGATTGATTAGTTGGAAACTTCACAAATCTGCTGTGTACAAAAACAATATCTTTCCTTTTAAAACATCACAATCATATTATATAGCAATCCAGTCTTGGTATGTTTATAAACAGCAGGTTTAGATTTTACAAACTAATCACTTAGATACTGTCTGGCTTCTCAATATCAACAATTGCTTTCATTCCAAAATTTTTCCATCATTCTAAAATGCCACCATCTCTTTTTTTTCTGAAACTCAAGTTGCATCAAGTTATTTAAGCTCTCTGATTTTTCCAATATCTATTAATTCTGTAATTCAGTTGCTTCAGCCCAACATCATTTGGATGATGTTTTATGGAAATATCACTGCGATAACAGACAATTTATTCAAGAAAGATAATGAAGGGGCAACTATTTTGATGTGTCATTTCCCTGGAACATGACATTCAGAGTCATGCCTGGAGGATGAACTAAACTGCATCCATTAAAAACATTTTTTAATTCCATGAAATTATAATATTAACTCCGTTGAGAAAACTGAAGCAGAATACTAAACAAAACTGCCAGTTAGTAGCATTTAATTCTTGGTAAAGAAGAACTAACTTATTTGGGGAAAAGGAAAGATGATACAAATTTGTGACAGAGACATATGTACACTCTGATGAATTTTGAAAGCAAGAATTTCTTTTTCATTCTAAAACTGTATTTTCTAAGTTTCTGAAATTATGTTCTGGCTTCTCTACCAAGTTGTCAAATATGATCTTTTTACTTTTTTTTGTATAAAATAACATCCAGCCTACAGAAAAAAACCCTAACAAAATCAGAAAGTTTTAATGAAATATTTTGGTTGATTCTAGGAAAGGTTTTATATCCTGTTAACATTTTCCTTCATTTCATTCAAATAACTCATCCATATTTTCTTTCTAAAGAAATTCATCCACTTTAAATCTTTATTATTTTTTCCATGTCTTCTTCATTGCAAAATGATAAATTATCTGTGACATTTTTAAGTAATAAAACTGACTCTTCAGGGAAAACTTAATCAAATAATGGGAACAACCCTTTTCCCCATAAACCTCAATTAGATGGTACCAAGGACAGTATTAGGTGGCTATATTTTGAAGAAATAGACTGGAATGGCATAGTGCATTTGGTAGCTTTTATTTATCATCACTTTCTATGCTGAAACTATTTTCTCTCAGTTTTATTCAGCTGTGTCCCTGGTTGTCTGAGCAAAATTGCAAAAAAAAAAAAATATTTGAAAAAATGGAGAATATGCTATCTTTATTAAATCTCACCTTTCTGGTGCTCAAGTTTATATTTAAGTCAGATATCAAACTACAAAATCAATATGTATAGATGATTGGTTTTTTATAAGCTTAGAATTTGGCTTGGATAGTACATGATACCCACAAGAATTGTAAGACTACAGGTTGTGTTGAGATGGAAAAAAAACAGAAATGCAATGGCAAACCATGGTTGTATCTTTGTCCACAAGAATTGCATGATTGTGTCCCTTAATGGTTCTGCAACAATTTAGATAAGATCCTGAATTACACAATTGCACATAGGAAAAGTCATTAATAGTTTAAAATGTTGGAAAGTGGTATTGGGGAATTCAAAGCAGTTTTTTGGAAATGAATCCAAAAGTGTTGCATATGATTCAGAGATCTCCTCTTTGGTAAGAGAAGTCAAAATCATGTTCATGAACAGCACAATGGAAGCTCTACTTGGTTTTGATATGTAAATCAGACAGACCTTCATTTGCATTGTTGTGGTTTCCATCTTTTTTTTTTTTAATCACATCCTTTGGACAACCCCAACATCTCTGGGTGTCCATATGGTTATCAAAGTTCAACTGGGGGGAGGGGACAGTATAGTTCACTGCATGTGGCCAGTGGAGATAAATTATGTATTTGAAAAGAAAATAGCACTATGATACAGAAGGGGGATTTTTATTTGCACTCTCCCCTCTCTCCTTTAATTTCTTGTGTTTCTCAAATATGCAGAAAGGACAATGATGATTTGCCTAGGCTAGTGGGATTTAAGATGATGAACCAAAAAAATGACACAGGGTCAACCATCAGATTTCAGAGATATCAAGCAAGAGAAACGGAATTTCCCCAGACCTATCATATGTCAGTCCATTCATCCATCAGTGCCTTTTTATTATTTGTGGTGGTGACAGTATGAACAATAATGACACTCTTTTTTCTCCTCTGCCTCCCTCGTGAGCAAGCTGCTGCCTTCCCATTCAGTTATGTCAAGAAAAGTGGTATATCAGTATAAGCTGCAGCTGTCTACCACCTTTAATTAGATTATTTCCCCTAGGTGAGTATGGCAGTAAACTGAACCAATCCTACACTGCCCTTAGGGCTGTTCTCTGCTTCAGGGCCTTCATTAGCTCTGTAATCCCAAAGGAAGTGCCTGACTGGCTGAGCTCTCTGCTACTCTTAGATTCCAGGGACTCCTTAGCATTGCAATGTGGGCAGGATTCATCTGCATAGCATTTTTCCAGACCAGGTATCCTGGCATTTTGCCATTGGTATGTCATCCATCTGAGGGCCATATATGGAGGTCCCTGTGGTTTAAGATGAAGAATACTCTATAGTAAAGTGGGGTAAACACGTATATGTTTAGGATGAGTCTTTTCAATAAAGGGGCAAGAGAAAATGAGTGAAGGCATGAGGGTGACTAGATGATAGCAAAACACACACACACAAAAATCAATCAGCTTGTCCATAACAAAAATCAAGATTAATTCATACCAGTGTTAGGAATGGCAAACAGGCACAATTTTTTTTTTAACCTTTCAAGAACTTTTCTGCCCAGCATTTACAAAAAGGATATAGGAGCAAAGTATTTTTATCCACATGAGAATAGAGGGGAAAGATCTTCTTCCAATCCATTTATGTCTAAATGGTAATTCCTAAGAATTATGGTGCATGATATAAGAATAAAAAATAGACACAACAGTATAGATTCTCCACTATTACTATAATTGCTTGTGGATTAATACACATCTAGCATTAAATTCTGAAATGGAAGATATCTAATAAAAGTTCCTGCAACAGTAATTGTACACCTTTATATACTTGTTATATAAGTTACAATTAAAATATTCATAGTAATAGCAAAAAAATGGATAAAGTTTACATTTGTTAAAGGGCCATTGTCATGTATTCAACAACTTATTAGTGGATAACTGGTTGTCTATAATCTTATACTCCAGAAGATGAATGTTCTTTAAATATTGAAGCCATGTGCATCAAATTAATTTGTATGAGTCTTTTAACAACAAATCAGTACCTCCCTTCTGACAGCATGCTAAACAGGTGAGAAAGATTCCCATGAATTTATATACACACATTCCCCAATAACGTGTCAAATTTACATTGATAAATGTGTGTAAAACACACAGAGGGGTCCAGCATGGTCTGATACTGATCTAAAGAGATAATGCACAGCATATTAAAATGGTCAGCTCAACAACAGCTGCTGTTTTCAATAAGCTCACAGCTGGGCCCTCCCCATCTCCCCGAAAACAGTGCCTCCACCATGCCAGACACATGCCTCATCCTTTGTTCCAACCGTCTACTGTTGAAGTTAAATATCATTCGCTGATAATCAGCACCTCTCCCCACACAGCTTGTTTGCAAACCTTCTCATTTTCAACTCCTTGTTGCCCAAGTTAAAGAACAGTGAATGTACAGTAAGTCCTATCACTGTCATCATCAGCAACCCCAAGAGATTTCTCAACAAATTTTATTGTAATGTAATTTTGAAATTTAGATATATAGCATCTGACTCCTCTTATTACATCCAGATTTATGAAAATAATTCAGGGGAACCCAAAAAATATTTAATCTTTCTGTGATTTTTAAATGTGGTTCTTACGCTAGATTACTGTTCCATTTTATTTTATTGTGTGTGTGTGCGCGTGCGCGGACACACACACACACACATATACAGGTTCACTGTTGCAGAATTTAAGGATAAATCAAGATCAGTAATTGTCAACATTTAGAATTATGATACCAAATCATCACAATTTCACCTTGCAACCTAACTTTGCATTGTCTCCTGATTCTATAGTATACTTATCCAACTATCCTTCCATGTGAGATAAACTAGATTATCAAAGCATCAAATTTAGCTGTGGTGATAAGCAGTATCCACTATGCTCAATGCAACATGCCCCTCCCTCAAATTAATTATGTAATTAAGAGTCGATTTAGATTTGTCAGTATCCTCAGTGAGGGCCCACGCCATCTTCAGTAAAGCTGACCTCCATAACTATAGTACTTCTTCCTTATCCAGTCACGTAAGTTGATATTTGACTCATTATGAGCTGAGCTCATTTTCTGAAGTATTTATTGGCTAATTAATCCCAATGACACATCCTAAAAGTTGATGCCAAGTCAGCAACTGGATATACAATTGTAGTGCCATGAATGTCTATCTTCTATACTGTATACAACCTATACTATATTCTTTAAGCAATGATAAGAGGCAGATGTACAGAATACATCCAAAATCTGGGACCCATGATTCCAAAGGGAATTAAATTTAGGGAAGCTGTGAATACTTCAGTTCTGCTGGGCTATTACTGCAATCATATGATGCTCCTTTTGAACATTCTGTGATAGTTTCAATGGGAAGAGAAGAGAAAGGAAGAGCACTTTTACTTTTCAAGGACACATGGAATGCTGAACTTGAAGGTCCTCTAGATTCCAGAGCCCTGGAATGCTGCTGAATGTTCCAGTTCCAATAGCAGTACCATTAAGAGTGCTATGCCTTTACTACGTCTTCTCAGCAGCTCTAAGAGTAAGCATTCATTTCCAATACAACAGTGCCTAAGAGTAGCATCCAATCATGGAACAATACACTTTGTGGTCTGAGTATGGACATTTCTCCCAATTTATCAAACCACTTTCTTGTTTTGTCAGCTCTGCCTGGTTTGCCTGGCACCTCACAGGCATCTTGCCATCAAAGGTTAGAAGGAAGGGAGGGAGGATGAAAGGACAATAAAGCTGTGTGTGTGTGTGTGTACATGATGGGAAATCAGGAGGGGGGGGGATGATGTGATACAAACCCGAGCAGCCAGATCTAGTTTGTGCCAGCATCCCAAGGCCAGGTACCCTTAGAAAATATGCAGATTATCCCCAAACATCTCAGCGTTCTCAAAACATTCCCACTCCAGCTGGCAGGAAATGGACTGGTCTTTGGGGGAGGGATGGGCTGTCAGCAACCTTTTTTGTGTCTTTTGAACATAGGAAAAACTCAGAGGTAGTCTGACTTTACTGCAACCAACACCCTTAGAAAAATAACCCTTTGCTTTAATTTAATGGAGTCGAGGGTCTTTCTTTCCTAATGGATGAGATTGGGGCAGATCTGACATATTTTTAGAATCAAATAAAGAAACAGTTTCATTTCCAAACTTTATTTTGACATGCTAAACCCCTTTAGTTACAACTCAGGCTTGAGTTGCTGAATGATGCAAACATATGAAATGAGGAACATAAAACGGCCACATAGGCATAAGTTACTGTGATTTTTTTTTACCATTTAATATACCATTTTGTTAGATCACGGATAAGTAGTAAGTTTTCTTGGAGGTACAATCTTCTCTCCCAAAAGCTGGACAGCCCTGGCAAATTTCTGATGGCTTAGTGATGTCATCAGAATGGAGGGCATTGTTTTGGGAGTTTGGGGAGGGGATTGGATTTGTCATGGGTGGGAATAGAAGACAAAGATCTCACTGAGCCTTTTTCACTAAAATCAGCCCAAACAATTCCAAATCATGTTTTTTCCCCCATTGGTGGGGAGATTTTGAGGGTGGAAAAGAAAAGCCCACCACTCCTTTCCCACCCTTATTTTTTTATAAAGGTCCATGAAGATAGGAGTTACCAGTCCCTAAACTGGATGAACAATTGCTGTTTGTAATTGCAGTATCTATTTCATAACCCAACTATTTGAAATATTTCAATGGTCATCTATATAACTTGTAATAGATTACAGAAAATGCTCTCATGCATACTTATCAAAACAAACATTGAACATATGAATATATTAACATAAAAGATCAGTACACAGGTGGAAGGCCAAAATCAGTCAAGGTATTTAGTCTTAGACTTTCACCATATGATGAGCATCTTTTAGATTCTATAACATGCATCATCACCTAAAATGAGGATAATTTCTAGTCACATCTTATAATTCTTCACTGTGCTTCATTTAAAAGCATGAGCATTCAATTTTCTGAAGAAGAGCTGACCTATAAGAGAGGCTAAAGTAATGTCCAAAGCTTGCAAGAACACTAAATTTGATTTTTTAAAAAAGATAAGTGTAATATAAATTAATATGATTATTTCCCATAAGCTTATTAATCTTTTCCCTCTTCCATATTAAAAAATACCAGGGGAGGGATATATTTAAATTTTTTGGTGGCCTCAAATTGTGGACTTCTGCTTATTGGTTCAACAAGGCAGTTTTGTATTTTGGAAGCCTAATACAAGGAAGTGCATGATTGAACTGTACTGTTTAACAATGAAGTCAGATTTATATCATGTTCTTGACTATTTTTTTAGCATGTTGCTACAAAAGACCATCTTGAAGTTATAAAACAAGGGAAGGTGTTGAATATTCACATGGTTGACATAGATGTACTTTATATATAATGCAATGTGATAAAATACTTCAAGCAGGAGAAAGTTTTGCACTTTTTTCCATTCCACGTTTGGCAAGAGTTACAGGTAATCCTAAACTTATTACCACAATCTGGGGACAAGGTTATTATTATGAATTGGTGTGATTATAAAGTGAGACATTGTGTGACCATGATGACAATCTCAGCACTGCCTGTCGCAGTCAATACTTGAGAATTGCAGGTCATTAAGAAAGCACCCAAGCCAATCCAAGCTATTCCAAGTTTAGTCCCTCCCAGCCTAAGCCTCAGTAAAGGAAAGAATGGCCTCCAACTTCTCCCATTCACTTATCACCCTATCACTGCCCTTTTGCTGCCTTGTACCTTACCTTGTGAGGCAGAAAGCAGTCATAGAAGTGTGCAGATCTGGAGCTGCTTGCCAGGCCCCTGGAAAGCCTCAGTTATCCCAAGCCCACCCAGTAGTCCCTAGTAGCATTTATTCACCTAGTTATCTTCTTTTCCAGTTAACCACACCAACTTTTTGCCTTTTGGGCCAGTGGCGGGATTCAAATAATTTAACAACCAGTTCTCTGCCCTAATGATTTCTTCCAACAACCAGTTCACTAAACTGCTCAGAAACTTAACAAATGGTTCTCCCGAAATGATGCAAACTGGCTGAATCCCACCACTGTTTTGGGCCCATCCATCAGGGCTGAAGTATAAGTGCCTCAGAAGTGCTTTTTGGATCCCGCCTGAAGCAGAAACCTTTGACCCATCTCCTATTTTTTTTATATCTGGCTCACTGATGCTTCAGAATGCTACACCATCTTGTAAAGCTGCACTATCTTTACAAAAGTTTTCCAAAGGCAACACAGCATTCTGAAAGCTCAGGGAACTATGTGTAGGAAACATGCTATAAAAGCTGGGTCCAAGAGAGCAAGACAAAGAAGTGCTTCTCCTTTGGCCTGTGGTAGTTGGGTGCAAAAAATAAAAGACTGGTTGAAGGAATTGGGAGAGAAGGCAGACGAGGGAATGAATACTTGCTGGCACTTCCTGGGGCTTTGTGGGTATGCTGCCTGGCAGGCTGGAGAGCTATGTGTAGGAAGCCAGAGAAGTTGGAGTATTCAGAGTAGGATGGTGACCTCAGGTCCAAAAAAGAAACAGCAAAGGTAGTGAGGCACTTTTGTTTCAGCCCAATAGCTGGGCACAGAAAGCAAAAAAAATGATGTGGGAATTGGGAGAGAAGGCAACTGGACAAACAAATGCTTGTGAGATGGGTGATGGTAACTGAGGCTTCCCAAGTGTTGTGAGCAGATCTAGAGTCATGCAATTCTTGGGCTGCTTGTCATCCCACAAGGTAGGGTATGGGGCACCCCAAACACCATAGATGGAAGGAAGATAGATAGGGGGAGTTAAAGGGCTCCTGTTGTCGTAAGTATGGGTGGACAGCTAAATGCTCAAATTTTAATCACATGTCCATGTAGACACTGCAATGGCCATAACTTCAGGCACAGATTTTAAGTCCCTTTTTTCCAGCACCATCATAACTTTGAACAAACACTGAACAAATAGGTATATGTTGAGGGCTACCTAGATAGATGGTCAGTGTCCAGATATGAATGTAGGCTTTGGTGCTTCATTTTCAATAAAATCCCAAATATCAATCTTCTAGCAGTTGACGGTGAATGATTCAGATTGAATAATCAGAACATGAAAATGCATACAAGGAAGATTTTACAAAAACCCACAGTGGGGAGCAGGGAACAGTAAGGAAATAATTCCTCCTTCCTATAATTTACAAAAGTTGTACAGAACAGAAATAGGGATTTATAGTTGAAATATTAATTACTTTCTATCTACAAATGTTTCCTTGCTCTCTAATGAAGTAAAATATATATTGCAAAATACTTGACATATTCCATGACATATTGCAATACGGATAACAATTATCACTGGAATAAACTTAACTGCACTATCAATATTTGTCAATTTATTGTATTTAATATCAGCTACTGAATTTAATAGTGAAAAAAAAATGCAAGGAAAGGAAAACATTTATTCCACAGAATGGTTGTGGTGCAGACAAAGAATCAATACTTCTTTAAAATTCACAGGTGTTAAGACATATGACTTTGGAACTCTACAAAAGTAGAGCTATATACACGATGAAGTGTTAACCTGTGATGCCTGACTTTGATGGACAGTAGACATTCTCTTGGATTGATCAATAATGTAATAAATGAAAATAATGTAAGGTCCCTTTTGTATTTGTACTGTGGTCACAAGACCATTGATCTTTCAAAATACAGACTCCTCCCCCTCCCCAAAAAAAATAGGACAGATTTCCACCCACCCCTTTTCAAATTTCTTACTGGGAAAGCCCGACTTCCATTGAAGCAGAATCATCTTCATTCTCTTCTTTGAACAGCTGGATAGATGATAGCTGGATAGATGAAACTATTAAACTGCAAGGTATTGTTATAACTGTATATTTAACTGTCTCTTTGTCCCTCAAACAGCAAGACGCACACATACTGTACACATTTCTGCAAACCTTTGTATCATTTCAAATAGCATAGCTCTATTGCAAATAAGTTCTTCCAAATGCAATGGTTTTTCTTCTCAGTAATCAGGCAAAGGATTGAAATTGCAATATATGACTATTTTTGCTACTGCTGCTAAATTTCAAGAACAGATCTTTTGAAAAAGTACAATTATCTTTCAGTTTACTTTGTTTTGTTTCACACTGTAGGAGACAGTAGCTGTTTTTTTTTGCAAGTCTTCTATCTTTTGAATGTAAGGTCTGCACTCAGCTGGTGTGTTTTGACACACAAAGTAGTTTATACGATTTTAAGAAACACATCATTTGCTGCCATTTAAAAGCTTATACATTCATACAGCAGATTCATATTTTAAAAAAAAACATTGATTTTTATTAAAAAGTTGAGAATTAGAAAAGAGTTCACTGTCTAAAATCAGACACATTATTGCTCCAGAAAAATCATCTGCCTGGTTTGATATTAAATCCACTTAGCTTATTTTTGCCATGAACATTTTTCAATTATGAAATATGGGCAGCTTTAGGGATTATTTCGTTCAATCCATCATCAGTTTCTGCACATGCCATATCCCATCCCACCCACCTAACTTTAAAGACTCCACAACTCCTAAAACACAAATACTTCAAATCACATCTCAAATGCATGCAATTTTTTGTGGTGTTTTTGGGACATTCTTACGGTGCCCACAATTGTTGGCTGTGATCCCATTTTCCCCTTGCTTCTCAAACATTCCACGGTCCCTCTCTTTCTATAAGATTGTAGAAACAACGGACCTTTAAGCAGCCTGTTATCCTGCCAGGAGACATGCATAAGCTGATACCGCCAGGAATAACCCAAAGGATAGTGCACACACACTTCCGCAATTCACTTACCTGTCTTCCACAAATACACTGAAGTTTCCAATTCACTTTGTGCTGTAGTGACCCAGATTGCAAACCAGAGAAGTGCAAGGACCTCCAGGCACTTGCTTGGGTGAGCTGAGACCATCACACCACCAAGGAAAGCAATATACTGCTCTGCCATCTCCATGCCTGCCAGGAGCCTGCTCACTCTTCAAACCAGCAGTACAATGGAGAACCCTTGCCTGAAGGGTTTCTCCCACCCGCCCCTCTGGTCAGGATTTCTTCAGAGGGCAGGGAGACTGGAAATGGCTTTCCAGCTATTGTGCATTTCAGTTGGAAAGGAAGAAAACTGTTTAAGACTTGGGAACAATAGAGCTCTTGCTTGCTGCTGCTGCTGCTGCTGCTGCCACCGCTGGAGCTGCAGCTGCTGGTCCTGTGGTTTTACTTCACTCTCCCCCATTCAGTGGTTACTAGCAGTTTCCATCAGCTGAGAGCGAGGGAGAGACAGCTGTCCACAGGGGGCTTCAGCTGACTGAGCAGGTTCTCTTGGTCTTTGAGGCCACAGCAGTCATTTACACCAGCTGGGGAGAGAGAAAGGGGATGTGGAGGGAAGGGGAGGGGAGAAGAGGAGAAAGGAGGGGGAGAACAAACACCAATAACCAAATGCTGCAATCACAAGGATCCAACTCTCTCTGGCGTGTCCCTCAGAAGAACAATCCATCACCAGTGTGCATTATTGAGCAAGTGTGAACAACTGATAAACCCCAGTGATTTCTCTCCTCTTTTAAAGCAAGTTGTCAGCAGATTAACTCACACTTAGTTCTATCCATATGAGCATAGTCAAAATGTAACAGCAAAGAGAAACATCCTTTTAAAAAAAAAAGAGCCTGTGAAAACTGCTTGTGGATCATTTTGATCTCTGATGCCCAGTAAAGATTAATAGACCTACTTGGTCATGCAGCTCCTTTGATGTCTCTTTATTTTTGAGAAAGCAAATAAATACAGCCAATACCTGAAAAAAAAAAAAAAAAGCCCACAACCTTATGCCCAATATTTTACAGTTGTGTTATACCTTCCCTTCTCATGTTGAATGCAGAGAAGGAATGGCTGAAATAATCTTGCTGAGGGGGGAGGGGAGACAGTAGGAGGGGGGATTACAGGCATTTTAAGTCATCTTGTAAGAGTGTATCTTTGACAGGCAGCAGATCTAACATTATTACTTGTCAAAAGTGCTTTCCTGACAATGTGTGGGAGCGCATGTTAGATTCTCATCTCTGCTGCCAGCTTGAATAATTTATTTGTTCACAAAATATAAACCGCTAGTCAAGTCACACTGATTTTGAGGTGCAATCCCCATGGAAAGGCTGTTTGCAAAGCATAAAATTAAGGGGCACTGAAGATGTTCCTGATCTCAATAGCGAATACTGGGCTTGACAAAGAACACAAGATGGGGCAAAAAGACAGCAACGGTCGGACTTTATGTTAAGCAGAAGACATTATTTTAAATTCACCCCAATGAACTAGAACAAAAGGCAGGGCTGCCTGGTGTTCTGCAGAACCAGAAATGAAAAGACACAGAAGACACAGAATAGCTCTGAGAAAAGCTATTGTAAGACTTTACAGGAAAAGAAAATCTATCGGAAAGGCCTTATTCTAAGAGCAGAGCAACCAAAGAGGTTTAAAAAATGAGGATGCAATGGTTGAAAAAGACAAGCTTCAGCAAGTATCTCTTGGGAAAGCTGTCATTTTTCAGAAGCTTCATAGCCTCACTCATTTTCCCCGAGTGCTGGACTTAAAAACATCAACGATCAAATAATTCCCAGATCTTCATCTGTTTAAATATTCTGACATCAGAGCAAATTAGCAATGTGAAAGCCGCAAATTTGTCTTTGTTTACTTTCTACTCTAGTCTGCCTCTAAGAGGGAATTAAAGGCTCAGGATGACCTGGTGCAGTGAGGCTGTGATTAAGAGAGGTAAGCAAGGGTAGATTACTGTTCCTCAGCTGTGGAAAAAAGCAGCAGCAGTCAGGAGATTATCAGACATACAGAAAATCTGAGTTCAACAAATGTATGGCATTCTAATGGAGGTCACAAAGGATCAGAGAGTATAATAGAGCTATCAGATATGGGCTGCAAAAATCCAGATGACCACCAGATGGCAACAGTTTCAGAACCTTCCAGTTGCTGCCATCTTGTGATTGTTTAGTTTTCTGCAGCCTAGACATGGTAGCCCTAAGGTAAATCAAAGTAAGAAGGTATTATTTCATATCATGCTTGATCTTTTCACAGTCAGAAAACTTATCCCTCCCCACACTCAAGGAACCTTTTTACATCCAGGAATTGATCAGCAAATACTCATTTGTGTACTTTTCTGGCATTGGGGCTATCTGAAATAATAAACTTACTAAATGAAAAGAACATTCTTTTGACTATTTAAATAGTTTCAACTTAAATAAAGACTCTTTTGTACTCACAAATCAAATTTCAGCTCTGAAATTCATGAATGTGTAAAGCTGAGGCTTGCTCTGTGACTATTCTAGCCTTATGCCACTTTGAATCAGAAAGAGCTCTTGAATGTGAAAGCAAAGATGTGTCTCAGCAGGGAACTTCAAATTAGAGGCCTGCTGTCAGCATTCAAGGACTTGTATGGGGTAGAGAAGCAGAGGTGGGAAAGATTTGAATAATCAAAGGCAATAGATAACCATTTTTAGCTCCATGCTGCCATGGCTCTGATCCAAAGGGATCAACTCCATAGAAGTTTGCATTTCTCTTTTCTTGAAAAAGCAACCCACCATACAAACTACAGCTTCCAAAACTGGGGTAATCTTTCCAGTTCAGATGAAATCTGGGAAAGAGGAGAGGAAAGGGTGATTTATCAAGATGGGCACAGAGACATTTAAATAATCAAAGGGGTCCAGCCAGAATCAACCTTATGTACCCACTTTGTTGGGATACAACATCTAGTCAACATGGCTGAAAGACTGGAGATCTATAGTCCAATACATAAAAAGCAAATTAGAAAAAAAGATAATTCCATTATTAAAAGAGCATTCATATCCTTAATTCTATTTTTTCTTAAAGAAAGAAATATAAGACATAATGCTTTGCCAAAAATACTGAGAGCTTTATTGAATGCACAAATATACAATGTCCAAACAGAAAAAGTCGCAGAATTGATATAGATATTCTGATAATCAGTCAAATAGAATGCAAATGATTTCCCTAATTTTATTCTTCTAAAACTCACAAAATGGCTAAACTAGAATAATACTTTTCAGTACATAAAGATAAATAATGGTTGTATTGCTGCTAATGTCTGAGTTGATTTACTCTACAGGTTAATTTTCTTAATAGGTGTTATTAGATAAAATGCATCATTTAAATAGGATTTTATGCAGGGGTGGGATTCTACCAGTTCGCACCTATTCGCTAGAACTGGTTGTTAACATTCTAAGCAGTTCAGAGAACTGGTTGTTAGAAGAAATTACTGGCCTAATCCTGTAAGGAAGGCAGGAAGGAAACATTCTGGTGTTGCTTACAGAAACTGCCTCTCCATTAACCCTTATTACATTCTTGGCAGGACTAGACTTCCTGTCTCTGGAACTTCTCTGGAGTTTTTTTCCCCTCCTTTGCTGGTACTTTGCTTGTGTGGAGTGACCATTCAAAGTTACAATGGCACTGAAAAAAGTGACTTATGACCATTTTTCACACTTACGACTGTTGCAGAATCCCCATAGTCATGAGAGGCCAGGCGAGGACATGTGTGCCTCGATGTGAGTGGTATTGAGTTGGCCACACCCAGCCAATAACATGACCACCATGCCATGCCCACCACCTAAGCCATGCCCATAGAACCGGTTGTTAAAAAAATTGAATCCCACCCCTGATTTTATGCATTAATAAATCTATATTGACTAATAAAGGTAAGCAAAAGAAACAAAACATAACCTGCTGCTTTTGCTACTGAGCTGAATGGGCATTATAAACACTCTTCTAGGCCCTATTCTATATCAAAAACTGTGGATCATATAGAATAAATCTATGAAATACTTTTTCTTCTGTCCAACATTCTTTGAATTCTTAACATTGTAAAAAGTTGGCACCCCATATTGTTGTTGTCCCATACAATAGAAAAGTTCTAGCATTGTAGAACAACAGTCAGAAGGATGCATATTATATTGACTCCCATGCTGAAAAGAAACATTAGTAACTTTTCTTACTGCAATACCAGCAGTAGTAGTAATAGCAATAAAAGGAATATTTATACAAACTTAATCTTTTTCATCTCCCTATATTTATTGACTAGAGCAATGCCATGATTGGCTGAAATGGGGCGAGAAAACATCCTTTAATCAGTCCAAAGCTGATTAAACAATTGATCACAATAATTTGTATGATTCTTTACTGGCCCTATGATCTTACTGATTTAAATCCCCCCCCCCCTTTTTAAACTTTTCTCCTAGCTTAGAGTTTAAGTGTCACAAGATTCTATTGGTTTTGCTGCAACCATCATAACATGTTTACCCTGTTGAAAACATCCTCAGTATATTTCTCCTGGAACTTCTACTCTTTAGCTACCTTCTTAAATAAGTGAGCAAAAATATTGCTTGTTCTGCTCTCCATGATAAATCAAGCATGGGAAATCAGTGTTCCAATGTACCATGCTTATGGAGAGAGTATATTGATCCTGTAAGTATCAAAACCCTTTATTTCTACTTTGTAATCTGATTGCAACCCACCTAGCACTCATTAGAAGTGAGACACAAAATGAGTGCTTTCTTATGTTCTCTGTTAATTATAGCTAGAATTGCTTCTGAAACCGATGAAAAGGTTTGCACTGGGAAGAAGGCGGAGCATCCTCGCTGACAGACCATAGATCACATCTCTCTGTGGCTATGGCCCGTGCTCTTTCGTTGGAGAGCCCCGATCATTATGATTAGGGGCTGAAGCTGCAATGGAGGGGCGGTGGAGTAAGGGGAAGCCACAAGCCAGGTTGAGGGGAGCCACATCTCCCCTCCTTGGTCTTTTTCCCCCCGAAGACGACTGCAGCGGTGGTTTAAAATGGCCACCCCGAAGAGGAGGACTCAGCTGGATTAAGATTTGTCCAGGAGGGAAGAAAGAGGTGGATAACATCTGAACCGGGACCATTGGGCGATGCTACTAAACAAAAGTACCCTGGGATTAAGGTAACATGGAATTTTTAAGAAAAGAAAAGTGAGCGATGAAATTACAAAGGGACAGGAAAAAAAATAAGAAAATATTTCTGACAGCTAAGCAGGGCTTCGAACCGGGAAAGGAAGAAGCCGGAACTAAAGATTTAACTAAATTGGACTAAAATATTTTGGCAATAAACAGGCATAAAATAAATCTGGACTTAAGATTGTCAAATAATAATAATAATAAACTTTACAAATTGGAGACTGGACTGTGTTGGAATATTGAGGTTCAAAAAACCCTAAATAAAAAAATAGGGGGAAAAGGTAAAGACTTTGTATAATGGAGAGTGCCACCTTTTGATAAAAACTTGAGCTCAAACAAAAGGGAAAGCATCCTGTTTCTGAATGAACTATAATATTAAAGAAATATTGAAACAAAGTAAGAATCTTAGAAAGTGAAAGCAGAACTAGAATAAAGAAAAAAACAAGGAAAGACTGACTGTGGGATTGATTGATGTTTTTGGTATAGACCCTGGGCTGGAACAATTGAGGATTTTAGAAAATTGAAAGACGAAAGAAGAAAACTAAAAGTGGTTTTTTTTGTGTGGACTTTAATGATCATAAAATACAAGAGTGTGTAATGATGATATCTGTTTGGGAATTAAAAATGGAACTTAAAAATATGAGAGAATTACTACAGGAAAGAGGCGAATCACTTTGTTCTGTGTTAGAAAAAATGGAAATGGCGATTGAAGAACAAGAAGAAAGAGCTTCAGAGGAGGAGGAGTCGACTCAAGGAGAAGACATCTTAAATAGACAATTAACACAAAGAACGCTACAAAGAAGTGGGGAAAGAAGGAAAGATAAAAATTTGAGATTTAAGAAGGCAATCAAAAGGGGGAATACCTGTGAAGTCAGGAAAGTCAGAAAGACCCAGCAGAAAAGGGGAAAGGAAGATGTTAAGAAAGAGAGGGATATAAACTGGAATGAGAAAAGATATGGGGAAAAGAGGGGGAGGAGAAGCAGTAAGAAACAGACGCATGAAATAAAGAAATACAGAAATAGTAAAATGTTGAAAAGAAATTGTTTTTTCAGAGATAATGGTTGATGAATTAAAAAGGGGATTCTGCAGGGTGACAAGGGGTAATAAGAATATTTCTGCAATTAAAAATATTTAGAAAATAGGGTAATATAGATATTGATAACTTTTATTAAAAATTAAGGGGGGGAAATATGCTGTGGAATCCAAATGAAAAGATGTAATGATTATTATTGTAACTTCTTAAAAATAATGGTTTATTGGGAATCAAGATGAGGGAATAAAGGTATATTTTAACCACTGAGGTGTCACACTCAAAACAGTAAAAGGGGGGAAACCTATACTTGTTTTTTTTCTTTAGTGTTAAAACTTGTATTAATTTAGAATTTATAAAAAGAATGTGTAATGGAAAGGGAATATGACAGACTAAAGAACCAACTAAATTAATAAGTCATATAGACTATTTAAAAGCAAGGAGAGACATTAGCAACCTATTATTATTATTATTATTATTATTATTATTATTATTATTATTATTATTATTATTATTATTATTATTATTATTATTATTATTAGGCATACACATATTGTTTATATTTATTGTTAAAATAAATATTAAAGGGTTATATTTGAAATAATTGAAACGAAACAAAAAGATGTTTTGATTGAGATTAATGAAAGAGGCTAGAATTAATGTGTTTGTTTCTCTCCTTACTGAAAATTTGGAATGGAAAAGGTAATAATAGAATTAAGTATGCATATATGAATGTATAATTGCTGTCATATTTGTATGTAAAGGTGATGACCCGGAAATATGTTGTCCACTAAAAAGAGATTTTTGTTTTTATGTGAAAAACTGAATAAAATTTGTTAAAAAAGAAAAAAGAAAAGGTTGCATTACAGAACTATAATACAATAATTCTAATAACTTCTACTGTACTCTCAACAAATCTGTTTACAAGTCATGCTTAGAGAGCAACATTTGATAATAAGAATGACCACATTGTAACATTCAGGCAAAATTGTTTAGAGTACTGTGGTAGAAACTCATATAGTTTAAATGTACTGTCAAAATACAAGTTATAGATTATGAGGAAGTATTGTCATGTAATTTGAATGTTCAAATATTAAATAAGCTATTGTTCAAGATCAGCAAATGGACTGATTTCTAAAATATTATATGTTTCTTTTACATATATTACATATGTTGTATATGTTTCTTTTTTACAGTATAACATTAAAATTTAAAAACTTACACTTTCCATGATTCTTCAATCATATAAATTAAAATCAACATATCTCCATATTTGCCCTATAATTCCCAGTTGACTAATGAGTTCCCCTTCTTTGAATTACACACACGAACTAGGATAACTCATACTGGTAGTAGTGACAAGACAATATTGACTTATTTACATTTCATTATGACATCACAATACCTTTTTGCCTCATTGGTTACCTGACTACCAATATTCTTTCAATTCCATGAGCTTTTTATGCTTGTCTAAAGCTACAAAAAAAGTCATATATATTATGTGAAAATCCACATACTGATTGGCTCAGATTACTTACAGGATTATGGATAATATTTGAACCCATTTTAAAACTATTTTTTGTATAATAGCATCCCTGAAAAACTCTTCTGCATTACTCTTTCTCTAAATTGGGTTAGTTTCTCAATGATGCTATGATACACAATATTGTTTTAAAAATGGTTTTAGAAATAATCATAGTAAACATATTGAAATTATTATGAATACTTTCATAATGTTGTTTTGCTAAGTACGATTAATCTGGTTCACTCAAGTTCTGAGATATCATTTAACTCAGTAACCTCAGATTTCTGAGATTATTCACTAATATAAAAGATGCAGTAATTTGAAGGGGGACACTGGTGCAACAAATAGGATTTTACAAATATTCTCATGATGCAAGTTTTTCTGAGAACAGTTTCTCTAAAGAAGCACTATCTTCAATCCCTCCCCTCAAAATAGCAATACAGTGTGCTGCCACAAATTGACTTTTCCTCAATTGAATTTAATTTTACTTGATCAGTGTAATATTAATCTCTTGGTTCATTTCATCTTTCCATGAATTATTAAAGCAAGCATCCAATGAACATTTATTCAGTTTGTTATTTCAAATTAGTCTTCTTCTCCAATCTGTAGAGGGAGATGTGAAATCAGAGTATGAGATTCTTGAAAGCATTACAGTTAGGTTTGTTCCTTAATATGTATATACAGAAACCCAGTGAATTGTTTGGCTCAAACTATATGTAGGAGTGTGCCTTTGTTTTCTCTGGTTGGAATATCGGCTTGGACTTTGTTAAAATTTTAAGTAGTATCTCCAAGTGATGCCTTGGAATATTGTCATTATTACCAGCAACAATTTAAGATGAAGGAAAGAAGGAAAAATTATATTCTCATTAAATATTTTAAACTGGAAAGTATAATTTCTCTAGCAAAATCTTCAATCAACTTAACTATCCCCTAAAATGACTAAAATAGTAAGTATTAGACAAATCAAAAATAAACGGCATGTTTCCAAAGATGCAGAATGTGTGGCCTCTAGGTGTCATACTTGACCACATTCAGGTCATCAAATTCAATCGGTTCTGTGGTTATTTTGTGTCCAGTGAAATATTATTGATTGAAGATTCAAGCATTTCAATTTTAACTTCATCAGTTAGAGATAAAGGTTTTTTTCCCCCTGCAGAGTTAGAACAATCCTAGTAAATGTTAGGCATAATGATATATTAAAAATAGATGGTGGATTTCTCCCAATCTTTTCTTCCCTTGAGCACAGAACAGACTAAACCAAAGATCATAGAATAGTGACAAGAAAATTCAATGATTTATGTATGGACCACATCAACAGGACACCCTTCAATATCTCTTGAGACTGACTGCATTTTAGGGAAACAGCAAATACCAACAAGTAAAAATTTTAAAAGGTCATGTCATTCTTCTCCTCACTATTTCAAATGAGGTTCTGGAACATAATCTCATATTGTTTACTATTAAATGGCATCTGATTGTATATTTGGAATAAAAAATCTCTTGCCAATCTTCTTCAAGGACCATTCTCTGTAAGGGCTAGTCCCTATTTCTCATGATCCACAGCGTGAATAATGGGGACTGTAGTACAAAATAATTGAATGAATTTGATTGGAGAAAGAAAATCTGCTGTTGGAATATACTATAGCCACTATTATATAATCAATCATTTCTATTACTGCTTTGTCTCTTGTGATTCCTTGACACACCATGTTCCATTTTCAGGCATTCCCGAATCGCTTCAATTTGCCTCAATGCCAGCACCTTCTAACTCTCTCTAACCTTACTATCTTGTATTCTCATTTCCTACTTCAAGCTTCAAAAATCCTCTTTTTGTTTTTTTCACAGGATAGTCAAATTGACTGCTTTTATTAGAGATAGGACATTGTCTAAATTTATTGATGATTGGAAAATCCTTGCTAACTTTTTGCAAGAAACAGAAAAAAATGATATATGGTTTGGATGATTAGAATAAAAATACTTGATTACAAAGAAGATGTAAATAATGTTGAAATAATAGAATAAAAGATTATTTTGTATTTATATTTTAACTACTGTAAAAATAAATCAGAAGTCACATCTGTATAATTCCTTTATTTGATTTCTGCATTTTTGTTCTTTTCAGCTTCCTTTCATTTTTATTTTCCATTCTAAATATTAGTTGTTTGTTTATTTATTTATTTACTTACTTATTTTTTTATATTTTATTTTTATTTTCAAAATAGCATAGATTTCTTTATTCTATTTACCGCCACAATTAAATCATGACTCTCAGGGAGTGTAATATACATGTAATAATTTTTAAAATAACTAAAATAAGACAAATCAAGCATCCATGGTAGATTCATTTCTTTTTTCTTTTTTTAATATAACAAAAATTTCTTAAACATTAAAAAGATAAATACAAAATGAAAAACATTTCATTAAAAATGAAAAACACATACACTTTACAAGTTGATTAGATGGTGTTTATATATCAAACATTATTCTAATACTTATTTCATATTTCTGGTTATTACTCATACTTTAACCTCTTTATACTATTCCTTCCTTATTTATTTACACGCTGGTTTCTATTGTTTATCCATTTGTACCAGTTTTCCCAGACTGTATAATACTTTAAATCTTCCTTTTCTTTTAATTTTAGAGTAAGTTTGTCCATTTCAGCGCAATCATAGACTTTTTGAATTATTAAGCTCTCTGTTGGCATAAGGTTTCCTTTCCAGCACTGTGTGAATGCTAGCCTCGCTGCAGTAATTATATGCAAAATTAAATATTTTATGTCTTTTGTGTAGTCACCTTTTATTATTCCCAGTAGGAAGATTTCTGCTTTAAATTTGAATTGAAAGGTCATAATTTCTTTTATCCATATTTGTATTTTTATCCAATATTTTTTAGTTTTTGGGCAAAGCCACCATACGTGGAAGAAGGCGCCGCTTGTTTGTTTACATTTCCAGTATAGTGGGCTTAAGTTGGAGTACATATTGGCTAATCTTGAAGGAGCTAGATAATACATTTCATATTGATTCTCTTTATATACCGTCGATTTTGTTATTGTGTAATTTTTTACCCAAATTCTTTCCCAATCCTCCAAATTAATGGTATGTCCTACATTTCTTGCCCATGCTATCACCAGGCCCTTCACCAATTCCTCTGCCATTTCAAACTCTAATAGGTAATTCTACATTTCTCGTCTGTGCCCTCTAGTTTATCTAGCTGACTTGGCTTAACTTCTATTCCATATTCCTCCACATCTTTTTTATACCTTGTGTTTAGCTGGAGGTAAAGCCACCCATCTATGTTCAGCCCTTGGTCCCTTAGTTCTTGATTTGTTTTTAATATTCCTTAGGAGTCTAAAACCTCATAGTATTTAGCTATTTTTCCATATTAGGGTGTATCAATTCCTCCATGATGGATACTGATCCTGGAATCTTTATATAATGTTTGTTTTTAATATCTCACCATATTTGCAATAATGAATCTTGAATTGCATGTCTATGGAAATAAGCCTGAGTCTTATTTCCTGGGTTCCACATGAAAGCATGCCACCCAACCTGTAAATTGTGCCCTTCTAAAGTTAAGGTTCTTTTGTTTCTTAAATTAGCCCATTCTTTAATCCACATTAAGCCTGCCACTTTGCAATATATTTCCCAGGCAGGGAGTCCAAATCCACCTCTGTTTCTGTTGTCCTGTAGTGCACTCAATTTTATCCTTGCTCTTTTACCTGCCCAAACAAATTTTGTAATCATTTTATTAAAATCCAAAAAAAATTTTTATCCAATTTTACTGGGATCGTTTGGAAAAGGAAAAGTAGTCTCGGTAAAATATTCATTTTAATAGCCGCAAATCTCCCTAACAGCAATAGCTGTATTTTCTCCCATTTTTCTAATTTCTTCATTTGCTGTACTAATTTTATATAATTATCTTCTTTTATTGTTGAACATCTTGCTCTAAGCCAGATGGCCAAATATTTGACTTTTTTGGCAATTTGTAAACCTTACTTCCACTGATTTCTTTTTCTGATTATCTGTTAAGTTTTTTGTTATCATTTTGGTTTTATCTTTATTAATTGTTAGACCAGCTACTTCCTCAAATTTCTCTATCTCTTTTATTAGTTTTGGTCCTGATTCTATTGGTTCTTCTGTGAAGAACACAAGGTCGTCCGCGAATGCTTTGGTCTTGTTTTCTTCTTATTTAATTTTAACTCTTTTATTTCCCGATTTGATCTAATTCTCCTCAACAAAATTTCTAACATGATAAAGAACAGAGGTAAAAGTGGACATCCCTGCCGTACTCCTTTCGTTATTTCAAATGAGTTTGTAAGTTCCCCATTAATTATTATACAAGCTCTCTGAACTGAATATATTGACCCTATCATTTTTTCAAATCTGTCTCCAAATTTCATATCTTTTATCTGCTGAATTATAAATTGCCAGTTTACCTTATCGAAAGCCTTTTGGGCATCCAGAAAAACTAACGCAGTCTGTTTTTCTGGGTGTGCCTCATAGTACTCCGGTAATCTATTACTGTCCTTGTATTGTTTTTTATTTGTCTTGTTGGTAAAAAGCCATTTTGGTCTGAATATATTTTACTATTCATTATTTTTTTCATTCTTTCAGCCATTATATTCATGAAAATTTTGTAGTTGCATTTAATAAAGAGATTGGTCTATAATTTATTATCTGTGTGGTATCTATGCCTTCTTTCGGTATTTGTGCAATATAAGCTTATCTCCACAATTCTGGTAGTCTTGCCTCTATTTATATCTCATTGTAGACTTCCAAAAGTATCGGATTGAGTACTTCTCCTAAACTTTTATAAACTTCTCCTGGTAATCCATCCATTCCTGGCATTTTATTATTTTTATTGTTTTTGGATTGCCTCTTTTAATTCCTCTTTAATAATATCCTTATTTAACATTACCCTTTCTTCTTCCATTAGTACTAGCATAGTCTCCCCTTTTAAATAGCAATTTATTTTCTCATCTATAATTTCCTCTTTTTTATAAAGTTCTTTAAAAATTATTGAACTATCTCTTTTTCCTTTTTCATATTATATTGTAGGTTCCTCTCATTATCCTGTAATTGCTGAATCCTCCTTTTTTTCTCTTTCTTTTCTTAATCCATAAGCAAGCCACCCCACTGGCTTTTCAAAACAGTTTTGTTTTGCAAATTTCAAAACTTTATTTATTTAATTTATATTGTCACCTATTGGTCCATGGTGACTCGAGGCAGCTTACGCAATGTAAAACCATATTTAAAACAAAAAATAAAAAACAATAAAAACTAATGAAAAGAATCAAATAAATTAATAAAGTACAATATAATAAAATCTGGAAAAATGAAAAAATAATAAAAAATCACTTCCAACTCCCAGTCCCCACCCCAACGACAACAGATCACACTAGCCATTTGATGGCCTCCATCTCACTCTGGGTTCCCCAGGCCAGTTGGCAAAACCAGGTCTTCAGTGCCTTTCAAAAGAGTGCTAGACTGGGGACCATTCTAATCTCTAGGGGAATTATATTCCAGAGAGAGGAAGCCACCATGGAGAAGGCCCTTCTTCTGGATCCCATCAGATGTATCTCCCTCAGGGATGTGACCCACAACATTCCCTGCCTCCCCACTCTTAATGGGTCGGGTAGATATGACTAGCAAGAGACGTTCCCTCAGATAACCCAGTCCCAAGCCATGAAGGGCTTTAAAGGTTACAACCAGCACCTTGAATTGCACCCAGAAGCATATCGGTAACCAATACAGCTCCTGCAGAAGAGGTGACACATGTGCACACTGAGGTCTGCACAAAACCATGCAGGCCGCATGGTTAATACTCTGCATTAACATTATTAACATTATAATAAAATTATATAAAAGGTAACCCATGTGTCAACTCATAAAACATTTCTATGCGTGTTTCAGAGTTGCCATGAACAGAAAGTGGGGGGAATGGAATTTGAAAGAGCAGTACAGCAGTTTGGAACCCAAAGTGCATTCCATTTTTATCTTGCAAAGATTATAACTAAGCAATTGGAGTTTCTGCCATGCAAATCTCTAATTGAAGAACATCAAGTCAAAGTAGGCAAGAAAATGGTAAGAGAACACCTATCAACTTTAGATAAGTTCAAATTGCCATGACCAGATAAATTATATCCCAAATTCTGAAGGAGCTGGCAGAAATTATCTCAAAACCACTGAACTATATTTTTCAAAGGACTTGGAGCCCTGAGGAAATATCAGAAGACTAGAAAATAACCAGTGTGGTTTCCATCTACAAAAAGGAAGAAAAGGTGGATCCAGGAACTACAGACAAAGTAGTATCAATACCTAGGAAGATCTTAGAAAAAGGTAATCAAGCAGTGCATTTGTGAGCAACTGGAAATGAACAAGGAAATTAGTACAAGTCAGCAGGGGTTTGTCAAAAGAAATTATGCCAGACAAATGGTATTAATTTCTTTTAAAAAGTGACTAAATTAGTAGCTAAGGAAATGCTGTAGACATACTTTACTCCGACTTAAGTCTTTTGACAAAGTAAACCATGGCCTATTACTTGTAAGATAGAGCAATGTGTGATGGGTGGATTCACAACTGGCTAACCAACCACAATCAGTAGGTAGTCCTCAATGGAACTACCTCTAATAGAGAAGCATGCAGTGGTGTACCTCAAACTTCTGTCTTAGGCCCAGAACTCTTCAACTTTTTCATGAGGGAATAGAAGGAGAACACATCCAATTTTTAGATAACACCAAGCTGGGGGGGGGTGATTGGAAACACTTTAGGTGATAAGCTCAAGATTAAGAAGGACCTTGGCAGACTTGAACACTGGGCCCTATCCAACAAAATACAGTTTAGTGATAAGGAAAATAAGGTCCTTCAGACAGGCTAGAAAAAAAAATGCAAAAATATACAGTAGAATAGGTAGTACCTGGCTCAATAATTTCAACTATGAGTGAGAGCTAGGCATCCTAGCAGACAACCTTAACTATAAGTAAGCAGTGTACCACATCTGCCAAAAAAGCTAATGCAGATGGATAGTTTCAAGATCCCATGAAGTATCATTTATACTGCACTGGCAAGACCACATTTGGAATACTGCATCCAGTTACAATACAACACAAAAAAGCATGTTGAGACTCTAGAAAGAGTGCAGAGAAGAGCAACAAAGATGATATGGCTAAACCATATGATAAACAATTGAGGGAACTAAGTATGCATAGTTTAACAAAGAGAAGGAATAGGGATCATATGAAAGCAGTCCCCCAGTACTTGAGCAGCTGTCACAAAGAAGAGGAGGTCAATTTATTCTCCAAAATACTTGAAGACAGGACAAGAAATAATACATGGAAGATCATTAAAGAGAGATCCAACCTAGGACTAAGGAGAGATTTCCTGACAGTTGATGACATTATCCATTCAATCGAGTCTGATTCTTGGAAATTCTATCAGCGAAGGCTCCTTACAACTTTCAATTTTGCATTATTTCTTTCAATTTTTCTATGCTCTGTCTGTTGTCAATTCTGATAGTGACTTCCAGTCACCATGTTCTTTGACAGCCTGATTTCCTTTTATGTTAATTCTTCTGAACAAAATTGCTTTTTCTGACAGTTAGAACAATTAATCAGTGGAATGGAAAGTTTTGGATGCTCCATTATTAGAGCTTTTCAAGATGAGATTGGATAGCCATTTGATATAGGATCTCCTGCCATGGGCAGGGGGTTGGACTAGAAGACCCTCAACTTCCCTTCAAACCCTTCCAAATTCTATGTTCTCTCACACAAAATCTTCCACGCACAAAAGTATTTCTTTTAAATGTATCAATTGAATTATTATAAAAACTATAGAATGCATGTCAATTCAAAACAAGTGTATTGTTTTCCACAATACAATATAATATTTGTAACCTTTGCTGAAGACTGCACTTGTAAACTATGAACTGCATGCCAAGGATCACAGGATCATGGGGTATATCTTTATTTATGGAAAAATAACTCTGTTCTCCTTCAAATGGTTTTGCATCTCTTAGGCTTGAAGGATAAAATCCAACAATGGCCTCCAAATACAAACCCTATAGAATTACATCTAGCTCTATTTTTTCTAGCATACACAATAATGAAATGGGAAAAGGAAAAAATTGGAGATCCAGCATAAATAGTCTGGGATAGAAATTCAATCCCACAAAATCTCACAACTCTCTGCCATGCCAGCCCATACTTTTGTCACAAAAGTCTTTATGCAACTTCCAAAATCCTGAATTTTTAGTAAGGTTTTATAACTTCATTTACATAATGATAACAACAAGCTATGTATTATTTGGTGATGACATTGCCTTTGCCTCCTTAATTATTGCCTCTTTGCCTTATAAAGAGGTTACAGGGTAAGCTGGTGGGCTGTGAGAAAATTTTGGTGGACCTCAGCATGCTGAGGCAGGGAGGTGGGGCAGTCTCCCTAGCAAACCCATGTCATGGCTCCTCCCTTCTGCCTCAGTGCATCAAGGAGGCTGAGCAGCAGTGGAAAGACTGCGAATCTCCTGAGCCACAGGAAACAGCTGCCCTCAGGTAAAGATTTTGCGAGGGAGATGCTCGACCCCCACTTCCTCCACATCAGAAGTGCTCACACTCTCAGTGGGAAAAAGGAGGCTTGTCGGGGTCCAGAGGGGCAGTGAGCAATTTGCATGTAAGCGCTTCTGGTGAGGAGGAAGAGAAGCCCCTGGGGGGGTCAAGGCTCCCACTTGCAGCATCTTCCCCTGAGGCCATCATTGGCAGTCGCTCAAACTCCTTGATGTGCAGAGGCAAGAGGCAGGAGGTAACACCAGTTCAGAGGTTCCTTTCCCTCTATCCCCACCCCCTCATAGGTCAGGCCTATGCCGCGATCTCCCGCATGTATGAGTCCATCCACCATCAGTATCACCTATTGCCCCACCTTCTTGACAGCCATCTGGTCTTCAGCACATGGCTCGTCAGCCCAGAGTGGAGGTTGCCTGCTGTGCGAACCGTGCATGCCCGCCGCTCTTCCCAGCAGGGGGAAACAACTCCTCTCAGCTTGGACTCTGGGTCTGTGACTGGTATGTCTTAACTGGGACCGGGATGAGTTCACCTTGCCCATGGGACCGCCAAGTAGCAGCTGCCAGCTCCTTTCTCCATATGACAAGTCTTACCATGGGAAAGAGAGCAGCTGGGGTATCAGTCTAGCCGCTCGGTTAGTTCATAATCGTCCTACCCAGAGAAGGAGATGCTGGAGGAAGAGGAGGAGGCAGTAGTGGGGAAGCAAGCCAGGTGTTAAAGACCCGGGGTGGAGGGGAGGCTTCCAGATGGGGGGAGGCTTCCAGCCCGGCCCTCCTTCCCTCCCCCAACTCCAGTCAGCCACACCTGGCAAATGAGGGGGAGATTTCCTCTGATTTGAGGGAGATATGAAATGACAGGAGACCAGATTTTGGGGGGGGGGCTTTGCTTTTCTTGTTATATTTTTTTGTTATAACTAAATAAGCATTTTTATATTTAATATATATATATATTTATATATTAAAATTAATTTTTAAATAGTATATTTATATTTAATATAAAAATAAATATATATATTAAATACAGTATCTTTTTTTAAAAAAAAATCACATTAGTGGTCCTCAGGATTTAAAAGTATGAGTTTGGTGGTCCCCGAGTTCCAAAAAGTTGGTGACCCCTGCCCTAGAAAGAGTGCAGAGAAGAGCAACAAAGTACATCCAACCCATACATGCAACCCTGTACAATGCTGTTACTACACTGGGACTGGATCAATTAGTAACTAACAACACTAGACTCAATAACTGCCTTCACCTTATCTTCTGCAACAGCTCAAACTCAATATATGGCCTACAAATACAAGAACCTTTTTCAAACAGTGACCACAGTATGATTGACTTTTGTCTCAATTTACGCCCTCACAAAGAGGATCATAATAATGGATCCCCAAAATGCAACTTTAAAAAGCCAACTATGATCTCATAGATGCTGGCCTATTTTTTGTTAATTGGCACATTCTGTTATCTAGTTGTAATATTACAGAAGACCATTATAATGTATTCTTGTTTGAACTTGAAAGAATCATTAAACTATATGTACCATTAGTAATCCCCAAAAACAAAACAAAAAAACAAATTATCCATAACAATAAGGAACCTTCAATCTAAAAAAAGATCGCTATGGCGTAAAAACAAAACTAGCTATATAGCAAACTTTAAAAACCAATACAATACCCTATGCTGACAGATAAAGGCAGAATGCACAAATTACAACTGCAAGCAAGTGGAAAATCTCCTACGTACAAAATCCACCTGTGGCTTCTACAATTTTGTTAACACCAAACTTAAAGACTCAAGAACCATCCCACCCCTAAAAGGACCAAATGGGAAAGACTGCAACAATGAAGCTGTTAAGGCCAATCTCTTCAACACATTCCTCAGTTCAGTCTTTGTAAATAGCAATGGTTCATGCCCCACATTTCCTAGTCATCACAACTAACTGTAATGACCTACTACATATTGACTTTACAGAAAATAATGTAGAAAAGGCACTAGGTAACCTAAAACCATCCCTATCTATTGGCCCTGATGGATTATGTGCATACTTCTTTAAAAAGCTCTCCTCTGCCATAACGGAACCCCTAAGCATTATATATGAGATATCATTCAGAACCAGCTCCTTACCAAACCTACAGTCATCCCTATCTTCAAAAAAGGTGAACCCAGCCTTGTTGAAAACTACAGATCAATCTCACTGTGGTGTCACATGCAAAGCCATGGAATCAATCATTAACCAATTCATCACTCTCCACTTAGAGTCAAACAACCTACTCTCCAAAAAAAACAATTTGGTTTCAGGAAAAAATTGTCCTGCAATCTTCAATTCCTACACTGCAAAAACATATGGACTACTCTACTTGACCAGGGTAAAGCTATACTGCTTTAAACTTGATTGCAGAAAGTACGACTTCAGCAACAGAGTGGTCAATGCCTGGAATGCACTACCTGACTCTGTTGTTACATCCTCTAACCCCCACTCCTTTAACCTCAAACTATCCACAACTGACCTCACCCCATTCCTAAGAGGTCTATAAGGGCGTGCATAAGTGCAGCATCATGCCTCCCATCCCTGACCTATCCATACCAATTTCCTGTATTCTTACTCATGTTTATACTTATACCTATTATCTTGTAAGAGATTGACAAATCAAAACAAATCAAATCAATAAATAAATAAATAATAAAGATGACTAGGAACTGGAGGCTAAAGCATATAAAGAACGGTTGATGGAATTGGTTATATCTAGTTTAATGAAAATAAGGACTCAGGGTGAGATGATAGCAGTGTTCCAATATCTCAGGGGTAGCCACAAAGAAGAGGGAGTCAAGCTATTCTCCAAAATACCTGAGGACAGGACAAGAAGCAATGGATGGAAAGTAATCAAGGAGAGAAGCAACTTAGAACTAAGGCAAAATTTCCTGACAAAACAATTAACTAGTGGAACATTTGTCCCCAGAAGTTGTGATTGCTCCAACACTGGAAGTTTTAAAGAAGAAAATAGATATCCATTTGTCTTAAATGGTATAGGATTTCCTGCCTAAGCAGGGGGTTAGACCAGAAGACCTTCAATGTCCCTTCCAACTCTGTTATTCTATTCTATTTTAAAAAGCAAGGTAACAATTTTTCCTTCAAAATAAGTCTGTCCATGTTTAGCAGGAAGTTTCAGGTGTCTTCACATCTGAAGATGTGTTATTTTTATCTCTCCAATTTCAGAGAGATAAATTTTTAAAACATGTCAGGAAAATAATGACAGAAAGAACAAAATCAGCCTCTTTTTATCTTGCCTGCTTATTAATTTGTAGCTTCATGAAAATATTTCTATCAGGTCTGCTTAAAAACTAAGTACAAGTATCTTAGCTTGGAGCAAACTACATTTACCAAATATTTCATGAGCTTTCAACATTGAAGGAAATGCAAAGGCTGAAAGCACTTTGTGATTAGTAAAATGAAAGCAAATGCATGTTATATAGAATAAATTATTTTTCTAATCTAATTTAAAATACCAATTCATGAAAATGATTCATTTCTAGTAATTAAGTATTAGTATAGTAAAATTCTTTCCAATCTTCCCCTATCATATGTACATATAGTTCTCAATGAATTTTACATTTCTCATGTCTATTATGCATTAATTAGACTGGGTAAGTTGGATTTTTCTTCTTGCCTTATAAAAATTCAAGTGGGTATGACACAGTTGGGAAATCACTCCTGTAAAATTCTATTTTTCACATTAAGAATCAGGGCCATGAACAGCTGTCAATTCAAAAAATGTTTATTTAATTGTGCTGTTGCTTAAGCTACATGGAAATGTCCTTAAAAGTGGCTGAGCCAGAACATTATAGTACTGGTACACATTATTTTTTCAGGATTCTGCATCCTTTAGAAGAAACTTTCCATGTGGCTAAATGGGAATCCTTAAACATTTTCCAATTGTTATACTAAAAATGCTATTGTGCTACTCTTATAACAAGACAACTGTGTTTTGTTCTGAAGTATTTCCCAAAGGTCCAGGATTAAAAAGTAGCCAGGGTCAAATCAGACACTTGTTCCTCTGTTCAGAGACACTTTCCACATGTCAATTATTCCAGATGTATCTCTGAGTCTCTTTGCTATGCTAATCAACCTTGCCTTCTCAGTTCCTTTGAATCTTTCTACCTTGTTTCCTTATTCATTCAGCTTCCTTTTCTATTCAGATATCTTGTAAGCTCCACCACATAAATCTCCAGTGAGTTCCTGATCTAAGTTGCTTTAGATACCTTAACTTTGTAGGGCCTGAAGCTACATAATACTGGAGTCAGACTAAAGCTAAGCAAATCTAAATCTAGACATTGCTTAAATGAAAAACATTTAGAAATACAATACATTGCCTTCTGTTGCATATAATAAATTTGAGAAATTATAATATTAGTACATAAAATAAGAGTGACATAAACCTAATTACCAAACTATTATTTTACCAAATTTATTCAATTGTATACCCAAATTCAAGTATGTCCTCCATCTTTCTTACTGCTTAGTAGATAATTATTTCTCTCAAGTACACAAATTTTGAAATATGCAGAAACAAATAAATTACTGATAGCATGAGTGAAATAATTTTATCAGCATTACTTGTATTATCCAGAATTGCATTAACAAGTGAGTGACATCAAATTTGGGAAAGGTTTCATAATGGTTTAAAAATTGAAGATGATAACAAAGTCCTGTAAGACTTTGAATATCCATTTTGCCTCTTTACTCTGCAAATACTAAAATCTACTCCCACTCCCAAAAAACTCTGTCATACCCATTGTATGGGCAAACAATGAACTTTCTGCACCCTTGAGTTATAAGAAATAAAAAAGCACAAAAGCAATCAAAGAAGATAAAATCTAGCAACATTCCTAGCCTGTGAAAAACACTAGTATACTAATAGTTTTATGTAGAGTTGCATTATCTTATACATCCTAAAGACACTATGTGCGCAATTAGATGATATCCAATATTCATACCCAACACAAAGAACATCAAGTGCCATTCATGTCCCTTGGGTTTAATACCTTTGGAATGAATTAAGTTTATGGTTGTTCTGGAGAATGGATTTTCAAGGAAAAGAAGTAAAGGAAAACTGTTGTATTTATTGTATTTTCACCCTCTCTTTGCTCCAAGAAATAGTGCTTGTCTAACATTTTCATAATCAGCTATTTCATCTTCATAACAATCTTAAAATAGAAGATAGCTAGGTGTAATAGACATATTCACAATTACCCAATGATTTTGGGGTTGCAACTGCCAGGAGTCTAGACCTCTTTGGCTATAATTTATTGATCTAAATATTAATTACACCATAATCAGCATAATTCTACCCTTTTACACAGAGATTTGTAATGTATATATGTATATATGTATATGTATATGTATATGTATATTTGTTTTTTTAAGTTTTCACGGGTACTTACATGTATAGTATTCAGCTTTGTTCGGGTATTTTCCTACGTCATTATAGTTGTGCTTTTAAAGTTGTAGCAACGTTTCGGCAGAATCTCATCTGCCATCATCAGGCTTCTGTATTGTGTTCATCTGTGAGTCAGACTTTCACAGCCGTTTCCGTTTTAAATTTGGGGCTAGCCTACTGCTGTGCCAGAATGGTTTTTTTCTTCATCCTGATTAGTTGGGAGTCTTGGTCTGTGTTTATTGGTCTTGGAGTTTGCTGTGTTCTGCTTGATTGGTGTTTCTAATATCTTCTGTCTGTTTTGTAGCTTTTTTTGTCTTGATTGGCTGGCAACATTGTGTTCCTGTATTGGAGGCTTTTAGTGCGGCTTGGCTCTGAGTAAATGGACGGCTATCATTTATTAGGAAGCTAGGTTTCATCTGGGTGCCTGGTTGGGGTGTGTTTGAGCTGGAGGTATCAGGGGGAGTCTGTTTGTGCCCAGGTGTTTGCCTGGCTTGTGGTGTGGAGATTTTTTTGTTGGTGAGTGCAGGCTTCCAAATAATTGACAGTCTGGTGAAATCATCTCTTCTATTCATGCTTTCAGGTCTTTTTTCAATCTCTATGGCTTCTCTGATAATTCTGTGGCTGGGGTTTTCTATAGTGGCTAGGGTTTTGGTGCCATTGAAGTTGATGCTATGACCTGTTGCTTTCATGTGTTGGACTAGTGAGAAAGAGTGTTCCAGCTTTTTTACTGCATTTTTGTGTTCATCCAGGCGGGTACTTATTCTTCTATTGGTCTGTCCAATGTATGTGGCCAAGCATGATGCACAGGGGACTTCATATATGCCTTGGTTTTCCAGGTCAACTTTATCTTTGGGGTATTTATTTTTGATGATTTCAAGAGTTTCTTTTATCGGGACTTGAGTGAATAGTGAAACCACATCGAAACTTACAAGCAGATCTTCTTGTTCCACATGTAGATCTTTGAACATTTCCAAGAAGTGGTATGAGTTTTGTACATGTGAAGCTGCTGCTTCAGCATGGGGCTGTAGCTGCTTTGCTAAGTGTTTAGCTAGGTTTTGTAGTGGTGCTCCTCTGGAGCTGACTATGGGTCTGAGAGGTATGCCTTCTTTGTGTATTTTTGGGAGGCCATATAGTTTGGGGCATCTGGAAGATTTTTCTCTTCGGATGATCGTCTGTTGGATCTCTTTGCTCATGTGTTCGTCGAACACAATACAGAAGCCTGATGATGGCAAATGAGATTCTGCCGAAACGTTGCTACAACTTTAAAAGCACAACTATAATGACGTGGGAAAATACCCGAACAAAGCTGAATACCATACATATGGTATATATATATATATACATTATTGAAATTGTTTTCTAGGAACAAAATGATTGAAAACTATTTATATTTGCAATTCAAATTAGCTTCCAGTGTGGTGTATGTAAAATATTTTTGCTGACATTTACTGCACAGAATCAATGTGAAGTTACTATAATTATTTACTGAGTAAGACTTTTGAAAATGGACTTGAAATTACTGTTTGGATCCACCTGCGGGCCTTTACAGCCTGACTGCAGCTGAGAAGATGAAAAAGCAGGTAAACCTATTCAGGCTGATCCAATTTAGATATGTTAATTTTATCTTACGTGCTTGAAAGAAACATCATGGCACAGCATAATTTGCACCTTGAGTTCTAAGAAATAATATTTCTAATCTAATAAAAAACATGCTTCTATTGTTCATTATCATACTTACTAGCTTTAACCTAAACTACTGCTCACTTGCAAACTTTATCCTTCAGACTCCATCATAAAAAATAGGTAGACCTTTTTAGAACTATAACTGATTGCTAGAGAACGAATTAAAACTAATGTATTCACAAACGTTTAACAAATACATGATCACCCATAGAAGATCACAGAATACCTGCATCCATAGCTTCTTGGAAAGCAGCTGCATGAAATCATAACCAAAAGTGCAAGTACAATGCTATTGATCTCTCTCAGTGGCTTTTGATACCATTTAAACTAGTTTCTTACCAAGGTGACTATCTAGGAATGCAATAGGAAGCTCTGATTTTCCACAGTTCTTCTCCAGACTACAAAATCTTGCTCAGTCCCAAATGTTAAGTTATGGAGTCCTATAGTGATGTATTTTTTCTCACTATACAAACACATTGACTGAATTCATCAAAGGAGTCTGAGTTTGGTATTATCTTTCCCACTCATGAAAACAGAGAAAGTATGGGACTTAAATAATTCTGAAAGAGCAGCTGCGGAGCTGCTTTGATGTCTTGCTAGATTCAATTATTAGTCAAGGCCAAAATGGTCTCTGCAATCTAGTGTACATTTAGCAAGCTGCTATTTGTATGTCAGCTGCAGACAGAAATGGCAATATTGTATGGACAGTAGCTCATGCTCTGATAAGTTAAACTATTTCAATGTTTTTTACATGAGTCTAAAGATGGTACAGAAGCTGAAAGTAGTACAGAAGGCAACAATGAAGTTATAATCTGGAACATAAATAAAATAAATCAAAAAATAAAATACAAACTGAATAGTCAAGACCTTGTTGATGACTCCCACTATGTCAAGAACCTTGGAGTACTCATCTCTAATGATCTAAGTGCTAGAGCCCACTGTAACTAAATAGCTAAAAAGGCATTAAGAGTTGTTAACCTAATCCTGCATAGCTTTTTCTCCAGTAATATTGCACTACTAACTAGAGCATACAAAACATTTGCTAGACGTATACTTGAATACAGCTCATCAGTCTGGAACCCATATCATGTATCTGATATTAACACAATTGAAAAAGTCCAGAAATATTTCACAAGAAGAGTTCTCCACTCCTCTACTCATATCACATTTGTTTGTGAAACATGGCTCAACACATCTCTCCCTGACTCCATTACCTCAGTAAGAGACTATCATGTTTACCGATCCGTTCGTGAAATCCATAGAGGAGGAGGTGTTGCTATCTTCTATAAAAAGTCCTTACATTTAAAAAACATCCAAGTTACCCAAGAGCTTGCTCTTCCTGAGACCATTATCTGTGAACTGACCTTAAATATCACATTTCGGTTCTTACTATGTTACAGAGCCCCTGATTATGACATTGAACATGTAAACAAGCTAAATACACTACTAACATGGGCATCATCCTGCCCACACACTTTTATCTTTCTTGGTGACTTCAATCTACCCCATATTAACTGGACCCTAAACGAATGTACAACTGAACCCATACATGCAACCTTCTACAATGCTGTAACAAATCTGGGACTGGAACAATAGTAACCAAAAATACTAGGCTTAACAACGGCCTAGATCTCATCTTCTGCAATGGTTTGAATTCAATTTACAAAATACAAATTAAAGAATACTTTTCCAACAGTGACCACAACATGACTGACTTTTGTCTCAACATAGGTCCACACAAAAATCATCACAACAAAAAAATCCCAATTATAACTTCAAAAAAGGCAACTATGATCTTCTAATCAACGATCTCTCTTCCCTTGATTGGCAATTTCTATTCACTGGATGCAATACTGTTGAAGACCATTACAACATATTCTTGCTAGAAATCAAAAGAGCCATCAAACTATATGTACCAATAACAACTCCCAAAACCAGGAAAAACAGATTACCCATAACAATAAGGAAGCTTCAATCCAAAAAGAGATCACTTTGGCGAAAAAACAAATCTGGTCACGTTGCCAACTTCAAAAGCCAATACAAAAATCTATGCCACCAGATAAAAACTGAATGCACTAATTATCACATTAAACAAGAGGAAAACCTTCTACACACAAATTCCACCCGTGCTTTCTACAATTTTGTAAACAACAAACTAAAAGACTCAAGGTCCATCCCACCCCTGAAAGAACCTAATGGCAAAGACTGCAATGACGGCACCATCAAAGCAAACCTCTTTAACACATTATTTGGCTCAGTATTTGTAAACAGCAATGGATCAAGCCCAGTACTTCCTAGTCGAACCACAGACAACTGCAATGATCTAATACATATCGATTTTACAGAAGACATTGTTGAAAAAGCACTGCACAATCTAAAACCATCCCTATCTATTGGACCGGACGGAATATGTGCCTACTTCTTAAAAAAGCTATCCACTGCCATAGCCAAACCTCTAAGCATAATCTTTGAAAAATCTTTCAGAACCAGCTCCTTGCCAAAACTATGGTCACAAGCCACGGTCATCCCCATCTTCCAAAAGGGAGACCCCAGCCTAGTTGAAAATTACAGACCAATCTCCTTATGCTGCGTCACCTGTAAAGTCATGGAATCAATTATTAATCAATCCATTATCCTCCACTTAGAGACAAACAATCTACTCTCTAATAAACAGTTTGGTTTCAGAAAAAAACTATTCTGTAATCTGCAACTCTTACACTGCAAAAACATATGGACTACACAACTCGATCAGGGCAAAGCAATAGACGCAATCTACATAGACTTCTGTAAAGCTTTTGATTCAGTGGTACACAACAAACTTCTCCTAAAACTAAAATCTTATGGTATCTCTGGAAAACTGCGTAACTGGATAGAAGCATTCCTGTCAAACAGACAACAAATGGTCAAAATTGGGAGTGTCCTATCAAATTCTGTACCTGTCATCAGTGGTGTCCCCCAAGGCAGTGTTTTAGGACCAACTCTCATTCATACTCTACATAAATGACCTCTGCGATCATATTAAGAGCAACTGTGTTCTCTTCGCTGATGATGTAAAGCTATTCAACACCACAGACAATACTACTACCCTCCCAAAAGACCTTGATTATGTATCAGAATGGTCAATCAAATGGCAACTTCAAATCTCAACAAATAAATGCTCTGTCTTACATATTGGCAAAAAAAAATCAGAAAATAAAATATAAGCTAAATAATCAAGACCTTGTTGAGGATCTAAACTTTGTCAAGGACCTTGGAGTACTCATCTCTAATGATCTAAGTGCTAGACCCACTGTAACTACATAGCCAAAAAGGCATTAAAAGTTGTTAATCTAATCCTAGGTAGCTTCTTCTCTGATAATATCACACTACTAACTAGAGCATACAAAATTTTGCTAGACGTATACTTGAATACAGCTCATCTGTCTGGAACCCATATCATGTATCTGATATTAACACAATTGAAAAAGTCCAGAAACATTTCACAAGAAGAGTTCTCCGCTCCTCTACTCATTGCAGAATACCTTATGCCACCAGACTTGAAATTTTAGAACTAGACAACCTAGAACTACGCCGTCTTCGGTCCGATCTAAGTATAATACATGAAAATATCTACTGCATTTTCCTACCTGTCAATGAATACTTCAGTTTCAACCACAACAATAGAAGAGCACACAATAGATACAAACTCAAGGTAAATCACACCAAACTTGATTGCAGGAAATATGACTTCAGCAATAGAGTGGTCAATGTCTGAATACTCTACCTTAGACTATCTACTATTGACCTCATCCCTTTCTTAAGAGGTCTGTAGGGGGCGTGCATAAGCGCACCGATGTGCCTACCATTCCTGTCCTAAAGTTTCTTTTTATTTGTATCCTTTTTATGTATTCATAACCATGTTTATACTTATACCTGTTATCTAATACTTGCTTGACAAATAAATAAATAAATATTTTAGAGCCCATGAAATGAATTCTACTGTATTTTACTAATCAGACCAAAGATCTTGTAATGATACTTAAGGTTCTACATAGTTGAGAATGTCAGTATTTGAGAACATTCCTCCCAATATGTACCTGTCTACATATTAGGATCTCCTCAACACCCACAATTAAGGGAGGTGTTTTGTGGGGATGTAAAGGAAAATGTGCTTTGTTGGATCATCCTCTGCTTTGGAACACTTCCTTTCTGGATGCTGGGCTGATATCAAAAGCATTTGTTTTTCAGTAGTAAAGATCTGTTGTTTTCCCTCTGCATTCAAAACTTAGCCACAGCCTGGCCATATCCTACTGATACTGCTAAAAATCTGTGCCTTTCCATTATTGTATTTTGGTTAGTAGTATTTAGATTTTTAATATGCTGCTTAATTTTATCTTTTGTTTATGAAAGTAAAAGAGCTATAAATGTTTCAATTAATTAACTACTGTATAATAATTCCCTTTCAAGATTCAAGGACTTATATATAAAATATTTCAAACTATCACTTTGTGGTCATATTTAATTAATATAATACATGTTTATTTTTCACAACTTTAGATTCAATTCATAGAAGTGCTGGTTATCATCTTTAAAGTTCTGCACAGCATGGCGCCAGGTTATCTGCAGAGGTACCTTTCTCTGAGAGTATCTGCTCATTCCATCCAATTAAGTAAGGTGGGTGCCTTTCAGGTCTCTTCCCTTGACATCCAAAGGGGTTTCTCAAGAGCAGGTTCTGTCCCTGAGATCCAGCAGGTTTTTCTAGCCTTCTGGAAGGTCTTTAAAAGATGGCTGTTTTCCAAGCAATAAGTGAGGCTAGAGTCCAGTGCTTGTTGTGTTACTGGGGAGTATTACTCTGAAGTATTTAGGTAGGATTTTTTTGTGGGGAGGCAAATGTTTTTATTGCTGTGAGTTTCCCAGAATTATGGAACACACAACTATACATATTTCCTAACTAAATAAATAAACATTCCAAAGATGGTAGGAGTAGAATATAATAAGGCTAGAGCATATGCTTTACATGATAAAAGCTGTAAATTCAATCTCTGCCATCTCTAAGTAGGCCTAGAAAAATGTCCATCTAAAAATATACTACCAGTAGCTTTAAACAAACGAACAGAAAGTAGGTAGATCAATCCTCTCCATCAGTATGATAGCTATTAGCCAGGGATTTCATTCCATCTCCTTTTATCATCATCACAGGTCTGAAATAAAACCAAAACAACAGAGCTGGCTTAAGATCAATCTCTAAGCTTTATTTGCAGTCATCTGGGCACCAATCTTTGAAGGGAAAGTAGGCCATAAATTATACATCAATAAAAAAAAGTTAGGTCTGCTTCTAATTCCTAACTGAAAATACTGAATATGAAACTAAACATGTGACAAAATGAAGAAATGTCAGAATAAACTAAAACATAATTCTATTTTCATGATTCCCAAAGTATACATATGTTTACTTGTGCCAGGACGTATGCCACAAGCATTCTGTTTTACCATACTGTAATTACTTCAAATAAATACTTGATCACTAATAAAATATGTGTTCTGCCTTTCTATATTAACAATATATTATATTTTACACTCAAGAAAACTCACAGATATTTAAGAAAATATATTTTAAAAAATAATTGTAGCAAATTAAAACTATTTAATTATTAATAGATATTACAATATATTATGAGACACAGTGGCACAGTGGTTAGAATGCAGTATTGCAGGCTGCTTCTGCTGACTGCCAGCTAACTGCAATTTGGCAGTTCAAATCTCATGAGGCTCAAGATTGACTCAGCCTTCCATCCTTCCGAGATGGGTAAAATGTGGATCCAAATTGTTGGGGGCAATATGTTGACTCTGTAAACAGCTTAGAGCTATTAAGCACTGTAAAGTGGTATATAAGTCTAAGTGCTAGTGCTAGTGCTATTACTCAATATGTAGTTTCAGTAGCAGAGGATATATGAAACTCTGGGTGAACTGGAGTTTCTAAACTTGAACATGGTGAGATAACATCAAGAATTTAGTAGATAAATGACCTGTAAAAGTCCTGTCCCAAAAAAATTCTATTAAGTTGAGTTAAATATTCTTAGATACATGAAAATTATATGGCAGACCATTAGCGGTAGGTCACATAGATGCAAAATTATGTTGATGAATATAATGAGCAATCTCTATTAATTCTCCTCATTCCCCTTACTTCCAAAGGCCCTATGCAAACTCAAAGGAAAACATAACTTAGCATAGTCTATTCAGTTATTAAAATTCAATAGAAAATAACTGTCTGAGGTGTTGGATATGATATTAACTTTTCTTTTTCTTACTTTTTATTTATTTGAAAGACAGCCATATTGATGTAAAGCAAGCTAGAAACCAGGATACCATAAGACCTGCCTTATGTACAAAGCCAATAAGTAACTTCAGGCCAAACATTCTTTCTCAGCCCTAGGAAGGAAATAATGGCAAGCCACTTCTGAAATCTTGCCAAGAAAATTTCAGAGACTAATTCAGTGTCAACATTGATTCAAAGGAACATCCCCCCCCCCTCAAAAAAAAACTTCAAAAAACATAAGAAAATGTATGGGTTTTGAAGACTAAGATTCTAAGATGTTTTCAGGTCCATTAGGAAAAATTACTTGTTAGTCTAAAATAGGGGTGTCCAACCTTTAAATCATATTGGGAACAACAGTGCAAAAAGTGATCCAGAAGCAATTTAACAATTTAATTAGTTGTACTTGCCTTTATTATTTTTAGAAATAAAGGAACAAAAATATCCAACACATCTTCCTCTTCCTATTTTCTTCACAGTGACAACTCTGTGAGGTAAGTAGAACCGAGAGAGTGACTGGCCCAAGCTGGCTTTCATGGCTAAGATGAAACTAGAACTCATAGGGTCCAACTTTCTAGCATGCTGCAACAACATTGTAAGCTATTATTATCAATTAGGATTGCCAGTCATTAATATTAATATTATTGTTAGCACCTTATAAGCACAAAAATAAACGGTTTGCACTTTCATTACTAAGGAAGGAAAGGTGTCCATAGATTTCTACTCATTCAAATCCAAAAGCTAACTAAAATTTTCACATGTTATATAGAAAACAGATTCCATGGAAAAGATTATCTATCTGGTTGGTAAGAACACTGACCTGGTGGCACAGAAAGTAGGAATCACAAAAAGTAAATCTATTTTGGTACCGTCACCCTTTATGAGATCCTATCAAAAAGATTTCAATTCTACGTAGACATATTTTAAGAACGTAGACATATTTTAACTGACTCTAATGGATAATTTGCATTTATATCATTTTCATTACAGAATAAAGAAATTTACATTTCCACAAAGTGAGCTACAGTTTTGGAAAATTAAAATTAAATTATGGATGTCTTGATTTATATCTAGCTAAGCTTTTAATATTTATAATCTTAAATAAAACACAGTGCTTATTCTTTCCAAGAATTATACATAGATAACCATATAAGACTATGGAATAATGCCAGGCAAGGTCAAGGTGGATATGCAGGCAGGTAGTTTATATTGCTACAAATCAAATTAAAATGGCTTTCAACATACATGTATAAGGAGAGAGACTGGGAGGGAGAAAGAGAGAGACATATTTAAATATAGCATGTAAATTAATAAAGAACAATATTGCCAGTTCCAATATGACATATTCAGATAACGTATTCATCAATTGTATTACAAATTGTCACCTTGTTTTACCCAAGAACCCCTGAGTGAATATCTATACAGAAACAAATAATATCATAATTTAAAAAATTAAATGCTTTTAATTTTTGACACATAGAAGTAGCGTTCCAAGAGTTGCCTGTTAAAATATTATGATTCTTTGAAATCTTGTTCTAATGCAGCAAAACCATTGCGCTAGAAATTGCCATTCAGAACTTGATCAGCTTATCCAGTCAGTTATAGAAGAGGAACTTCTTGTCTTATAAACATTTGCGGATATTATAATCCATGGCTTTCATGATTAACAGTCCATAAAGAGATTTTAAGCAAAGCTATCAGTTTAATCTAGCAAGGCTTTCTATCCAGAATCTCAGAAAGAATCAGATGGTTTTGGTAGTCAGACAATGATGCAGCTACATTTTCTGAACCAATATAGTAATTAAAAAAAAAGCCAGAGAATTAAAGCCCCATTTACTCCATATGTGACATATCATAGGGAGAAAAAAAGAAAAGAAATTTCATGTGGAATCATATATGAAATAACATGCTGTTTGCAAACTCCAATAAGTCATCTGCAGAGCACAATAGCAAGGGTGCATTTTGGGATCTTCATTGTCTTCATAATAAATCATTGTGAAAATCTGTTTTCCGATAGCTACAGACAAGAAACTGCTTTAAATTTAAGCAATATCTCTCTGCTGCTCCAAATGCATCAACATTTGCTAGTCTACGATATTAGATCTATGGAATACCAACCGAGCTTTGATATCACCTCTTAGGTTTATTAAGGCTTTAGTTAGAAGAAAGAAAATGCATACTGTGAACAGCATGTGATCATAGTGCACATTTTCTTTACTCCCAACTAAAGCTATCATGTACTTAAGAGGTGACAGGAAGGTCTAATTCAAACCGAGCTTTTCGTTCTTGGATGCACATTTAAGTGAGCATTACACCAAAAAGAATCAGGGAACACAGGAACTTAAGACAAATTGTATAAATCACTACCCGGTGAACCAGTAATTGTTTATTCTATTTCTAGCATATCTTTTTAGAATGAATTGAGTATGTAGACACTATTCCCCCACCTGATGCCTGAAAGATTTGAAGGACAAACTCACACATGCATACAGATAACCCATTATGACCAATTGCTTAGCAAGTGTTCAAAGTTATGATTTCACCCCATCCCCAAGGTACTTATGACCCAGTTCCAAAGTTCAGATAGCCAGGTTTCCCCACGATACACACACACACAAACACACACAGAGGGAGAGAGAGAGAGACAGAGACAGAGACAGAGAGACAGAGACAGAGAGAGTCACATGAACACAATTTATATCACTTTGCCAAAAAGTGGAATACCATAGAAATTCTGTTTCTGTGGTAGAAGAGATTCCCTAAGAGATACAAAGCAAGTAGAGTTTGGAGATAGAACATCACTTCATACCATTGATAATTATGCTGATGTGAAAAAAAATGAGATACATTGCCCCTTCTAATGATTCAGGCTGCTTAACACCAACAGACTGCTAAGGGTTCAAGAAACAAGATTCTACTCAGTCAGGAAACCAAAGTATTTTTATTGAAGGAAAACAGAACCCACCAAACAGTCCAATGCAGGCAATACATGTTTGGCCAACCTAAACACGGGGATGGAGGGAGGGAGGAAGGGAGGGGAGAGAGGGGAGGGAGGTCCCACTTTTGTTTCATACATTGGTTGAAATGCTAACAGGAATCCTTGAAGGGAAGATATATTAAACAAAACTGTAGGAATCATTTAATTCAATATAAAGTGTGAAAACCAAGAAAAGGAGACATTTATCATTCCCTTTGGAAAAACTATTTACTTCTTATTCATAGAAAAGCTGTCAAGAAAAAAAAGAGCATTTTCATACCAGGACCTGTTTCAAACCCTTCAGTCAAAGACTTCTTAATTAATTAGTAGCATTCTATCATGGAATGGAAACTGTCAGTTGAATTCATAAAATTAATAGTGAATCTTCCAATACAATTTCAATTAGAATTTTAAGTTTATATATTTCTCCATAATCAACAAAAGCTTTCAAAAACAAAAACAATAAATCGTATTTTTTACATTTATTTCTCAGTTTAAATCTCTTGTGTTATAATCACTGATGCTAACTTCTGTTATTTAAAGTGTTCCTTATTATAATAATAATTGAGTTATGGTGGTGCGATGGTTAGAATGCAGTACTGCAGGCTACTTCTGCTGGCTGCTGGATGTAAGCAGTTCGAGCTTCACTGGCTCAAGGTCGATTCAGCCTTCCATCCTCCTGAGGTTGATAAAATGAAGACCCAGATAGTTGGGGGCAATATGCTGACACTGCAAACTGCTTAGAGAGGGCTGTAAATTACTGTGAAGTGATATATAAGTCTAAGTACTATTGCTATTATTTTGTTAACTGAAATACATTAATGCCTTTTGTGTGAAAAGCATATCATATATGTAAAAGAATTTAGCTCTTTTACCTGCCATGATCAAAATAGAATTTGTAAAAACTGATTTGATTGATTACTGTATTGGTATGCTTAATCAATAATATTTTATTTTACTTGTGGTGTTTCTTAGTTATGGCTTAGGGCTATAACATATGAAAAGTACTGTTCATGGAACTATTATTGATTTTAGCATGTAATGTCTCAATCTTGAATTCTGTAAACTGTATTGGTAAAAATCTAGATTCAGAGATCTTCAGATAAAAGTAATCCTACACGGTAAACATTTACCATACCACACAAATATAGAAGTATAGAGATAACTTTGCCCCATTGTTGTGTATGGCACAGAACAAAATGACACTCCTTTTATTTAATCTTCCAAATGATTGGTCTGGAAGATGAATTGCTCCTCAGTACTGCTGGTGGAATAGTACATATCAGTATCCCTGAAAGCAATTGGTTACTTTTGAAAATGTAGAACAGATGCTTTTCCAACAATTTACTATTGCCTTCTGTCATCTACTGCCTACAGCAGCTGTCTCTCTCTTCTCAAGGATCATGAGTTGTTCAAAGAACAAAAAGTGAACAGTTTGTTCTGCCAATATGAGATTCTTGAGAAAAACTAGAAGCAATGCTCTGACCCTAGCCATAGAGATGCTATATTGACAAAGGGCAAAGTGAACACTCATCTCTTCTCTTAGTTCACGCAGCTGAAAGCATTTCTGGTGAAAAGATTCATATGTCCAAGATCTGTGGATTGCAATCTCTGCAGGTCAAAACAAATTCTTTTCATTTCTTTAAATGCATTTAAATAAGTAGAACAAGGATGCCAACATTAAAAACAAAATATGGGTAATAATAACATTGTGGACCTAAAATTAGTTAATGTGATAAACAGCTATTTCTATTAGATACAGTCTTGAGATAACAGAAACAATTCATGTGTTCCAATGTAATAAGAACCCAATTTATTTCAAGCATAAATTAAGCTAATCAAAGAGAGCTAGTCCCAAGTTTTAAAACAAAGCTCTATGCTGAATTTATGGAGGACAGTTTAGTTAACATTCATAGCACAACAGGATGCTATAAACATATGTACCTCCACCCAATATAAAGCTGATTTGCAGCCTCAACCAAATTACTATAATTTGAAAGACAACAAAGCTGTTTCATACTTTAAGAAAACAATTAATACAAGATAACATGGTATTAATAATTATTTCATTATGTTATGAAACTGGTAAGGGGAAAAATGAAGCAGTAGATTTTCACTTATTTTCAATGCAACACTTCCAAAAGCTTGCCTTGAAGACAATTGGTTTACTTGGCATAAAATGAAGAATAGTTCCCGTAGGAAAAAAAAAATTAAGACACAGGAATCAGGGAAACAGAATGTAACTCATTAAGAATGAATGAAATGGAGGTGACAAGACTCAGACAAGACTTACTTGACTAAAAGAGTCATTGATTCCTCCAGTAAAATCTTATCTGTATTTTACTTCAGTTACTTTATATGTCTGTTTTTATTCTACTAAGACTTTTTTCTTTTTCTGTAATTGTTTCTGTGTGGTATTGGCTCATATCAATGGTAATAGATGTCAACCATTGAGAATTGAATAAGCAAGCTTTAGAATGGAAAGCAATAGAGACCAAAAAAAGAGCAGAAAATTAAACAAAAGTGAGAGAAAAATGTAGAGAAAGAGACCAATATAGATCAGGATTAAGAGAAATATTTGCATAAAATTGCATCAATAAATTTATAAAAATGGGAAATCTGAGAAAACAAATCAATAGAAAGATTGCCAGGATATTTCCAGATATGATAGAAGGAGAAGGCAGGCTATGTCATGGTGTTTTTTACAGGAAAATATTGATCTTTTACATAGGTCAAGTGTTTTTGAAGGCATAATATACCTTGGATCCTTTATTCCTTACTAGACATTATTGTCAATGTTTTGTAATTTTCCACTGACTTTTAGTATCTCAATCCTGCAGAATTCTAAGAATCAAGAACTAAGATTTATCAGCTACTCATTGAACATTAATTGGCCTCATTCATCTTATTCCATCCATACTGGATGAAACCCAGAGGAAGATCTCTTATGATCACAATAGGATAAAAAGTAGGATGTTGAGCATAAAATGGGGAAAATATTCAGCATAATGAAGAACAATTAATTTCATGTTTTTTATCCCACTGTGATCGTAAGATATCTTCCTCTGGGTTTATCCAGCATGGATGGAATAAGATGAACGAGGACAGTTGATGTGCAATGAGTAGCTGATAAAAGTTTTTGATTTTGATCTAACTATAAAAAGGGATCAAAGGAATTTAGGGACACTCAGACAGCAGTTCTGAGAAGTTACCTCCTTCTCCATCAGCAACATATTTTCCATCAGAGTGGAGATGAAGGAAAGACAACAAGCTTTGTTCAAAGAAGTCTTCTGAAAGTGAAATTTGCAGATGAAACTCGAAAAATTAGAATATCGTGCAAAAGTTCATTTATTTCAGTAATGCAACTTAAAAGGTGAAACTAATATATGAGATAGACTCATTACATGCAAAGCAAGATAGTTCAAGCCGTGATTGGTCATAATTGAGATGATTATGGCTTAGAGCTCATGAAAACCCCAAATCCACAATCTCAGAAAATTAGAATATTGTGAACAGGTTTAATATTCTAGGCTCAAAGTGTCCCACTCTAATTAGCTAATTAAGCCATAAGACCTGCAAAGGGTTCCTGAGCCTTTAAATGATCTCTCAGTCTGGTTCAGTAGGAAGCACAATCATGGGAAAGAGTGCTGACCTGACAGTTGTGCAGAAAACCATCATTGACACCCTCCATAAGGAGGGAAAGCCTCAAAAGGTAATTGCAAACAAAGTTGGATGTTCCCAAAGTGCTGTATCAAAGTACATTAATAGAAAGTTATGTGGAAGGGAAAAGTGTGGAAGAAAAAGGTGCACAAGCAGCAGGGATGACCGCAGCCTGGAGAGGATTGTCAGGAAAAGGCCATTCAAAAGTGTTGGGGACTTTCACAAGGAGTGGACTGAGGCTGGAGTCAGTGCATCAAGAGCACCACACACAGACGGATGCTGGACATGGGCTTCAAATGTCATATTCCTCTTGTCAAGTCACTCCTGAACAACAAACAATGTCAGAAGTGTCTTACGTGGGCTAAATAAAAACAGACCTGGTCTGTTGCTCAGTGGTCCAAAGTCCTCTTTTCTAATGAGAGCAACTTTTGCATCTCATTTGGAAACCAAGGACCCAGAGTCTGGAGGAAGAACAGAGAGGCACACACTGCAAGATGCTTGAAGTCCAGTGTGAAGTTTCCACAGTCTGTTGATTTGGGGAGCCATGTCATCTGCTGGTGTTGGTCCATTGTGCTTCATTAAGTCCAGGGTCAATGCAGCCATCTACCAGGAGATTTTGGAGCACTTTATGCTGCCTTCTTCAGATGAGCTTTATGGGGATGCTGACTTCATTTCCCAGCAGGACTTGGCACCTGCCCACACTGCCAAAAGCACCAAAACCTGGTTCAATGACCGTGGGATTACTGTGCTTGATTGGCCAGCAAACTCGCCTGACCTGAACCCCATAGAGAATCTATGGGGCATTGCCAAGAGAAAGATGAGAGACATGAGACCAAACAATGCAGAAGAGCTGAAGGCATCCTGGTCTTCCATAATACCTCAGCAGTGCCACAGGCTGAAAGCTTCCATGCCACGCCGCATTGAGGCAGTAATTGCTGCAAAAGGGGCCCAAACCAAGTACTGAGTACATATGCATGCTTATACTTTTCACAGGTCCGATATTGTTCTATGTACAATCCTTGTTTTATTGATTGCATGTAATATTCTAATTTTCTGAGATTGTGGATTTGGGGTTTTCATGAGCTGTAAGCCATAATCATCACAATTATGACAAATCACGGCTTGAACTATCTTGCTTTGCATGTAATGAGTCTATCTCATATATTAGTTTCACCTTTTAAGTTGCACTACTGAAATAAATGAACTTTTGCACGATATTCTAATTTTTCGAGTTTCACCTGTAGACACTTAGCTCTTCCTTGAACTGCTTCCATTCCAGCAGTTTTAAGTAACCATGAACCTTGCTTCTTGCTTCCTCTTTTCTAATCCTTTTACCATACTCTATTTACTGGACTATCTAAAGACCACGGGATAGTCATACCATCGATCTTTCAGGTTACTCTAGAAGCTTTCTCTGTGGAAGTAAGTACAGGCTTTTAAAAACAGATAAATAAGCATACTAACTCTGAGCCAAATTTATACTATAGGAATCATTTTACAATATTCAAGGTCAGGCGGATTATACATAAATAAGGTTTTAATACATTTAAATATTAAGTATTAATTAAAATGTCATCTTCTGAGATAATTACAAAATTAGTAAGGAGGTTATCATGAAATGAGCTATTACTTTGTTTATTTTCTTAACGCTTTGCAAATTTAAATGTTATTATTGGTTGCCTCATAGGCAATATTGATCTGTTTATTCAGTTTCTTAGCTAATTTCCTCAAATAATTGCAAAATTGAGATACATGATTACACATGCTTCACCTCCATGAATTACAAACAGTAAAACAATTTTTTTTGTATTGCAACAATTCCATCCAAAATATTTGGTTAGAAATATCCTTCTTCTAGCTTCACTATAGCAATTTTCTTTATTGTGTCAGGAATGCAATGGAATTAAACTGCTATTAAACCACTATTAAGGTTTACCTTGCGGTGATAAGAGCAGTAAAGTATCAGTTACCTCTTCATCTAATTGCACCCTCAAAAGGATCAAGAACATGAGTGTCAAACTCATGTTGTCACGGCGGCATCACAAAACATATCTGGGTTTTTTTCTCCTTTGGTAAACCGGGTGTGGGCAAGTTAGCCATGGTGAATTTTCCCATCTAATCCTCAGAATACCACCCAGTGGCCCTGTTTAGAATTATTCAGGCTCTTCTTGGGAAGGGTACCTCTGGGATTCATTTCTAGGGTCCATGTGGAGGAAATTTCAAGGCATCTAGAGAATAAAATCACTCAGATTCACAGTTGGATTCCAAGTGTTGTGCATGTCCTAAGGAGATGCCCAGGAAAGAGACTTATTCAGCTGTTTGGGAATGGTTTGAGTCTGTTAGACTTGAAGGACATGGTCCTGAAGAGTTCAAATCTGTATGCAAGTTCCTCCTGGATAATTAAGATCTCTTGGCAGGTGATATGCAGGTGGAGATTGTGAATTCAACTTTGTCTGGGGGATGTTTCTGACTAATGTGCCTCCTGTTCAAGACGCCATTGCTGGAATTTGCCATTCTGGACAACTTTCATCCAGTCTCCCACCTTTCTTTTCTAGGAAAGTTGGTTGAGAATGTGGTGGCACTGCAGTTCCTGAGCTCACTTGAGAAAATGAATCATCTGGACCTTTTTCAATCAGGTTTCAGACTTGGATAAGGAGCTGAAAATGCACTGGTCATGCTTATGGACAATCTCTGGCAAGAATGAGAGAGAGGTGGGTGTATCCATCTTTGCTGCCCTTGACCTCTCTGTGGTTTTTGGTAGCATTGACCCTAGTATCCTTTTAGATCGACTTAGAGAGTTGGGGGTAAACGACAGTTCTACCCTGGTTCATCTCCTTCCTGCAAAGCTAGTCTTAATCAGTTAATAAGGAGGTCCAATTTTTGGCTCCTCCTGTGTGGGGTGCTTGGTACTCTGCTCCTCTCTGACATCTACATGCAACTCTGGGTGAAATCATTCATTATCACAGGACAAAATATCACCAATATTCTGGTGATGCCCACCTATATATCTCCATCTGGGGTGAAGGGAGTAATGCAGTGGATGCCCTTTCCTGGTACCTGGAGGCTGTGAGGGTCATGAATGGGGAACAATAGACTTCAAACTAAACCCTAGTAAGACATAGTGGCTGTAGACAAGTCCCTGTTCAGGAGTTTATCATCTTTGGTTTTGGATGAGCATTGCATTATCCCAGATAGACTAGGGCATAACTTGTGGTCTTGGTCTCACAGTTCCTGCTCAAAGAACAGGTGGTAGCCATGGCTAAGAGGGTCTTTGCTCAACTTTGCATTTAGACAGGGAAGGCATGCTACAGACCCATCAGTTGAAGAATTTTGACTGGCAGGGCTCAAGAAGAAGCTTTCTCTGCCACTGCACCTGCTTTGTGGAACATGTTGCCCTCAAAATTGAGGAAAGACCCAAATCTCTTGGCTTTTCATAAAGGGATCAAAACCTGGCTTGGGGGACACAGGGGCCCACATAGCAATGGGGCTGGTGAGTCCTTGAGACTCTCTTACCTAATCTCCCTATCTGAAACTCTCCGTTTTTTGTAATTGTATAATGTTGTTTTACATTTTTTAAATTATTAATCCTAAATTATTTGCTTGATAAAGTTTAATTATATTAAGTTGCACACCGCCCAGAGTCCTTCTACCAGGGAGATGGGAGGTTTAGAAATTTGATAGATAGATAGATAGATAGATAGATAGATAGATAGATAGATAGAGAGAGAGAGACAGACAGACAGACAGACAGACAGACAGACAGACAGACAGACAGACAGACAGACAGACAGACAAGCTTTTTCTAAGACAAATAAAGAGAAGCATGTTGGGCTAACTGATTCTTAGCAATGCAGGGTGGGTCAAATGTTCATTTGATCACAATGGAGACATGCAAAAACAAATTATATTGCCATTGCTTATATCCAATTAGAGACTGTGTGAAAAGTCTTAGCCCACCTCACCTAGTTCTGGTAATATATATTTCTACATATACACATACACAATTTTTCTATCTCTTAGCATTGCTTTCACATTCTGTGACTGAACTAAAAACAATAATTTATACCTGAACATTGAAGCAGGATTAAATATCACTATTTGATTTGATTGCAAGAAATGCTGAATACAAATGAAAAAAGAATGAAAAAGAAATAACATTTAAACCCATAAGAAAACTACAGCCACTTGTCTGTCTCTTACTTGGATACATATTTTCAGCAGGTGATGTGAAAAAATTCTCTTTAGAGCAGGGGTCCCCAACCACCGGGCCGCGGACCGGTCCCGGTCCGTGGAGCACTCTGTACCGGGCCGCAAAGAAAATAAAATAAAAAAAATGGCGGCTTTCTTCGCCTTCGATGAATGCTGCTGGGATCAGGGATCAAGGACACAAATGAGAGAAGGGGAGGGAGGAAGCAACCGAAGCCTGTCCTGCTCTCTGGCTCAGCAGCTCGGTTTCCTCCCGCCTCGTTCCTCTCTCAGTCGCTCTCGCTCCTCCACCAGCCCAGGAAGAAACTGCTTCAAAGGAGCCGGGGGGATGGCTTTTCCTGTCGCCGCAGCTCCTCAAAGTGCCCGTTCACCCCCACCCACCCAGCCCGTGCGCGGTTCAATCCAGTGCTCCGTTCTGCCTGCCTGCCTTCGTTTCTGGTTGTTTGGGAGCAGCTTCGGCTGATAAAAAGAGGCGAATAGTTATTATTCTCAGCCGAAGCTGCTCCCAAACAACCAGAAATGAAGGCAGGCAGGCAGAACGGAGCACTGGATTGAACCGCACGTGGGCGGGCGGGGTGGGGGTGAACGGGCGCTTCGGAGGAGGTGCGGCGACAGGAAAAGCCACCCCCCCGGCTTCTTTGAAGCAGTTTCTTCCTGGGCTGGATGTTAGAGGTCCATCGTAGCTCTGAATGATCCCTAAACAAGGACTACAGGAGCTTCCTAGGGAAAACACACTGACTAAATGCTCCTCATTCAATTCCTGTTTTCACCAAACAGAGATAAGAGAAACATCTGCATGAAATTTTGTAGCTACACAGCTGGGCAAGACCTAGAACTAGAGAGACTGCAGTCAGGTGTCTTTAATGCTAGTTGTAGGGTAAACATAAAGTTTTGGGAATGGAAAATAGAATCTCCCCTCTCCTCCCCCCCCGCCGGTCCTTGAAAAAGTGTTTCTGCTTGAAACTGGTTGGGGACCACTGCTTTAGAGGGATAATAGTTCATGCCAAGTAATCCTACAGTTTAAGAAAGGCTTCTTTCTGGCACATAATCAAATTATTCTACAGTTGTCAATTTAATTTGTATGTTTTTATTCTGTTTCCTACTTTTTTTTGAGTTGGGCTATTAAATGGAACTTTACATTTATGGTAAAATGAATTTTTGAGAAGAGGAAAAATATTAACAAAGCACACCTCTGTTTTTATAACTAGCTGCTTTTCATTTTAATTGAAACCTTTGTTCCAATATATTATTTCAGTTTTTCCTTATAACGGAGATAAGATCCAACCTACAAATTATAACTGCTTAGCAGGGCATGTCAAATTTTTCAACTTTCAATTTCCAAGCATTAAAGATGCTCAAAAGTTATGACTTTAATATAATTTAAATGTGCTTGGTAAGTAACTACATAAATATAATAACTTCAATATTCAATATGACCAAATTAAACAGACTGTAGGCATTGGGGAGGCATTGTTGCCTATGTTTCTTGGCTTTTTGCAGTCCATCACTAAATAATCAGTGTATGTTGAACTACATGCAATTTGTTGTATACATTCTTTTTTAACCACAAGCATGTAAGACCTATACATATTTTGACTTCTACATAAGAAAATTCAGTACAAGGTGTCTGAAGAATTCTTCATCTTTTCTTCACTATATTTTCTTCTTTATCCAATCATATTTTCCCTACAGCTTCTCTACTTAGTCTGTTTGGACTAAGAGAACTTACAGGTGACTTGACAAATCACCTAGAAGAATAAAGCCACATTATAAAAATGTTACAAGATCACAACCATTGTATCACTTACCTTGTCATGGATAGTCCTACCATAGTAATTAAAAGAAAAGTGGTATGATCTGTGAACTAAGGGAAAGTGAGCAAGCTCACTATCCCTTTCCAGCAACACCAGATGCCTTTTTCTAAAGCAATCTGTCACTTTAAACAATCTCTTTGATTGTTGAATAAGATGAAATTAATTAGCATAAGCCATGCCTCTTCTGTTAATATCACTTCACTAGTATGAGAAACACTCTCTGCAGCTAATACAGCTGACACCTACTTTACTAGTACTGAAAATCAGTTTGAGAAACTTGTTATCTTACATTGGTCTGCTTATTATGACTGGGTTTAATTTTCAAAATAAAACTTTATTTGGAGAGCCAGTTTCTCTTATCAACAAATCTAGCTGAAAATTGTAAATATTTAATACCCTTGTAGGCAGCAGTCTGGAACACAATACAAAACTGGGCCCTGCTGTACCTATTTGGCCAAGCTTCAAAAGAAGTCTTAGTTTTGTTGTTTTCCATATTACCTGCAATCTATCCTCATCTTTCCCATGTAGATGCTAGTTTGTGCTTAGGAGGTAAAATGAAAAAAAAAAGTGGTAAACCAACTAGCCTTTATTAGCATAGAAAACAAGAATAACCTATTTATATCATTATTATTTTTTTAGGATTTACATCTATTATGCTTTGCTACTTAGCAATCTTTCTGGATTCACATCCCATTACTGAAATGATAAAACCAAATGAGAATTAAAAGCTTCTGCCAGCTTTCTATCTCGATCCTTGATTCAAAGATTGACTTTTTAAAGCCCTGCATAAAGTAGACAACTGCTCCTAACTAGTTTTCAGCAAATGCACATTTAGCATCCAGAAAGCTTTGACTTAAACAGTTCTATTTGCAGCCTGTTACCAGGGGGAAAGCTGCTGTATCTGTTTGCACAATGCATTTAATGAAGGTTCTGTGGCCAGAGAAACCAGTGGTAGAAACAAGTCAATCTCACCAGGTCAATTAAGTGAAACAACACACACAGCACCTAGAATCATCTATTTTTCTACTTGCTAGTGATAATAAAGGAATGTTCTAGAGCTGGGGTGTCAAACTCACAGCTCACAGGCCAGATGTGTCACATTTTGGCCACTCCTACCCCCAGTTTAGTGAAGGGGAAAAAAGTTACAATACATCATGTGACAATGTGAGTTTGACACCCCTGTTCTAGAGTGTTCTACTGCTGAAATGTGAAATTTAATCATCAATCCATCAAATCTCTATTTCATACTTCCTTTTTTTTAAATAAAGTTTTATTTGGGATTTCACACACAAAATACAAGTAAAACATTTTTTTTGAAAATAGCAAAAAATAGCGGATTGAATTTCTTTATACAGACACAAAACTCAGTTTCATGCTCCTTTTTGTATTCTATTCCATATCTTATACTATTGTACATTTTCTATATAGTTTTTCCCCTCTTTTAATTTTCTCAATTTTATTTTGAATCTCATCTCAATTCAAATTATTATATTTATACTTTTGTCTGTTCTGTTTCAATTTCATATTATCTTTTCTCATTAAACAAATTTTCTCCTGTAGTTGCTAATTGGAGTCTGACACCTTTATATCTTTTAATTACATCCATTCAACTCTTATTTAAACTTCAATATATACCTTAAGTTTATGACCTTCAATATAATACATAATACATAACTTCCGAACGAATTCTGCTTGGTACATTCTTATAATACACACTATATTCTTTAAAAAAAAGAAAGAAAGATTGTAAATATATGTAATTATAAACCCTCATTCCATTCCAGTTCAGTGCTATCATTAATAATCATTAAAATCTTAACATCTTTAACACTTCTTTTCAATTAAATATCATACTTCCTTAAAAACACATATAATCTCCATAATTAATTTTTCCCTTATTTCTCTTCACATATGTTTTATAAATCATTAAATATACCTTTTGTTACATTTATTTATTGACAAGCATTCCACTGAATTACAATAGCTATTTTATCAGACATTTTCACTTCCGGTTTGAGCTTCTTCAGCGACAGACCGAAACCTCGTCTCTGCGAGGCTTCGATCCGTGCATGCTGCTGGAGTGCCCCGAGCCGGCTGGTTTCGGGGCTAAGCCACCCCGTAGAGGTGGTGAAGAAGGGGGAGACTGCCAGCAGGGTTGAGGAGAGCCGCATCTCTCCTCCCCAGCTGGCCATTACTCCCTTTCCCAAAGGCGGTTGCAGCGGTGGTCAGAAATGGCCACCTCAAAGAAGAACTCGACCAGAAAAGAATGTGCAGGAGGAAGATAAGAAGAGAAAGTTTTGGTTGACCGGGTCAAACAGCAAAAGCAACAAATAAGGTACCCTGGAATTGGAACTGTTAAAAAACAATGACATTGTTCCCTAAGAAGATTTTTAAGCTGCGAACGAGAGAGAAAAGGGAAAAGATTTGGTTTTCTCCTTTTCCTATACTGACAGCTAAGAGACTTAAGCAAGAAATTGGGGGGGGAAATCCACTTTGACATCAATAGGCATTTAATGCTGAAAATAAAAAGTCAAAGGGATAATAAAGATTTCTGGATAATTAAAAGCTGTTGAAAACAGGAAAGGAGAGAGGAAGAATAAAAGGGCAGGATCTGGAAGGGAGGAGACTGCCTGGAATTAAAAAAGAACTTATAGCAAAATCTCAACAAGACTTCCAAAAGATACATTCTAACTGAAATATCGCAACAAAAACCCCAGGAAGAGAAAGTCGAAAAAGAAATAAGAAGATATAACTCGGGACTATCTGAATTACTTGATGATTTCTGGATTCTTGGTTACTGTTTTGAATGACTAAAATTAATCGGGTGGTTGTTTAAAACTGTTTAAAATGGCTCCACTTTTAGAAGAACTGAAAATGGAAATTAAAAAGTACAAAGAAGATGCACAAGAAGGGAGAGGTTCTTTTGGCTTCGTATTTCAGTTTTTAGAAATGGAGATTTGGAATTATGAGAAACAACAAGAAATGCCTGCAGAACAAGAAGATTGCGACAAAGAAGAAGCCACCTTTAATGAACAAGTAATCTTAGATGGGGGGGAAGGAAAGGGGGAAAGAGAATGGAAAGTTTAAGATTGGGAAAAACAACTCCAAAAAAAATAGAGTGAAAAATAAGTATAAAATCAGAAAGCAACAGAAGAGGGAAATGCAGAAGAGAGAATTAGAAGTAGAGAGACAAAGGGTTAAAGGGGGAGGGAGAAGATGAGAGGGAAGAAAGAAAGGCAAAGAAGTTATAAAGGACAGAAGCAAAATATAGAGAGGACCTATTTAGAGATAATGGGTGAAAACTTAATGGAAAAAGGGATTCTGCAAAGGTACATAAGATAGTATGGTTATATTAAATGAAATAATTTTAGAAAATATGAAACAATGTATTTCATATTTCCTTATTACAGCTATGTAATTATTTGTAATATTTCATATTGTTTGAATTCATAGTATGTATTGTTTGAATCCTGTATACAGTAATTCCTTTAAATGACTTTGAGTACATAACAGTAAATTATAAACAGTGTTTATTAAATAAATAAAAATAAATTCTTGAAGAAGGATTCTCATGAATATTTGCAAGGTCATTCTGCTAATAATATGGGAGAGACATGCAGCTTGTGCTGTAAAGTCCTTTAGGAGAACAATATTTTTTGTCATATTTCAGGCCTTTTAGCCTTGATAAATATGTCTTACACTGTTGGAGTGCTTAACTTACAAACATTCATTTAGAAAATATTGGAACTTACGTCAACACTGAAAAAAAATGTAACTTATGATCACTGCATCATCCCCATGGTCATGTGATCAAAATTTGGGTGCTTAACAACTGGCATGTATTTATGATGGTTGCAGTGCCTTAGCATCATATATTCACCACTTATGACCTCCTGACAAGCAAAGTTAATGGGAAGCCAGATTCACTTAACGAACCACAGTGATTCACTTAAAAACAATGGCAAGAATAGCATAAAATGGGGAAAACTGTCTTGCTTAGAAACAGAAAAATTGGACTCAATTGTGATTACAAGATAAGGATCCCTGATATGTACTAATATATTGTAATACAATATGAAATGCTGTTATGTTACAGTATGAATATTGCTATGTAAAGGCTGTGTTATACCTATCTTTATTCATGCTTTTTGTTAACTTGCTGTATTTGTCCAAGATATGAATGACCTACAAATGATAGAGCATTTCAAGACTATTTGAACAGATCTTGAAATTATAGCAGAATAATTATTATAGGTGTTAGCTATTTCAGCATATGGAAAAATAAACATTTCTTTTTGAGAGATTCTAAGGGCTGAAACTTGGGGGTTCATGCAGCTATAGAACCACAAAATATTGATCACTACATTATATCCAGGCAGGGATCCATTGAAAACAGGACAATAGATTTATTTTATTTAGCATGTGGCAGGACAATAGAAATGATACATGATAAGAAGTTAGTATAAAGATGGTGCTGTTTCAAGCCATTTATAGTTTTTGTGGACTGGAAGAAATTATACATTTCACTATCAGGAAAAAAATATTTAATATAGTTCCAAAATATTCTCTATTTTTTGCATGCAAATAATATCGTACGTTCCATTGGCAATGATATTCATACTCATTTACAATCTGAAAATATGAATATCATTCTAGGGTTTGTTCTATTTCCTATGGGAATTGGTCTGTCTACCTATCTATACATATTTGTTTTTCCTTAGTTTTGAATATCTTTGCTGATCCTCAAAAAAATAAAATATTTAATTTGGATACCTTTTCATTCCCTAAACCCTACAGATAGTCACCAACCCTTTTTAGTGTCTCATTTTGACGATATGTAATTAATAGCTCCAGGAAAGCACAATACAAAGTCCTGAGAGATTTAGTTATTAGCTCGTTATTACATAAAGTCCTGCGGGGAATCTGTACAGATCGGGAAGAAAAGTTATCCAAGACAAAATAGCAGTCATTACCTTCCTATTTGAAATTCAGCCACAACTCAAGCTACAATGTATATTTTACCAAATATACGCTAATTAATTCTGATTACATTTTAACTTTTTTCCTCTTTAGAATTCAGAACCCCCATTTAACACCAATAACCTAATAAAGCCTGCTTGGAATGTCATGACTTATTTCACAACATTATCAAAAGACAGAGAGATTTATATATTTTTAATAACAATATACTACAAAAGGTCAAAATAAGTTTCCAATAACACTAAAGACAATAGAAATTATATGGTCTCAGTCAAATTCATTTAAAAGGAAATTATCATAGAATATTGTCATTGTAATGCTACTAATGACATACATACTGACATCAAATATTGGAGAATTATAACTCTAACATCCTCACAATCAAAGCATTCTGAAATAGTGCATTTCTAATAATACTGAAGAAACCTAGTTGAATAATGTTTATTTATTTGTTAGACTTACTGCCGATGACTTTGAACAGCATCTGGTACAAATGTACAAATCTGGTTAAAAATCTGATTAAAAAAAAATAGAAAATGACAATAAGAACATCAAAGTATACTTCTATATACAGTATAAGCATATTAGAGACATTACATTAGATTACTCCAAATCCAGAAGAAGAAAAATGTAAACTTTATAAGCCAACCTCAAAGTCTGACTTGTTGTTCAATCATTAAGTCATATCCAATTCTTCATGAACCTATGGACTGTAACATGCCAGCTCCCACCCCATTCCCTACTCTCTCCCAGAGTTTATTCAAATTCATGTTAATTCCATCAGTGACACTATCTAACCATCTTATCCTCTGCCATCCCTCCTTCTTTACCTTCAATCTTTCTAATCAACATAGTCTTTTTTCAGGAGTCGTCTCTTTTCATTCAGTGACCAAAGTGCTTGAGCTTCAGCTTCATAAACTTTGATTAAAACCAAATGTTAATAGTTTCCCTAAAATTCAATATAATAGGAGTCATTTGAATTTCTAAGGGAATGTTGTTCCAAAGAAAATATTATCCCTGTTGATGACTTCCCTCTGAGAAAGAAGATATGGAGAAAGCCTGCTCTACCAGTTTTTATTAGACAAACAGATTATGCCCCACATTTCCGGGTCGTACAACAACTAACTGCAATGACCTACTACATATTGACTTTACAGAAGATAATGTAGAAAAGGCACTACGTAACCTAAAACCATCCCTATCTATTGGCCCTGATGGATTATATGCGTACTTCTTTAAAAAGCTCTCCTCTGCCATAGCAGAACCCCTAAGCATTATATATGATATGTCATTCAGAACCAGCTCCTTACCAAACCTATGGTCCTTAGCTACAGTCATCCCTATCTTCAAAAAAGGTGACCCCAGCCTGGTTGAAAACTACAGACCAATCTCACTGTGTTGTGTTCACGTACAAAGTCATGGAATCAATCATTAACCAATTCATCACCCTCCACTTAGAGTCAAACAACCTACCCTCCAAAAAACAATTTGGTTTCTGGAAAAAAATGTCCTGCAACTTACAACTCCTACACTGCAAAAACATATGGACTATTCTACTCAACCAGGGTAAAGCAATAGATGCAATTTACATAGACTTCTGCAAAGCCTTTGATTCAGTGGTACATGACAAACTACTGTTAAAACTAAACTCTTATCGCATTTCTGGATCCCTTCATAAGTGAATTACTGCATTCCTGTCAAATAGGCAACAAATAGTGAAAATCGGGAACGCTATATCAAACCCTGCTCCAGTTAACAGTGGTGTCCCCCAAGGCAGCGTTCTAGGACCCACACTCTTTATATTCTATATAAATGACCTTTGAAATCACCTTAAAAGCAACTGTGTCCTCTTCACGGATGATGTAAAACTATTCAATACCACCAACAATGCTACTGTTCTTCAAACAGTTGATTATATGTCTGAATGGTCAAACATTTGGCAACTCCAAATCTCGACCAACAAATGCTCTGTCCTACACATTGGTAAAAAAAAAAAAAATCAGTACACCAAATACAAACTAGGCAGATATGACTTCGTTGATGACCCTTACTCTGTCAAGGACCTTGGAGTACTCATATCTAATGATCTAAGCACCAAAGCTCACTGTAACAGCATTGCCAAGAGTTGTAGAGTTGTAAATCTAATCTTACGAAGCTTCTCCTCTGGAAATATTGAATTGCTAACTAGAGCATACAAAACTTTTGCCAGACCAATACTCTAATACAGCTCATCAGCCTGGAATCCACACTACATATCGGACATTAATACAATTGAGTTAGTCCAGAAGTATTTCACGAGAAGAGTACTACACTCCTCTGCTTGCAACAGAATACCCTATATCACCAGACTTGAAATTTTGGGCTTGGACAATCTTGAACTTCGCCGCCTACGGTTGGACTTAAGTGTAGTACACAAAATTAGCTGCTATAATGTGCTACCAGTCAATGACTACTTCAGCTTCAACCACAACAATACAAGAGCACACAACAGATACAATCTCAGTGTTAACCACTCCAAACTTGATTGCAGAAAGTACGACTTCAGCAACAGAGTGGTCAATGCCTGGAATGCTCTACCTGACTCTGTTGTTACATCCTCAAACTCCCACTCCTTTAACCTTAAACTATCCACAACTGACCTCACCCCATTTCTAAGAGCTCTATAAGGGCATGCATAAGTGCACCATCGTGCCTTCCGTCCCTGATCTATTGTCCCCATTTACTCGTACCTATTTCCTGTATTCTTACTCATGTTTATACTTATACCTATTATCTTGTAAGAGATTGACAAATCAAATAAATAAATAAAAAATAAATAAAAATAGTTGATCTCAAAGTTACCTAGGTCCTAAGCCATAGGCTGCATAGATGACAACCAATACATTGGATTCTTCATTGAAGCCAAACAACCACTGCAGCATTCAAAATAGTGATATTGGAATATATTAGCAAATTGAGATGTGACCATGACTGCTCAAGCCATGACTGCATTCTAGACCAGGTATAGCTTCTGAATCTTCCTTATGGAGAAGCCATGTAGATGGACTTACATGGGACAATCCATGTAAATCATGTTGCAATAGTCCAAGTGAAAGATAACTAAGGCTTCCTACCTCAGGAGAGCTTATACCGCACAAAATAGATTTACATGAAGGCTTTCTGGTCATAGCTGCCACCTGCTCATTGTGGAAGAGCCCTGAATCAAGTAGGACTATCAAATTATAAACTAGGCCCTTACAGCTCAAGCCAATCCAGAAGGAGATAGAATATCCCTGGAATTGAATGGTCTTCACCCCACAGCTATACTATATTGCTGGGACTGAGACTAAGCCTATCATTCTGGTCTAAGATCATCTTCCAGGCTTTGGGATAGCACCTCAACAACATTACCTGTTCAATGCATGGTCAACATGTAAATTAATATATAATCTCCACACTGATAATATATAACCCTATGTTGAAAGATGATCTTACCCAATGTCTTTATTGAGATATTAAAAAGAAGACTCAAACATCTACAACAACCAACAGTAGAGGGTCCAAGGGCATTCTCTCTCCTTCACCACTGGCTGAAGTCAGCAATTTAGGAAGAAAGAGTCATTGTAAATAGTGCCCCACTTTACCAGCTCTTGGAGGCAGTCCATATGCTACCAGGATCAATGGTATTACAAAGCACTTAGAGATCAATGCCAGGAAGATTGTACTCTCTCAGATCCAATGTCAGTAAAGGTCATCTATAAGCATAGTCAATTTATTTTGGGCCATACTTAACCCTGAATTGAGACTAATATGAATCCAGATAATCATTTCCTCCAAAGCTCGGTGCAATTAGAGAATATCATCCTCTCTGCAACCTTCCCTGGAAAGGAAAAGTTGTGTATTATTCCATAGTGTTTTGGAATTTTTCATGGAACAATAAAGAAATGCATCCAATAAAGATCAAGCCAAACCACATATAAGGAAGTCCCAAGATCCTACATTGCACTAAGCTATGAGTGAATTTGTAAATCATTGACTTTGGTTTAGCATTATGTGCATACAGCCATATGTGTTTTAGTCAATAAAATAGAATTAAATAATTGATTATATACTACAACATAGAGACCAGTTCTGAATCACAGGCTGTAGATGCTCTGCTCATCTTCCACATTTAAGTCAGAATTGAATTTGAGGAACAATATGTAATTTCAGCAAGGAAGGATTTAAATTAGGAAATAATGTGTCTCAACCTTGCAGTAATATAGAAAAATGATAGATTTCTTCAATCACAAATGGTTATTGTTGAAATATCAACTTAAAGAAATCTCCCCCAACCTTGGTAGCCACCAATAATAACTTCTGGAATACCCAGAAATAGATATAATAAATCTTAGGAGTTGATGTCCAGACACCTGAAGGGATCTGAGATTGAAGAACTCTGAACTAAACTATGATATTCCCAATGTGACTGTGAAAATTAATTCTCACTTACTCAAGAAAAACAAACAAAATCTAAACTTATCAAAACAAGAGATCTCCCCACTCCCATCCACCTACACCAGAGCTCAGTCTAATAAATGGACAAGAGAAAGGGTTGTGAAAACTGAAATTTGAAACACAAACACAAGAGAGATAAAGGGAGAAAGGGAACTGGAGCCATTGTCAATTTTATAAATTCTACAATGACATGAAAGTATGTTTAGTACACTGAGACCAAAACCTATCAATATAGACAAAACCCATTCTCAGGTGTTTCTTGGGGTCTAGCCCAAGTTTTCACCCACAGGAAACTTAGCATTTCTGTTTAACGTTTCTTTCACATCCTAAAAGAAGGCAATGGTGATTTCTTTCCATATTGTCGCCCAGAAAAATGTTCAGTTTTGGTTAGTGTATATAGTTTGCTTTCCAGACCAATTCCATCACTGGAACATTTGCTGTATTAATACAGTTCTTATGCAGAAAGAAAAATAGACATAAGAACTTGTTTACTCTTTGGAGCTTTTAATAGCAGTGTCTTTCACCACTATTGATTATAACATCATTTATAATCAATTATAAGATTATAACAAAAATAATGGGCATTTCCCCCAAAAGTAAATTTATTTGTGTTGTTTTAGATGTCACTGGTTGTCTAATTGTGAGCATCTTCTCAGGCTGTTCGTTTTCCTCTTGTTCACTTTCCTCTTATCCTCCATGTGTTCTCTGAAGTCAGGCATGGTCAGGTAGATCTGCTACCTGCTCATGTTCACATATATTATAGAGGGAAGAACAGGAATTAGCTATGGTATGGCCTGGTTATCTCTATATTTTAGTGAATCTAATATACAGCAGACTCATAGCTACTCCCTGAGAGTGCTTACTTTCCTAACAAGGTGAACAGTCTTCTATAATGCTGTGTGGAATAAATTTGAATAGTTAATAAAAGTAAGGCATGTTATTTTAATATTATTTATCATCCTATATTCTCTCTCTCTCTCTCTCTCTCTCACACACACACGAAATGAAATTCAAAACAAAATTTATGGTTAAGTGCCAATTTGTTCAAAGGTTAATAAACAACTATTGAGCATCTACAGGCAGAATAGGACACAATCCTTTCCAGTTGGGTCAGTATAATATTGATTCTGCTCAGTGGTGGCATTCAAGTTTTTTTTACTGTCGGTTCTGTGGGTGTGGCTTGGTGGGCATGGCAGGAGAAGGATACTGTAAAATCTCCAGTCAAAGGTGGTATTTGCCAGTTCTCCCAACTACTCAAAATTTCCACTACCGGTTCTCCAGAACTGGTCAGAACCTGCTGAATACCACCTCTGATTCTGCTGAAAGTTTAATATTGAAGTTGTCTATGCAGCATTGTGCATCTACTTTTAATGTGTGCTCACATTAGTGGCATGAACTTTAGACTAATTACTGTTTTAGATGAATTTTAATGCTATTTCATTTCCTAACTTTCATCTCTAATTCCTTAAAAGCACTATGTTGTTCATTGAAGATCCTATTTTATTTAATGCTTTTGGTCATATGTTCATTTGTTTACCATTCATTATCGCTGGTAGGTGAAGGTTAACATTTAGTAAACAAATTAAAAATATATTAAAGCATGGGCATTTATTCTATAGCACATGCTCTTTGACTAAGAGGGTATAAGGATAATGGGTTTGTTTATATTTGTTGAAAATAGGGTCAGAAGTTGCTTTCTTTTTGTTTCCCTTTTTTTCCTGCGTTGATTTCCACAATATATTTTCTTACTTCTTATTTCTATATTATTTATTTACTTTTATCTTTTTACGCATGTAAAAACTTTTATTAAAATTAATCTTACAAAAGGTAATATCACACAACTTTTATCTCTGTCAAAAGACCTCTTTCTGTGGAACTTGTAGCCTGGTGAGATTCAATTAAACATTGTCCCTATCAGCAGCTTGTGATAATATTGCATCAGTAACAAGAAGAATGGGATTTGGTGATATCTTCCCCACCCTAATCTTTCTACTTGTTATGAAGTGGCAGTTCAGTTGCTGTATATGCTATTTCTCCCTTTTTTAATTCATAGCTGGGATTTATTTTTGCTGTCACTATTTTAGTTATCATTAATGTCTTGTGTATAGTTATTGACTATGAATCCACAAATGCTATGTTAAGTGGAATTCTTGGTTCATGCCCTTCCTCAAAAAACTCAACTGAGTAAGAAATCCAACCTCAATATTTAAAAATTAAATTTCATTGGGCTAGGAAGCCATTCAATCAAGCTCATTATATATTTTATGTTATGATTATATATATACATATATACATATATACATATATGCATATATGCATATATGCATATATGCATATATACACATATACACATATACACATATACACATATACACATATACACATATACACACACACACACACACACACACACATATATACATATACATATACATATACATATACATATACATATACATATACATACACATACACATACACATACACATACACATACACATACACATACACATACATTATATATATATATATATATATATATATATATATATATATATATATATATATATATATATATATATGGCATTCAGCTTTGTTCGGGTATTTTCCCACGTCATAGTAGTGGTGCTTTTAAAGTTGTAGCAACATTTCAGCAGAATCTCATCTGCCATCATCAGGCTTTTGTATAGTGTTCGTCTGTGAGTTAGACTTTTACAGTGGTTTCAGATTTAAATTTGGGGCAGCCTATTGCTGTGCCAGAATGGTTTTTTCTTCATCCTGATTGGTTGAGAGTCTTGGTCTGTGTTTATTGGTCTTGGAGTTTGCTGTGTTCTGCTTCTAATATCTTCTGTCTGTTTTTTTGGCTCTCTTTTGTATCTTGATTGGCTGGCAACATTGTGTTACTTTATTGGAGGCCTTTAGTGCAGCTTGGCTTCGGGTAAATGGACGGCTATCATTAGTTAGGAAGCTGGGTTTCATCTGGGTGCCTGGTTGGGGTGTGTTTGAGCTGGAGGTATCAGGGGGATCTGTTGGTGCCCAGGTGTTTGCCTGGCTTGTGGTGTGGAGATTTTTTTGTTTGTGAGTGCAGGCTTCCAAATGATTAACAGCCTGGTGGAATCATCTCTTCTGTTCATGCTTTAAGGTCTTTTTTCAATCTCTATGGCTTCTCTGATGATTCTGTGGCTGGGATTTTCTATAGTGGCTAGGGTTTTGGTGCCATTGAAGTTGATTCTATGACCTGTGGCTTCCATGTGTTGGACTAGTGAGGAAGTGTGTTCCAGCTTTTTGACTGCATTTTTGTGTTCATCCAGGCAGGTGCTTATTCTTCTATTGGTCTGTCCAATGTATGTGGCCGGGCATGATGCACAGGGGACTTCGTATATGCCTTGGTTTTCCAGGTCAATTTTGTCTTTGGGGTTTCTGAGGATGGCTGCTATTTTTCTGTCTGTTTTGAAGGCAGTCTTGATGTGGTGTCTGTATAGTATCTTACTAATTTTGTCTGTAGTGCCTCTTATGTAGGGCAGGACAGCTGTTCCATGGGTCTGTTCATCTTCTGGGTCTCTATTATGTCTCAGTGTGTTTTTGTGGATCAAGTTGGTGATTTTGCTTTTGTGGAAGCCGTTGGCTGTCAATATTTTAGTCAGGGTGCATAGTTCAGTCTTAATGTGTGTCTTGTCTGCCAGGCGTTTGGTTCTAGTAATTAGTGTTTTAGTGTATATATATATACATATACACACATACACACACACACACACACACACACACACACACATATATACAAAGCTGAATGCCATACATGTAAGTACCCACAAAAACTTAAGAAAACACACACACACACACACACACACACACACACACACACACACACATATATATATATATATATATATATATATATATATATATATATATATATATATATATATATATATATATATATATATATATATATTACACACATGCACATACATACACACACATTTCTAAAAAGATGCAATGAACTCACTGGCAAACTGTAGAGTTTCCCCCAAAAAAAATACTCAGCGATGCCTCCTAGTTTGAAAGCAATGATTTGTTGCCTGGTTAAAGAAGAAAACAGAACAATAGAAGCATCATTCATTTTTCCAAACTTATAGGAAAATCATGTTAAACATTACACTAGAACTGAAAAGCTTGCAAAGCTAGTTGTCAAGCTGATTACAAATATTATGTGTAGAGACAAGGCAGGATGAGCTATTGACAAAATTCCCTTATCAAACAGCAGTACTCAATGTTGCAATGTTGCATACAATCAATGGCAGACAATACAGAGGAACAATTACTAGCACATGTGCACAGTAGCAAATACTTTGCATTACATTTGAACAAAACAATGTACTAACATGCAGAGCATAAATAAGCTATTGGTCTATGTGTGGCATATGAATGAGGGAGAAGTGGAAAAAACTGTCTCCTTATCATCAAAATTAGATTTTTTTTGCTTTGGTTAACTACTCTTTTGAAAGCCATAATTTGAGTTGAAATATAACTTGAAAACCTTTAATTTTAAAATAATAAGTTATAATGAAAATAAAATAACTATTGAGCAGTAGATTAAACTGAAGTTTTTGTTGCTACTATGAATGCATTAAAATTAGCTGTTCATATGTATATGTAAAGATGCCCACAGACATCTTGGGTGGATAGATATGGCCACAACTTTGTCCAGTTCTGACCACAACATTGTATGCACAGAAATGCCCATAGCTATTGATGACTACACCCAAGCTGGAAGTGGTTTGACTTTCCTTTCTTCCTGAATGTTTCTCAAATTGGCAGTTTATGGTCCAGATATTATCCATCCCATCTTTTATCTGAGGACCCAGACTGTTGGAGGCAATATGCTGACTCTGTAAACCGCTTAGAGGGGGCTGTAAAGCACTGTGAAGCGGTATACAACTTTCAGTGCTATTGCTATTTATCCCAATATGATACAGAACCACCTCTGCTTGGCTTCTAAGCCCAAACAATATTATTCCAAGTTTGGCTATTTTTAAATTTATTTTTTTCCAAAATCTGGAGCTTGGTGGGGTTTTTTTTTAAGATTTAAAGAAGAAGCTCACATCAATATTCAATATTATTTAATTGTCTAGTGAGCCAGAGTTATCTTGATGACTGAAACATCATGTAAATCAGTGGTGGGATTCACATTTTTTTACTACCAGTTCTGAGGGGATGGCTTGGTGGGCGTGGCAGGGGAAGGGTACTGTAAAATCTCCAGTCAGATATGGTATTTGCCGGTTCTCTGAACTACTCGTAATTTCTGCTACCAGTTCTCTGGACCTGGCCAGAACCTGCTGAATACCACCTCTGATGTAAATGTGATAAATAAATCAACTTATCTCATACCCTAGACAAAGGTCTGGTACCTTACTCATGAATAGGCCAGGAGAATATTATTTAAAAATAAAAATATTGGATCTTGCATAAAACTATATTTTAAAAGAAAATTCTTCTTATCAACCTACATGATGATTCAAAATATGCTAAAGCTATTTTTCATTGGAATAGTTCAGTTGATGATGAGTTTCCTGATTAAAGACCTAAAACACATTTTGAGCCTCAACAACCAAAAATCATCCCACAATATAGACTTATGCCAGTATTCCTTGGTAATCTCCATAACAGGGAGTGGGAAATGTTCTATGTTCTCAATTGATGTGAAATTATTATGGATGTTAAAGTTCTCTTTCCATAATTATACTGATGTTGTATGTTAGGGGCCTCAAATAACTTTCAGGCATTTTATTTGAATGACGAACTTCATATCTATTTTAAGTCTGGTAGTTTCTCAAAGCTTCATTTCTGTAAATCAGCTACATCATGAAATCTTTAAAAATCTTGTTGCATTATTTCATACATTAATTCAACTTTTACCAACAAGACATCTTCTGTATGCTTGGGACTACAAATTCCACATCTGCTTCAGTGGTGGGATTCAATTTTTTTTTTACTACTGGTTCTGTGGGCGTGGTTTGGTAGGCATGGCAGGGGAAGGATACTGTAAACTCTCCAGTCAGAGGTGGTATTTGCCGGTTCTCCAAATTACTCAAAATTTCCACTACCAGTTCTCCAGAACTGGTCAGAGCCTGCTGAATACCACCACCCCTGATCTGGTTCCCATTAATAAACATACCTCTAAAGCCTTAGATTACAAACTTCAGTCACTTGGAACAAAGGCTTACAACTCAAATCTACGTATATGTAGAAAACATTATATTGGCTTGCTTGTCACAAATCAAGAAACTATCATTTATTTATTTATTTGATTTGTCAATCGTTTACAAGATAATAGGTATAAACATGAATAAGTATGCTGTCCCAGCCAGTCAATGGGAATTGGATAGTTACTTAGGAATTATGAGCTGTCCCCTTAAGGGAATGCATCATGGTAAATGTAGTTAAAGGTATCCTGGGAAATGTAGTTCATGTCACGTGGCCGCATCTCTAATCGTGATTGGTCACTAAATTGACCCTCAAAAGGTGGGAGAGGTTAATAGGTACGAATAAATGGGGACAATAGGACAGGGAGGGGAGGCACGATGGTGCACTTATGCACACCCCTTACAGACTTCTTAGGAATGGGGTGAGGTCAATTGTGGATAATTTGATGTTAAAGGAGTGGGGGTTAGAGGATGTAACAGAGTCAGGTAGTGCATTCCAGGCATTGACCACTCTGTTGCTGAAGTCGTACTTTCTGCAATCAAGTTTGGAGTGGTTAACACTGAGATTGTATCTGTTGTGTGCTCTTGTATTGTTGTGGTTGAAGCTGTAGTAGTCATTGACTGATAGGACATTGTAGCGGATAATTCTGTGTGCTATGCTTAAGTCCAACCGTAAGTGGCATAGTTCAAGGTTGTCCAAAGTTCAAGCCCAAAATCTCAAGCCTGGTGACATAGGGTATTCTGTTGTGAGCAGAGGAGTGTAATACTCTTTTTGTGAAATACTTCTGGACTCGTCAATTATATTAATGTCCGATATACAGTGCGGATTCCAGACTGATGAGCTGTATTTGAGTATTGGTCTAGCAAAAGTTTTGTATGCTCTAGTTAGCAATTCAATATTTCCGGAAGAGAAGCTTCATAAGATTAGATTTACAACTCTTAATGCCTTTTTGGCAATGCTGTTACAGTGAGCTCTGGCACTTAGGTCATTTGATATGAGAACTCCAAAGTCCTTGACAGAGTGAGGATCATCAACAAGGTCATATCTGCCTAGTTTGTATTTGGTGTACTGATTTTTTTTTTTTTACCAATGTGTAGAACAGAGCATTTGTTGCTCAAGATTTGGCGTTGCCAATTGTTTGACCATTCAGACACATAATCAAGGTCACTTAGAAGAACAGTAGCATTGTGACAGTGCTTGTCACAATGGGAAATATTAAGCTTAACATCTTCATATCATTTGCCAAACCAACATACAAGTATAATACAAAATTATTTATCGAAAGACAGCCAAGACTTTAAAAGAAAATCCTGACTGTTTTTCAAAAATCAACAGAATCTGAAAGTGAAGTGTTTAGAAAGTAATTCTTATTTATGTAATGTTTGTACTAGATTTTGGAATGAATTATATATCTACCTTAACATTGTTCTTCTGCAATCTTCTACATATTTTTTAATAAACTCCACTGAAGAAAACAGGATTTATGTCAAATGAACAAGCACAGGAATGTTTAATATTACTATCTCTGATCTGAAGGAGTCATACTATTTCTTTTTGCTTAGCAAAACTTAATATCAAAAGAATTTAAAAATGAAATAAATCATAAAAATAATCTAAGAATAAACCTTATCACTTTCAATATTAGGAAAACACCAAAATCCGTGCAATGGCTACACATATTTTGCATGTAAATGCATACAATTGTGTTATGCCTGTGTCTTGTTATGTTTGTTTTCTTGTAACAAGTAATTTTATACATGTTATGAATGAACACAGAAATCTAGATACAGTATCTCCAAATAATCTCCAAATGATTCAGAGTGTCTTGAAAGAAAGTACAGAAGCTGGAGATTCATTTTAATAGAGTTTTACTTTTTTAAAAAAAGAATTATGGTTAAGAGCATGTTTGTGCATGTATGTTAACTTAGACAACAATTTATCTACTGATAGTATTTTTTAAAGAAATAGGAAAAGTATATAAAGTATATATAATAGTCTCATCTACAGCTAAATCACAAGATTTTTTTAGTCATAAAATATTATCCAGTGGTATCTTGTTAATTACCTTACTAATAATGTCATATTTCACTGGAATATTTGTGAAAGGAAAGTAAGCAGGATTTAAGCCTAAGGGCAGACTTTAATAGACTCATAACAAAGATAGCAATAAAAAAAGACTTATTGCAAGAATTGATTGAGTACCATAGCATATATAGCATGTTTCAGCAGGGTAACATTCCCATTTTAATAATTTATTGTATAGATAACTTACTAGTCCAGATAATGGGAACAGCCATAAAAGAGCAGAGCTGAAGCCAGCAAGCTGCATAGCAAAAGAAGATAATTATCCAATAAATTGCACTTGTTCTGTTTTGTCATATGCCTTGATGAATGTGTCTGTAAAATTTAAGCATGTGCTAATTTTGATATCTACATATTTTTCCCTTCTTACAGAAAGAGTTTAGAATATGATGCAAGATCACTTTTGAAATCAAGAAACATCAAGCTAACCTGAACATTTTGCATTTTTCTTGTTTGCCTGTTCTAATTGCTAGTGGTAACCTTAAGGAGTACTAATTCCTTTCCTAATGGGAACATTTGCATTGCAGCTATGTTTCTTGGCAACACAGCCATGTAATAACATAGCTGTCTGCAGTACAGAGTTTGCTTCATCCATCAACTTAAAATGAGTTCTTAGAGCAGTTTCTATATCAATTCACAGTACAATGATGTCTCAAACTCCCACCTCTACTTCAAACATAATTTACCAGCAGAATGGCTTTCTGAATAAATGAAAATTAAATTACAGGTCTGTTCACAATACCAAAACCTATTAGAGGTAAGGCTAAATTGAACAAGAAGTACAAAATTAAAAATAATCCCATCTGAATTGCCTTTGTCCCATTACTCCTTTTATCCTGTTGCTGTTTATGATTTGCAACTGCAAGTTTAGATATACGGATTTCAATGCAAACAGGTCATAATAAACAAACATAGATCAAGAAAACATAGTTTTTAACTAAATGTTAAAAAAGAATAGCATGTCTTTCATTCACACACACACACACACACACACACAATTTGTGTGTGTGTGTGTGTGTGTGTGTGTGTGTGTATATATATATATATATATATATATATATATATATATATATATATATATATATATATATATATATATATATATGGATCTTTGGTTATTCGGGTTTTCTCCGCGTAAGATTCAAAGTATCTAGGCAACGCTTCGGCGAGGTCCCACTCGCCATCTTCAGGCTGGTGCTTTCGGCTTAGTGCCAGTGCAAGCAGTGTGTGACCGGAGCTGCCATCTCTATATATACAAGTGGTGGGGGATGGTGTGCTTGGCTGGTTGGCTGTGCTGCAGCCTCTTGATTGGTTGATGGAGTTGATGTTGGTATAATGGGCTGTGTAATGGCCTTTTGTTGTAGAGATATCCTGGATCTTGTGCTGTCATCTCCTGGGTCGTTAGCCTCTTGTGTTTTAACGGCTTGGGTAATGGGTTGTGTGATGGGCTTGTGAGTTCTTTTGTTGTGGTATCCTGGGTCTTGCGTTGTAATCTCCTGGGTCGTTTGTGTTTTGATCTCTTTCGATTAGCCTCCTGTGTAGTAACAGCTTGGGTAATGGGTTGTGTGATGACCTTGTGAGATTTATTGCTGTGGTATCCTTGGTCTTGTGCTGTGATATCCTGGGTCATTTGCTGTGTTGTGACTTCTTGAGTTCTTGAGGTGTAATTTCTTGAGTTTTCTGATGTGATGTCCTGAGCGGGTGGCTGTGATGTAGCATTTTGGGTTTTTAATATGGCTTTGAGTTTGGGGTCTGGGTCTGTGTTCATATTAAAGCCATATTAAAAACCCAAAATGCTACATCACAGCCACCCGCTCAGGACATCACATCAGAAAACTCAAGAAATTACACCTCAAGAACTCAAGAAGTCACAACACAGTCCAGCAGGGTTGTCCAGTCAGGCTGAGGTCTCAACTATTATTCTATTTTCTGGGTGGAGGGGTGTTTCAATTTTTCTTCACATCTATCATATAGTACCCCATAGCATTCAGCAACCAACTCCATAGATGTGCAAAGCATTCCTTCAGTTAAATGCCTCACTTTATCATACTCTTCCTCTACATTAGGGTTGTCAAACTTGATTTCATTGAAGGCAGCACCAGGATTGTGTTTGACATCAGGGTGGTGGTGGCTGGGGGTCAGAGATGGTATTCAGCAGGTGTTGACCAGTTCTGGAGAACCGGTAGTGGAAATTTTGAATAGTTTGGAGAATCAGCAAATACCACCTCTGACTGGAGATTTTACAGTATCCTTCCCCTGCCACGCCCACAAAGCCACGCCCACAGAACCGATAGTAAAAAAAACTTGAATCCCACCACTGCTGGGGGTGTGTGTGGCCAGCTCAACATCATTTATGTCGGGAGCGCCTGTGGTGGCCCAAATGCTGTGCCAGCAAAAATAGGCTCCTGAGCTCCATTTTTGGCTGCGACAGCCTCCTGCAACCCTCTGTCAGCAAAAAAGAGCTTGGGAGGGCTGCACATGGCAGAGGGTTACAGGAGTCTGCCACAGCCAAAAATGGAGCTCAGAAGCCCATTTTCTCTGGCAGAGACACCGCGGGGCTGATTCTTTGCTGTTTCCAGGGCATTCCTGCAGGCCAGATCTAAGCATCCCATGGGCCGGATCCAGCCCCCAGGCCTTGAGTTTGACAGCCCTGCTCTAGATGGACAATAAATAATATATAGGTCCTTACAAACATGATTGCTCCAAGGGATATTGAATTATACAGCAGAAAAAGAAGCAAGCTGAAACTTCCTGATGACCCTGGTGATAGATAACAGAAACCACTTGTTGTCTTTTCCTTCACATAAAAGGACATCGTTTACATTTGAAGGTGCTAGAATAGGCTTGAGGTCTCCTCAGAAACATCAAATTTCAAAACAGTGGGGAAGCTGATAGAAAATCTGTCATCTTATCAGATGCTTCATTCTGATTTTAAAGGTCATGCTGTAATTTACATTGCCTTTGTATGTCTTACATATCTTTTCAGAGACAATATAACATGAAACCTTGCTGGATTTAGGGTTCTTCTGTGTAACATGGTTCAGGAATTTAGAGGTCTCTGTAGCTGTATGCCCATTGGTTGCTCTATCTTCAAATACTTTGTTTTCTAATTTAAGTGGGGTTTCTTTTTCCACCACACCTAAATAAAAAAGATACAATAAACTTTCTCACATTTATCAAATGCCTGCTGAAAAATAAAAATCTCACCTGTACACCTTTTACCCGGTAAACTCACACACAATTACACTTTCCAAATTCTGTTCCTTTTTACTCTTGTATCAAATTTGTTTCATTTTTGCTCTCGGAAGTCCAAATTCTGCCAAATAGATTCCCAGTCAAACTTAACAAACTGATGACCCAGAGTGGGATACAAAACAAACACAGTCACAAAAAAAAAAAAAACAGGAGAAGCCCCTTTTATTCCTTCACTTTGCTTCCAAGCTCCAAAAATCCTTGACTGCAGACAAAAAACTCCCACGCAAGCAGTTACAAGAAGGAGGAAATGCCGTTTCAATTATAAAGAGTAAAGAAACAACACAAACCAGGCAAGATAAGGGCTTGAAGACATCCACAGATGAAGACATCCACAGATATCAGAACACACACTGGGAAGGAAACCAAACTCAGAGAGGAATAATAAACTAGAGATATTTCCACACTTTGTTTCCAGCACTCGCCCATAGCATGTCCATCCTCTTATCCAGTTGTCACAGCTGCAGCCCATGAAGAGGATCAAGGCCCTCTCCTCCCCAGTAGACCACCTCTGTCCCTTATCCTCTCCTCCCTGCGTGCCCTAGGATAGAGAGGGGATGAGCCTGGGTTCTCCTCTGACTGCCCAGCCGGCCTCTGCCCTTCCCCAGCCTCCTCCACAACCTCTGGAGCCACACTCCCACTCCCTGTCGGGGTTCCTCCTCTGACTCAGAGTCAGCCTCCACCAGGGACATGACATAAACTAATCTCCCTGTAGTTTTTGTGTATAGGTTTTTGCTACTCTCACCTTTATTAGAGGAACAATAACAATATTTTTCCTAAATGTCAAGCATAGTTGCAAGATTTCACATATAAAACTTATTATTGATTTGTCTATCATTATTAAGTACTGCACTGAGCATACAGAAACTCTAACCACGATATTCCTACTTTCGTTCACAGCAGCAACAACCTAGATGACATCAGTTCACACTTTCTCATGTGCACTTTAGTCCTTTCATTACTTGCCTATATTCATCAATTTTACTCCATAAGATCTGACTACCTTTAATAAGATCTAGGATATCTTTTATTTTAACTCATCATTGCATACACTTGTCTTTTGTTTCATTTTAGATGTTTATTTTGTACAATATTTTTAAAGGCGTTTTATTCTACCCTTATTTTTTATGAATAACTCAAGGTAGTAAAAATACCAAGTACATCTTCCTCCTCCTATTTTCCCCACAACAACTTTGTATAGTGAGTAGGGTTGAGTGAGGGGAAGGAATGGCCCAAGGTCACCCAACTGGCCTAAGGCAGGATTAAAACTCCTCATCTCCTGGTTTCTAGCCTGGGCCTTAACCATTAGACCAAACTGACTCTTTTTACATTCTATATCAATAATTTGCCACATGCCAGAGTTGTTGCCAGATAGTCTTGAATGCCCCTTAATACCACATATATTAACCTGTACTGTTAATCATGCTTTTAGTGAATTAAGGGTTTTGTTCAGCACATAGACAGAGAAGGTGCAGAATTATGTTACCAGAGCCAGGTACACCAACGCTACTTGAATCTTTTTCAGTATGAATACAAGCAATATGAGTGCAATATCAGTTCCTGAGGCTGCAGATTGTAGAACTATAAGCCAGAATAATAAGTGTTTAATATGAATTGCCAGTTGACTTTGAACAACTATGTTCATGTTTTGCATTCCTGTTGTCAATTTTCTGCAAACCTGAATTACCTAGCATTTACTCTATTACTAAGCTGCTGGTTTTGTAACACATCCCATGTTCTTGTTTTATTTTTACAAAACATTATTACATCTAAATTGTGCACAGATAGTCCTCAACATGCAACAGTTCATTTAGTGATCATTCAAAGATACAACGGCACTGAAAAAGGTGACTTATGAGAATTTTTCACACTTTGCAGTATCCCCATGGTCACATGATCAAAATTCAGATGCTTGGCAATTGACTCATATTTATGACGATGGCAATGTCCTGGGGTCATGTGATCTCATTTTGCAACTTTCTGCCAAGCAAAGTCAATTGGGAAGCCAGATTCACTTAACAACTGTGTTAATAACTTAGCAACTGCAATGATTCACTTAACAACTGTGATCAATAGGGTCATAAAATGGGGCAAAATTAACTTAACAAATGTCTCATTTAGCAACATAAATTTTGGGCTCAATTGTGGTCGCAATTCAAGCTCTGCCTGCATTAAACTAATACTATAATAGCATACTGAGACTATTTATTTGGCCTAAAAGAGAATCAATAAATAAAGAATTAATATAGTGCCATTTCCCCAACTCCCTGTCCTATATTATGCTACAATGGTAGCAGTTGGGATAGTGGGAATTCTAGTATAAGTAAGTAAGCTATTAATGCATCCCAATCTAATCAGTGAAACAAAAATGCTGTACGAAAAAGGCCTTAACATCTAGTTTTGATATTTTTGCACTATAGTAATAACACTACTAACACAACAGCAGCAGCAGCAGCAGCAGCAGCAGCAGCAGCAGCAAACAATATATAAAAAACAAATCATGTGGATCTTTGTTTTAAAATTCCTTCAATTAATTCCTGAATCTATGGCTTATTATAAATTTCAGCAATCTGAATGTCTAAACAATCTTTTTAAAGGTAATTTGGGAAATGAGAATTTTTATTGTTTAGAAAAATACTGCAAAAGCAAGAACATTCAACATACTTAGACAGAAATACCAATGTGTTTATCTTAAGATGAGTGTATCATCTAATATTGCAACAATAATTTGTCAAAGATAGGATAAACAAGATTTCTAGCTCTACGTGCAACACTGGAAACAAATTACATGCCAAAAGACTATATTTGTTTTCCATATTCAATAACCATAAACAATTTTAAAAGGTTTGCATGGGCATGACAGCAGCAAATCACAACTGATGTATGATGATGCATGTATGATGTATTAGTCTTTTTCTGCTATTTTTTCAACTAACTATGGAAAAACATAAATCAGTCCCTTTTAACACTGTAAGATAGTTTAAAACTTTTAGCCTGGGTGCAAAGAACTATGAAACTAGTAATCTTACTTCATGTGAATACACTAAAGAAATAAAACACATTATTATCTTAATGTGGAAATAGTAACCATGAGAAAAATCTATGCATCTTTGACACAATGAGAATGAGAAGGATTTTAATTTGCTAATCTCTTTGATAAAATCCTTGACTAAGGTTTCTAAATCCAAGAAATTGGGGAGGGTTCCTTCAGATTTGTCACATCCTCCTTTCTTCTGCAGATTCAGCTGATTCTTATCTGGCCATTGTTTAGTTTCAGGCTTTTCTCTTGTCTTCCAGCATCATTCCCACATACCATTGCACAAAGATAGCTAATATCTATCAAGGATTTTTGAAAGTTGTAGTTTCAACCTTTCTGCCAGGGAGATAAGTGGGCATGATACAACTGCAGTAGACTCAAATATTTTGGTAATCACAAGAAATTTGGGAGATGGGAGGGAGGGGGATCCTCTCATGGTTGCATTCTGCTAAAAGACCAGATGTTGATGACTTGATTTTAATCTTTACTATAAGAATTGCCTGCTCTTTGGTCTTTACTAAAAGAATTGTCTGTCAGCAGTACATACACAGGGTAGAAATATTGTTAAAATGATCACAATGTGACACTTAATCTGGCTGCTACATCTGTATTTTATTTTGTTTCTAGGACACTTCCAGTATTAATGGCCCTTAGGCAAAATTTAATTGTATGCATGCTTCATTTAAATGCAAATAAAATGTGACCCTTTTTTTCCCTAAGGGAACTGTGGCAACCTGAAGCAGCAATCCTAGCATACCATTAAATGTGATTTTGATTTTTGCAAACAATGGTTTGTTCAAAAATAGGATTAATGTAGCCAAATACTGTGCATCTTTATTCAGTATCTATTTGCACAGACATTAAAAGAACTTCTTCCAAGCACGTGTATCCCAGGTTGCAGCCTTAGAGCAGAATTCTATGTATATCTATTCAAATGTCCCATTCCAATCTTTTCAGAGTGTGTATACTGGTAATACTAATACTGAATATAAGTGTGTATACTGGTAATACTGAATCCTTAGAGAAGGGTGGTGAAGGAAACATGAAAGTGAAACAGTATGTCATTTGCAGCTTTCTAAAATATATAACTTATTCCAGCAAAGAGGAAAAATACAACTGGCAACTCAGTGGTAAAGCATCTATTTTATATGAAGTTTGATTCCTGTCATCTCCAAGAGAACAAGAAATATAATGAACAAAAAGCTCCTACTGGTTAAAGCCACCGGTGCTCAACTGGATGAACCGAAGATCTGATTTTAAGACAAGGTAATTTCTTATGTTCCTATAGGACAGAGGAGTCAAAGTTGATTTCATTGAGGGCCAAATCAGGGTTGTGTTTGACCTCGGGTGGGCCAGAGGGAATGACCAGGGGCTGTGGCAACTCAACATCACTTGTATCGGGGGGGGGGTGGTGCCTGTGGTGGCCCGAGCACTCGGCCAGTGAAAACAGGCTCCCAAGCTCTATTTTCACCAGTGATGGCCTCCTGGGATCCCCTGCCAGCGAAAATGGCTCAATTTCTGCTGGCAGGGACACCGTGGGCCAGTGCTTCACTGTTTCCAGGGCAGCTCCACAGGAACTAAGGGGTGTGCATAAGTGCACCATCGTGCCTACCATCCCTGTCCTTTTGTCCCCATTTATTCGTACCTATTTCCTGTATTCTTACTCATGTTTATACTTACATCTATTACCTTGTAAGCAATTGACAAATCAAATAAATAAAATAAATCCAAGCACCCCATGGGTTGGATCCAGTCCATGGGCCTTGAGTTTGACATCCCTGCTATAGGAAGTACAGAGTTAGGGGGTTTTGTTTGTTATTTACTTTAGCCAGGTCCCTTCTTTCCATTGATTTCAACAAAAAGGAACCTCTTAACTCCAGATTACAAAGGTGAAGATCACAGTCCTAGAATCATGTAAAGAATTAAATAACCTTTGAATTCAAAGTTGTCATTTACCTCTTTCTGAAATGATCCATCCATCTATCACCAGTACAACCATTACAATAGTAGCCTTTTCCATAGGCATACAATAGTATGGGTGGCATGCCTACTTTGCCCTTTCTAATGATCATATTGCTTATTTCCAGTCTTTTATCTTAACAAAAACTCTAAAAGATCATGAACATTTGCAAAATAAGTTATATATACTTTCTCTCTTTATCACACGCATGGACAATCTGTCCTAGGATGTGCTTTATAAAAATGGGAAAGAGCATTGTAATGACACACTTTTTCCATACATCTGATTTTTTTCTGATGTTTAAGACAAGAATTTCATTCTACTATAGCCTTTCCCAATCTAGGTAAAAATCCGGGAAATTGCCCTAGTTGAGAATGCTACATTAGAAGCACTTCAGGAAAAAGAGGTTTGTCTTCTTTCTCTTCCAGTTTAGAAAGATGATGATGACAACAGTTTTTCCTTTGGGAGTTCCCAGAAATGTCATCCGAAGAATCCAGTTGGCTAAGAAAGTGACTTGTCCATACTTACCCAGTAAGTTCTGTATTTTAACAGAGACCTGAACCCAAATCTGCCAAGTCCAGCTCTTTAATCGCTATATTCTTCTAGCTAGGTTCATATGTGGTAACAATATAGTAAATAATTATTAGAAAAAGAAATATTTGCAACTTTTCATTTTAGGCTCGTCAGCTTTTTCCAGAATCATCTTTCAATTCTGAATAAAGCACTATTTTTCAAACATCACTAGAACTTAAATAAGAAATTAGGTAGTGTCTAATAATAGAACATGTTCTGATTTCCATAGGAAGCCAAGGGAGAAGGAATCCTACTGTAACTTTTTTTGAATGTTGCCAGTTAATAAGGTCTTTTATTCAATACATTTTATGTAACTGCGAGCAACTGCAGAATTATGGTTGCCAAGGGATAATAGCACTTTGTTACATTGGGTCCTCACTGCTAAGCTAGTGCACAAATGTTCACTTTCAAATGCAACCACATAATACAAATGATATCATCATTTATACATCATCAAAATGATATACAGAGCAATGGGCAGCTGTCCAGACCACCTCTGGCCTAATTTACATATAACTTTAAAACATAACATGATTTGTTTCCATTTAGTATAAGAGACACACCCTCCCATCTTAACTTAATCAGATGAATAAATCTGACTTGTTCAGCAAAACTAATTTACCTATATGTGTTGATGTAGCGTTCTTTCACACAGCCCAGAAGTTACTGAAGCAACCCTGTTCAAGTAGTCCAGCAGTGCAGTGTAGCAAATTCATTAAACCATTTATAAATGTTTAGCTGTTTATATAATAGCATGACATCTTTAATTAGGAGCATCACATCTTTAATTAGTTAAATGTTTTCTTCCTCACACATACAATTGCTGTTGTTTCTTTTTAAAAAAAATGTATCTGATAGATACATTGCCTTCCATATTTCATCCTATTTACAAATTTACTGACCCTTAAAATCCAATATCGATCTTAGGTTTACTTTGATCAATACTAATCTGTGTGATAAATTAGTCTTTGCATTGACCTCAGCAAAAGTCATTGAATACAAAGGAATAAAGCAAAACAAAATATATTTAGAGACAATTACATGTTTGTGTTCTCCCTCTCAAGAACTTAATGTGAAATGACAATTATTTTAAAAGCTATAACATAAATTTAATTCTCATAATAGTACCAAGTTCCTCCTCTCTACTCTTCTGATGTAAATAAACTTTCATCATACTGGACGCAGCTAGCTTAAGAAAATGGGCATTTAATTTTGATCAAACTATTAATATCCCTTATCTCTATTCTTCTGATTTAAATAAACTTTTGTCACATTGGATCTAACTAGCTTAAGAAAAAGAACATTTAATTTTGATAAAGCTATTAATATGTACACTGTTCTCCCTTAAGGCCTGCCAAGCTCTTTTTTCTATAAAGAAATAAAATCTTATTGGTTAAAAATTAACTCAGCAAATGCTGAATTAACCCTGACATATTTCCAAATAGAAAAATGGCTATGATGGCTATTGCTACTATGCTAAAGATCCATACATGATGTGAGGTACAGTAGTTCAAATTCAGAATCTTCTAATATCTTAACAAATGTATTATCATATAAATTTCTGTAATCCCAATTTGCTTCATCAAATGTATGGAGTACAACACAGAGAGCAAAGGGAACGGAAGGTATTATGAAAAAGAAGCAAGAATTACTTATCAATAATGACCATTTACAAGCAGTAATTATATATAATACAAACACATTGCGCTAGCATTCGACAATCATGTATATTGTGAGGAAAAATGTGGCCTCTATTTAATCCATAGTAAATTATGTTAAATCCCCTGAGGAAAGGTAGCTCAGCTGTTTTTGGTATAGAATCAGTTATTTGGTCATTGATTGGAATGGCCACTGTCACTGAACTTAAAGTCAATGAAACAGTATCCCAGCTGTTGTTTGCTATTGTTATTGTTTGGACAGCTAAGTCTCCGTATTCCAAAATAGGGCTAGAGGCATCACTGTCTTCTCTTCTTGGTACAATTGCAAAATTCTTTCTGCTCAAAACAGTACTATTCTTCCAATACGGCTACCAACCACAAATAAACACTGGAGCATAGTAATTCATCAGCTCTAATAATCACAATATTAGCATTTATCTTATCAAGTTGCCAAAAATCCAACAGAAATGGTTTTGTATCAATCTCCATCTAGATCAATGGTGTTAAAACTCAATATCACTGAGGGCCACATCAGGGTTGTGTTTGACCTTGGGGGTGTGTGTGGATGTGGTCAGCTCAATGTCATTTGTATCGGGGGCACCTGTGGCAGCCTGAGTGCTCTGCCAGTGAAAACAGGCTCCTGAGCTCCGTTTTTGCCTGCGACAGTCTCCTGCAACCCTCTGCCAGTGAAAACGGAACTTGGAAGGGCCGCCCACAGTTCTCCCAAGCTCCATTTCTGCTGGCAGAGGCACCACAGGCAGTCCTTTGCTGCTTCCAGGATGGCCCCTTGGGCCAGATCTAAGTACTCCATGGGCTGCATCTGGTTGGCAGGTGTTGAGTTTGACACCCCTGATATGAATACATCCCTTAGCAAACAACCAACATATTTTAACCCAATGTGATTCTTGGCCAAATTTTAATACTGCTGCACAATGGATCGATTCAGATTTTTGGTAAAGCCTACTTTTTCTCTCCTTGCAATAATTTCTATAGTAATCCTAGGCCAAAAAAAAAAAACCAACAACAACAGAGTTTCTATCATTTTGGGACCATATTGCTTTCTAGATATTTGTACTATACAATTTGTAGGTGTAAGTATATATATATTTCCATTATACAGAATGTAAAATAAGCTTTTCAACTGAATTTATTAACTGCTATCTCAATGCACATTTCCCTGGAAAAAGCATCCTGAATTCAGTAAGACTTGTACTGAACTGTCAGAGATTTTTAACAATCTCTCTCTCCTCTCACAATATGGCCTATTTTAGGCTATACTTGAAAATAATATAGTGTAGGAAGTGCCGGAAGTGCTGCCTCCCCATATTAAAATATTCTTTATTGTAAATATTAAAAAGAGGCAAGATGGAATATTTCCCCTAAAGGAGAAATGGAGAAAAATCTTTAAAAAGGCAGAAAGCAGATCCAACCTTTCTGCCATTGGAAAACAGCCTCAAGGAGAAGCTTGAAGAGGCTGGTGATTAGGAATGGAGATTTTGTATCCATTCAGAAAGACTGGGCCAATCTATTCATAAGGAAAGAGACTCCAAATAAGCAACACAATAGGCAAGGAGCCAAAGTTAATAAGATTAGCTCAGACAAACACTTAGGATTTGCATTTTCCCTTTTACCTGTAGAGCCAGTTATGACCTCTACCTGACCCCATAGGAATCTGGTAACAGTCATTAAAATATTGAAATATTGACACATTCTTTCGCAGGAACAGGCATCTTAAATACAGACCGAAAGAATGTATAAAAGCCCACATACTCTCAACCCATTTATCAGCCACCCCAGAAACATGCTGCTGTCCCTAGTTTCTAGCTACCAAATAAACAGAGACTTCCCTTCCTATAGACTGCTTCCATTTTATTTCCAGCATCTTTCTTCCAGCTTGGAAATGGACCGGATTTTTTTTTCTAACAATACCAATGGCTATTTGTTAAACAGTGATAACCAAATATGAAACATAACTTGAGACTGTATAATATACAGCAATTTGAACTATGAAATCCCATTCCACAGCTGAAATAGAGGTGCTAAAATAATGTTATAAAAGCCCGAATTATTACTTCAGCATAATACATAAGAACCATTTTGTCAGCTTTGGAAACCTTTGGAAGAGTTTGGTTTTTCTGGAATGCTGACACATTTATTTAGTTCAAAGCAGTAACGTTCTTCTTTAGCAACACCAATAAAAGCTATTCCATTAGCCAAATATATAAGCAAACAATATCAAATGTTGTATCTGTTACTCGGCCTTTTTACTTAGACCTATGCGATTGATAAAAATGATCCATTTTATTAATTTGTAGAGCACATAAAAATAGAAGGAAAAAATATTTTCAAGATAGTGACCGTTTTCTTATACAATAATAAGCCAAAATTCCAAAAAAAAATACTACCTTACTATAAACAAGCTATAGGCCAGTTCAAACATTTGCTCAAACCCAAAACATCAAAAGTATACATTCTTGATTAGGACATCATACATCATCATAAGGCTAGTTTGACACTCTAGACCAGTGATCCCCAACCTTTTTTACACCACGGCCCGGTACCGGCATCAGCTGGGCGCCGCGGCCCGGTACCCTGCATCAGCTGGGCGCCGCCATCTTTTTTGATGAAAAAGTGCTTCGGTGACCTCACCGAAGCACGTTTTCATCAAAAGGATGGCGCATATAGCCCGTGAGCTTTTCTGGCAGAAATGGCTTTCTACCTGGAAAAGCTCACCGAAGCGCTGGCGCCGCCATCTTTTTGATGAAAACGTGCTTCCGGTGAGCTTTCTACCCGAAAAGCTCACCGAGCGCTGAGCGCGTTATTTTTGATGAAAACGTGCTTCCCGTGAGCTTTCTACCGGAAAAGCTCACCGGAAGCACTTTTTCATCAAAAAGATGGCAGCGCCCAGCAAGCCAGCGGCCAGGTAGGACTTGTTCCGCGGACCGGTACCGGTCCGCGGCCCGGTGGTTGGGGACCCCTGCTCTAGACCATATAATAAAATGTAAGTTAGGATTAACTGTAACAGCTTGAATGATTCAGCATTGACTTGTAGCATTCTTGTCTTTTGTTGATAAATGGGTCTGAAGCTCATTTCAGAGGAGGTAGAATGACAAGAGATACTTACACAGCAGTAGCTGCAAAATGATTCATGTAAGTAAAGCCAGCTAGAATTTATTATAACTGGAAGAGGTTTTTTTTTGGTTTTTTAAAAAAATGATAGTTTTTTTTAATATATATATATAATTCTTGTTAGAGCCATATCTCTGACATACTTAGGGTATTTGTTTTACTGTACAACTTTAGAAATGATTCAAAAGAAGTGCTTTGGATGTTGAATGAGCACAACTTTCTGTTATTCTTAAAGTTGCCCTGTTTTTTAAACCCTGTCTAAAGCTGCCATTGCTTTAAACATTAATTAACATTAATTAGTAAATTCCTTAAAACAGCAGAAATATTTTTCCAAGTTTATTGGGAAGAAAAAAAAATCATGTCATTTGTGAATATCAAAAAAGTGCACCATGTCAACTTGAAAAAAAGCACCTTTTTCTCAAACATTTTCTAGAACTGTCATGCAATTCAAAGCAAATTTGCAGCTGTGTTAATGTTGCAGACAGGGCCAAACTCAAATTTGTTTGTTTAATGTATATGCTGCCCATCTTGCTAGTTCCAGCACACTCCAAAACATCTTCTGGAGATCAAATCCAAAACCCTGAGCAGCCCTATAAAATATGAATGAAGCAATTATTCATTATTTGAAAATAAGTTCCAATAACCTGAAAATCAGGGATGGGATTCAAATTTCTTAACAATCGGTTCTGTGGGTGTGGCCTAATTTGTGGGTGTGGCTTGGTGGTCATGTGACTGGATGGGTATGGCTTGTATGTAAATATTATAAATATTTATGTAAATATTTATTTTTTTCATAAAAACAGAGCACCTTTTACCCAAAAGCAGGTAAAGCAGGCAGGCAGATTGAGTTGCTCACAGAATTACAGATTCACTTAGAGATCTATCTTTCTGCAATCGGCTACCTGAGTCTGTCACATAAAATTTGCTTGCAAGCAAACTCACAAAATTAACTTGCAACACAACAGGTATGTAAATATTGATTTTTTTTAATATAAAAAAGCAACTTTTACCCAAAAGCAGGCAAAGTAGGCAGGCAAATTGAGTTGCTCACAGAATCACAGATTCACTTAGAGATCTATCTATCTGCAATCAGCTACCTGAGTCTGCACTGAAGAGCTTCAGTTCTAAGGAAGTTTTGGCTCTTCTTTTAGATTAGCTAGAAAGGAAGAAATCCAAGGATTTCCTGCTTTCTAGCTAATGTAAATCTCCCAGCAGAGCAGAACAGCTGATGGTCAGGGAAAAGAAAGGAAAAATAGCAACTTACCAAACCAGGCAAGTTGGATGGCTCGCATGCCAGGTAAGGAGTGAGTGGGTGGGGAGGGGTGGGGCCAGCCAGTGGAATAATTTGCCATCATAACATGTGTGTGTGCAGCGTTTGCAAGAAATCATCAGCTGTGCTGTCTGGACAGTTGACAAGCACTGCACGTAGATGCGCAGCATTTGAAAATCCTCTTGTTTTCTGCTTTTCCAACCTAGGCTGTGCCGCACAAAGCAGCTGAGGAGGGAAAAGCAGGGGATAAAGGACAGCCTAGAGCCCGGACAGGTGGGTGGGTCAAACACCAAACCGGTTCAGTGTCAGCTGCTCTTCGCAGCTACCAGTTCTATAGAACCGGGCTGAACTGGTAATATCCCACCTCTGCTGAAAATACACTTTTGCTGGAATTAGAATTGAACAGCTTTTTTCTGCACGTACACATAAACACACATACATTTGACTAGACTACCACCCCCAAATTATACTGTCCTACTTTGAAAAGATCCAGCTTTTAGCAACAAATAACAACTTGGTACCAAACACAGATTTCGTATTAGTTTCCAGAATATTTGACCAATGATTGCCTGACAGTTATAGCTAAAATTTCAGGATATTAGACACAATGCATCTAATACACTTTGTGTTTTTGCTTTGGCTTTAGCTTTCATTGTCATAAAAAGAAAGCAAGAGGAGTACAGGTAGTGTTCAACTAGAACAATTTGTTTATTGACTACTGGAAGTTATAATGACATTGGAAAAAATTATTTATGACTGTTTATCTACACTTGCAGCATTCCCATAGTCCCATGATCAAAATTCAGACAAGATGCCAGCTTTGCAACTGGCATCTATTTATGATCACCTTTTGCAACTTTCTGACAAGCAAAGTCAATGGGGAAGCCAGATTCACTTAAAAACTTATTAACTTATTTAGCAATTGCAATGATTCACTTAACAATTCTGGCAAGAAAGGTCATAAAATGGGGCAACAAATGCCCCATTGTTGAACAAATGTCTGGTTCAGCAAAATAAATTTTGGGCTCAAAAATTATGATTGGAAGTCAAGAACTGTCTATATTGCACCCGGGATAATACCTGGGATACCCCATCTTAGGAGTTCACAGTCTTGGCAAGGATGTATGGATTGCAGCTCCCATAACGCTGGTTGAAAAATTCTGAGATAGAATTCTGTAGAATTTTTCAACTCCCCCAACATGCCGTCGAGGGAATTCTGGGACTTGAAGTCCCTCCATCTTAAGAGTTTGCAAGGTTGAGAAGCACTGGCTTAATTTACTGGCTTAATTCACCTGGGAAAAATATCACATTCAGTGCGAATTGAAACTAAGTCCACTGCTCAGAATAATACTGTGAGGTTACAATCTTATGCACAATATAATGCAGAATGAACCCCATTGAATAGGACAATGCTCGTACATTCCACAGAACCCTGAATGCTCAGACCAGGCCAACCTTACCTAACACAGCTGGCTGCGCTGGAGAAGTGCTCCAACCTGGCCTGAAGGACCACAGGACAGCAATCCCGCTCCACTATTTCTGTGAAAGGCACTCTTATAAAGGAGAGTACCTCAAGAGACTGTTACAGAACTGAAACCACGCCCACCTTCTCCCCCGTCATTGCGACAGCTGGAAAAAAACAAATCACCGCCTGCTCCGGACTTGCCTCAGTCTTTCTCCCCTTTCGCAGAAGTTGCGCGCGCGCAGTGCGGCAGACTGTACTTACCTCGCTACTGAGGGTCGCTGGGGTAGCTCTTTTGTCATCTCTTTTCGGGGGCGCGTTGCTTCCTCGCCATCAGATCTTCTCACGAGCCGACCTGGTTTCTATTTAGCCATATTTTTCCCTCCGAAAGTGCGCCACCTCTATACTTCACCTTCTTTCTGACAGCCTCGCGCGAGCTCTCTTCTTCCCCCGCCGCAATGCAGCTTCCCCGCAGGACCGGGGCCCAACTTGCTTACTGGGCGAGGGTTCGTAAGGCTACTTACCTTAACGCCTCCTCTGGTTTTAATTGCTGCTGCACCATCCGAGGGGAGCTGGAGAAAAAGATGGCAGAGATGACAGATCTATCTGGAAAAGATCGTCGTTGAAGTCTTTCAGCTTGGGGGCATAATTTAACTTTCTGCGCGCTCCCATTCCCCCTCTCCTGACATCAATCGTTTGCCGCGGACAGCGACTCTACCCTGACGCTGCGAACTCTGCGTTACCAGGAAGCGGGGTGGGTAATAGCGAAATATCTGGTGGAATGCCAAGAGAGAAAACGAATGATGGAAGTTATATTGAACTTCGGATAACTACCGGTACTCAATTCTCTGGTCATCTGGTTACTGCCTGAGTCCAGCAATGTCTCACACACTCACATTTGCAAAGGATAGGAAGGGCTTGTAGGTGCATTTCTTTTGTGGGTGTTGTAAGAATGTATCTCTTATAGCTTAGTGTCCTTGCCTGGCTCTAAGACAATCCACTTTTGATACCAAGGCAGAATTCAAAAGGAATCTCTTAACCTCGATTTGCAGATACTTTTAGCCAATAGGGAGAACAGTAACTGTTTTTCCTATCCCAGTTCATCCTTTTCAGTGATACTGCCATCTGCACAAAAACAATTCCACGGATTTATCGCTGATGAGAACCTAGTAAACAGAACTACTCCACTGACTAAGTTAGGATTCTTAAACAGGAGCATTTCACACTGCCACTTCTGCAAATCTGACATTGATATAAATTATGAGCCTGGCTACATCATTCGGGCAGGGCAGCATGCTTAATTGAGCCCCCCAAAATTAAAAAAAAATCATACAAGCTAGAATGTAAAGACTCAAGGGACTCTATACTCGTTCTGAATTCTTTGTGATTCTATGGTCACAATTGTCCCACTTACTAGCCCTTTCTCTCCAAGTGAAAAGAATCCAAAGGTAACATCTGGAATAACATCATGACCATTCAAAACTTTGAGAATGAAGGATGAAATATTTGGAGGAAAAAACTTGATCAACACATTGCAGGAAAGTAGTGCAAAGTTTTGTTTCAGATGCACATAAGATACTAGACAACTCATGCCCTGTTGGGTCATTGTTTCTTAACTATTTCCTTATCTGAATAGAATGACCATGAATTATCAGAAATTTTCCCTTCTCTTCTCATCTCTTCCCCTTCCCCTTCCATTCCCAGGAGGCAGGTAAATAACTGCTGCTGGGGGGGGGGGGGGGAGGAAGGGATTGGGAGAGTGGCTGAGAAACTGTTACAGAATTACAGTTGAAATGAAGGTCATGAAACAGCAACAGCTAGTAATACTGAAGCAGCCACAACGTTCCCAGATTTCATTCCTTATCATAGTCTCATAGGTTCGGAATTTTGGGCACATTCTCAATAAGCCACTTGATTTGAGATACCTTGATTCAATCATTGTTACATCATTGTATGATACTTCATTTTTCCCAGTTAAAAGTCATGACAAAAATTTAACTTAGTATATAGATGCAGACCAGTGCACACATACAAGGTCTTCTTCATTACCATCACTGTGCCTATTATTGCTTTATTTGATATCCTTTTTACAGTATTAAATCACCCCAATCTTATGAAATATTTTAACAGGCTATTATTATTTAAAATACAAACATTTCTATATGTTGTACTATACTTTAGAATGCTGGTATTTAATCTCTTTATAGTAATATTTTAATTGGTATAGTACTTTTTAAACTTCATATTTCCTATGTTGTTATACCAACCAATTTTACAAAACTTGTGGGGGTTTTTTGTTATATGCCATCAAATATTTTTTTTATTTCTAGCTAGCCCACAGATAGATGTTGTCCAAGACATTCTAACTCTAACTTGTTCTTTTATGCCTCCCAATTGGCATACTCATTTATTCCTTTCTACCTTTCCCAGTATTGGAACTTTTTCCAGAGAGTTGGGTCTTTGCATAATATGTCCAAAGTAAAATAGTTTGTGCATTTTGTTAGAAATCTAGGATGTTTTATTCAGTGACTCATTGGTTTATTTTCTGTGGTATTCTTGGCACTCTTCTCCAACACCAGAGGTTAAAAGCATCAAATCTTCTCTTATCTAGCTTCTTTTAAGTCCAACTTTCATTTCCATAGTGTCACAAGAAACACAATGGCTTGCACAATTCTGATCTTTGTAGATATAGGCACTTCACAGCCTTTGAATATATTTTGTAAGTGCTAGCATGTATTTATTTCTTGGCTGCTTTTTTTATTATTGATGGTTGCTTCTAATAGGCAGAAGCTACTTTGATATTTTCATTGCCAGGTCTAAAGTTGGTTGTTCTACTTTTTGTCATTAGTTTGGTTTTCTTTATATTTAAAACTTTAAAAGAGTAGCAGGAATTTCTTTACTTACTAATGCCCTTATTATTTGCTATTTAAGTCTGCCATCAAGATATAAAAGTGTTACTTGATTTGTATTTTAAATACACTGATTTCTAAAAAAGATTAAGAAAATATCCCACTCTTTTTCAAGCTGATTTTTAAAGGAAACACATGTTATTCAATAACTTGGAAAGTCTCCAGTGCAACAGGAAAACAATAGGCCATTGATATAAATGTAAGCATTTTGTTTAGTTGGGAGGTCTGCCAATACTTTCCTAAAATCACTTTTATAGAAATCTGCTTTTCTGATCCTAAGGTTTAGAGACAAGACAGAGAAGGGTGTGTTCCATGTTCCATGGTTTCCTCAAAATTATGTCAACAAAGAAAGCTTGGGAAAAAATAGGAAAGATCAAGATGTAAAAAGCCAACTTATTCAGTATGCTGAAAGAATTGAGCATTTCCTGTTTCAAATACCACTTAGCAAACTTCTTTTGAAACATGAGAATTTAAAAGCAGTTTCTTAAAAGGCACAAGGTAAAAGAAAAAAAATGATATTGAATGTCCCCAAATTCTTGGACAAATTAAAGGAGCTTTTGGTACTCAAGCCATAATCTTTGCCTCTATGAATAAGTAAATTAAGGTTATTATAAATTATTAAGATGAATATGAACTGAACATTCATCGCAGGATGAAGATTTTTTCTTTCTACATGCAAAGAATATTTTACAAGGTATATTTTCTATACCTTTCTTTGAAAAGGTATAGAGAAATGGATGCACAACTAGTGAATTTGTCATAGTTGTGAAATGGCATCAGAAACAGAAAACTTCCAAGAATTATTTATACAGTTAACTGATAGTATAATATTTATGAATAAATAACAAAAGTTTATTATGCGTTGCCATCATATTCTGTCCTTTTCTGGATAGTCACTCTGGCATGGTTTTATTTTTTGTTGTTATTTATTTCTATTATAACAGTTAATGGTTTAGTATGTTTCTAACATTTCTAAGAAAAGTCAGTTTGTGATAACTTCTAAAAAATTAACAGGAAATGTAGTGGTAATCAGTGTTTTATGCTGGAAAGATCACAGATTTCGAACTAAAAAACGTAACATGTATTGCTTGAAGATCAAGGAGCATCTGAATTAAAGATCATTAAATGAATATGCAAATGGAAGCTGTTGTTTTACCTAGTTCTAGGAAGTCTTCATTGACACATATGCAATTTTTAACTAAATACAGAGACCAAATATCATTATTAGGAGATTTCAATCAAGCAAATTTAAGGAAAGAATTGCCACAATATTTCCAGCATGTAAATTGTCCCACCAGAGGCAAAAATACTTTAGACCACTGCTACACAACAGTAAAAGATGCTTATAGGTCTTTACCACAAGCAACTGTGGGACACTCTGACCACTGCATGATTCACCTTGTACCTGCCTACAGACAAAGACTTAAAACCATGAAACCAACAATTAAATCAGTGAAGACTTGGTAGGATGAGGCAAAGCTGAAACTCCATGCCTGCCTTGATTGCACTGATTGGAATGTTTTTGAAGATGACTCTGCAGACCTAGATAAGCTCACAGATACTGTAACCTCATATGTTAGCTTCTGCGAAGACTTATGTGTACCAACAAGGAACCTGTAACAATAAACCTTTGTTCACAGCTAAACTTAAGCAGCTATGTCATTCCAAAGAGGAAGCCTACAGAAAAGATGACAGAATGCTGTACAACCAGTCCAGAAACATATTAACAAAAGAGATCATAGCAGCAAAAAGAAGCTATTCTGAAAAGTTAAGGAATCGGTTCTCAACAAATGAACCAGCAAACATGCGGAAAACTCTTAAAAACATCACTGGCTTCAGCAAACCTCCTTCCCAGGCAGAAAGAAATCAACAACTAGAAGTTGACCTTAATGTGTTTTATTGCAGGTTTGAAAAGAAACTACAGCCAACCTATCTCCACAACCCTCATCTCAAACACACCAATAACAGCCAAGCCTCCTACAACTGGCCCAAATCCTCTGGTTCACAACCTCTGGTGATCACAGAAAAAGAAGTGCAAGATCTATTACACAGACAAAATCCAGAAAAAGCACCAGGGCCAGACAAGATAACTCCTTCCTGCTTAAAAGTCTGTGCTGACCAATTGACCCCCATCTTCACCCGAATCTTCAATAAATCACTAGATTTATTCCTTCCTGCTTCAAATGCTCTACCAACATCCCAGTGCCAAAGAAGCCCTCCATCAAGGAACTGAATGACTACAGACCAGTTGCTCTAACATCTGTAGTTATGAAAATCTTTGAAAGGCTTGTGCTGTCCCACCTGAAAAACCATCATGGATCCACTGTTAGATCCCATGCAGTTTGCATACCGAACAAATAGATTGACAGATGATGCTGTTAACATGGCTCTGCATTACATCCTACAAAACCTTGAATATCCAAATACCTACCCAAGGATCCTCTTTGTAAACTTCAGTTCAACATTCAATACCATCATTCCAGACACACTTCTAAGTAAATTAAACCAACTAGCGGTACCTGAACACACTTGTAAGTGGATCATAAGCTTCCTAACAGACAGGAAGTAGCAGGTGAAGCTAGGCAGAATCACATCCGATACCTGTACAATCAGCACAGCACCCTCCCCCCCAAGGCTGTGTGCTTTCTTCACTTCTCCTTATAAACCAATGACTGCATCTCAAACGATCCATCTGTTAAAATACTGAAGTTTGCTGATGACACAACAGTGATTGGTCTCAATCAAGACAATGACGAATCTGCATACAGACAGCCTCGCAGTGTAACCGGAACAATCTGGAACTGAACACTCAAAACAGTAGAAATGGTGGTAGACTTTAGAAGAAACCCTCCCATACTACCACCTCTTACAGTACTAGACAACACAGTACCAACAGTAGGAACCTTCAAATTTCTACGTTCTACTATATCACATGACCTAAAATGGACACTTAACATCAAAAACGTCATCAAAAAAGCACAACAAAGAAAGTACTTTCTGCGCCAACTCAGAAAGCTCAAACTTCCCAAGGAGCTGCTGATAAAGTTCTACAGAGGAATTATTGAGTCTATCATCTGCACCTCTATAACTGTCTGGTTTGGTTCTGCAACCCAACAGGACAGACATAGACTTCAGAGAATAATTAAGACTGCAGAAAAAATAATTACTATCCACCTGCCTTCAATCGAGGACCTGTATACTGCTCGAGTCAAAAAGAGGGCTGTGAAAATATTTAGACACCCCTCATATCCTGGACATAAACTGTTTCAACTCCTTCCCTCAAAACGACGCTGTAGAGCACTGCACCCCAGAACAACTAGACACAAGAACAGTTTTTTCCCGAAAGCCAAATGAATAATTCCCTCAACACTGTTCAACTATTACAAAGTCTGCACTACTATTACTGTTCTTCATCACTCCTTATCACCAATCCCCTCCCACTTGTGATTGTAGGACTGTAACTTTGTTGCTTGTATCCTTACGATTTATATCGACTGTTTCCTAGTATGATTTGATTGCTGATTGTACCCTATGACTATCATTACGTGTTGTACGTTATGATTCTTGATTCTTAATGAATGTATCTTTTCTTTTATGTATACTGAGAGTATTTACACCAAGACAAATTCCTTGTGTGTCCAATCACACTTGGCCAATAAAGAATTCTATTCTATTCTATTCTATTCTATTCTATTCTATTCTATTCTATTCTATTCTATTCTATTCTATATAGGAAGTCCTCAGCTTGCAACTACAGTTGAGCTCAAATTTTTGTTGTAAAGTGAAATATTTGTTAACTGAGTTTTGCTCCATTTTATGACCTTTCTTGCCACAGTTGTTAAGTGAATCACTGCAGTTATTCAGATAGTAACACAGTTGTTAAGTGAAACTGGCTTTGCTCTTGACTTTGCTCATCAGAAGGTCACAAAAGATTATTATATGTCCCCAGATCACTGCAACATCAGAAGGTCACAAAAGATTATTATATGTCCCCAGATCACTGCAACAATCATAAATATGAGCCATTTACCAAGCATCTGAATTTTAATCATGTAGAATGGGGATTCTACAATAGTTCCAAATGTAAAAATTCTCATGTCATTTTTTTCAGTGACCCTGGTAACTTTGAATGGTCACTGAGTGAATTATTGTAAGTCAAGGACTACTTGTAATAAGATATGTCAGCTTTAACACTGTAAAGCTTTTTCATGGCAACAAATAAAATGATCTTTGCAAATTGTCTTTATTTTTGCAAGATCCTGTATATGAAGCAAGGCACTGATTGGATGCAGCAAAAACCTATTTTGTATCATGCAAAGTTTAACAATTAGGTTGCAAATAAAAGTTGTTCAAGAAAATCTCATAACATTGCAAAAAGAAACAAGTATGTTGGTTTTACATCTCTTTCCCACTTGTTTAAAAATATACAAGTGTATAGCACTTAGATTTTTATACCACTTCATCATGCTTTATGGCACTAAGTGGTTTACAGAATCAGCATATTGCCCCCCAAAATCCGGGTCTTTATTTTACCAACCTTGGAAGGATGGAAGGCTGAGTCAACCTGGAGCTGGTCAGGGTCAAACTCCTGGCAGTGGGCAGAGTTAGCTTGCAATACTGCATTCTAACCACTGCTCCACCACACTCTTATAGTCTATAATTATATGTTACTTAGATGCTATAAACCCTGTACACCAAATGAATAGTTTGTTGTCTTATTTGTGTCTTTTGTGTTGCTTTTGCAATAGAAAGCTTGAATATCTTGAAACCCTTTCTTAAAGTAATCTCAATACATCTGACTCTGTTCAACACTTGCTATACAAATCTGAATGAAATATTCAGCATCTAGTGCTGAAAGTCATCCCTGACTTTGTTATTATGGGTTTATTATGGTATACTTAACTGTTTAGGGGGGAAAAACAGCTGTGATGAATATTTTAAAAAAATCTTTAGAGCATTTATATAAATCTAAATACAGATGCTTCAATAATTAGTCAGAGGCAATCAGAGTGGTTCTCACAACTTTGAATAGTGATGATGCCTCTTGTTTGATTAGTATGATGCACTTTGCAAACTTATTCTAATCTACTTCTTCATAAAGCAGGTGATAAGATATATTTTATAACAATGCTAATATTAATTACTGATAATTTCTTTTTATATAAAGAATATAGTTATATATATTTTTAATAAGGTAATGTATTTTTCAGACTATAAGACACTCCAAAGTATAAGACTTACCTAGCTTTTGTGGAAGAAAACAAGAAAAAATATCTGCCTCTGCCTCCCAGCATTTTCCCTCCTTGCAACAAACAACAAACAGCCTGGTCAGCTACAGCACATCCTAATTAGCACAAGCAGCTAATTGTCAGTTGGATTGGCCATCTGACGATCAGCTGTTTCAGGCTGCAGGGATCGCAATTACCTATTACCGCCTCTGCATGCCCAGTTTTCAGCCTCCGCATCCCTTTTCGGCCTCTGCATGCCCCGTTTTCAGCCTCTGTATGCCCCATTTTTGACCCGTTCCAGGTGGGAGTCAGAATGGGCCAAAAATGGGGCACACAGAGGCTGAAAATGGGGCATGCAGAAGCCAAAAATGGGGTGTGTGGAGGTGGTGATAGGCGGTGGTGATCCCTGTAGACTGAACAGATGATTGTTGGTATTCTGGGAGGCAGATCCAACTGACAATCAGCTGCTCATGCTAAATCAGGCTGTGCTGAAGCTGACCAGGCTGTTTGCTGTTTGCTGCAAGGAGGGAAAATGCTGGGAGGCAGAGGCCAAAGGGTGGGGGCTAGCGGGTAGGCAGGACTTTGGCAACATTCGCTGTATAAGATGCACAGACATTTCCACCCATTTTGAGAAGGGGGAAGTGTGTCATATACCGCCCAAAATACGGTATTTAGTTATTGATAAGGGGGAATCTCTTTCCTATTATGAGAAATATAATTTACATATCCATGTTACCAATTGTGTAAATTTCACCGTCCAGTTTCTTCTCCCAAACTGCTTTTAATGGAGAGTGCTTCGTGGGAAGGAAATTAAGTAGGAAGATCATAGGCCACATTTGAGAGATCATCTTTCTGCCTTAAAGAAATTTGCTTCAATGTTTCTCCAGGGAGCATTTCTGTGACATTTTCAAGCAATTCACTAGTTTTTAGAGCTACAAGAATGACAAATGAGTGTGGATCAAGGAATCTAGTGCAGTATTTAAGGATCTTAATTTGTGAGGAAGCATATCTTTTGAAGATCTTCTTATACAAATTTAAGTATTAGGAATGACATTAAATGAAAACATCAATGGCAATACAGTAATATTTTATGGTTTCATAGTTGGCAGTATAATATGTGTAATACATAAGCATTATCCATATAGCTTTGATACACTTTGCTAATATAATTTTGTTGGTTCTCATCTGAACATGAAATTGCTGAAGTTGATTTCATACAATGACATTAAACCCAAGAATGGAAAAATTATAGGCAACTCATCATAACAAATTGTTATGCAAATTTGCTATTGGAAGTGATTATCATTAAAATAATAAACATATTTTAGAAGCCTTCTGTCAGTAGCAGCAGTCAAAAAGTCTGTTTTGATAATCCAGTGCCAGAAAGGGCAAAAAGAGCTCTCTCCCTCCCTCTGTCTCCCTCCCTCCCTCTCTCCCCCTCCCTCTCTCCCTCTCCATCTCCCATATCTTTGCAGTATGGTAGGAAGTTTTTAGGGAAATTTCTTTTAAAAGAAACAAAACCATTGAAAGTAGGAAAAATCCTTAGCCACACTTAATGCCCTGCAGCTCAGATTTTACAAACTTCCTTTTCCTACAGCTTTTTAGTTAATTGCATAAAGGCCTGAGAAAACAAGAATCAAAAATGGAAATCACGGGAAATTATGAATCGTTTTTGGTAAAGCAAATGTTATGTATCCAAGTCTGCATAATCCCCAAGTTGACTACTGCTCACTCTACAGAGAAAATCAACAGAAATGGCTGAGGCCCAGTCAACGTTCATCAGGAAGCTGGTTGTTCCACTGAAGACATTGTGGATTCACACTGAACCTTCCTACCAGTAAAAGCTGTTCCATATTATCATACTTGAAATACCCTCTTCTGATTGGTCAACAGACACTGTGCAATGATTGGTTAAAATATCCTATTACGATTGGTTCGCTAAGAATCACCCACGATTGGCACGGCCGATCGCGGGAGATTCAAAGAACTGTCCTTGGTTGCGAGCCATGGGAAATCCCTATAAAAAGGGCTGCCGTGGCTCCAAGATCTTATACAGAACTAAATAAAGAAATAAGAGCTGAAAAGTCACACTGGTCTCGAGTCTCTTTCCCGTGATCTAACACTGGTGACGAGGGTGGGATACGGAGACAAAGGAGACCAGTCAAGCACGTGGCAACCAAGGACTGATCAACCGACGAGATGGCCGGCAGCAACTCGCCACCTGCACCATTCGACCAAGCAGCAGAGGATTGGGAATCGTATATCGATTGATTCCTCATGTTCCTCGAAAGCAACAACCTACAGGACGCGACCGACCAGAGGAAGAGAGCCATGTTCCTGACACACTGCGGGCCCACAGTGTTCAAAATGGCCAAGGCATTGGCCAAGCCCCGGGACATTAAAGAGATGGCATGGCCAGACCTGGACCGACTACTACGGACCCATTATGCACCGGCCGTCCCCAACCTCATCCGAAGGCACAAGTTTTATAAATGGGACCAGAAGGGAGGGGAAAGCATCGGAGACTTCGTAGCGGCTCTGAGAAACATCGGAGGTGAGTGCGGATTTTCTAACATGGATGAGGCCATGAGAGACCGTGTGGTTCTCGGACTAAGAGACCTCACACTCCAGAGCCAGTTGATGACCCAACCAGACATCACAGTCACCGAAGCCATCGCTGAGGCCACTGCAGCTGAAGCCGTGAAAAAGTCAGCGGCCACAATGTGGCAAATGAAGGTGGTAGCCCGGCAAGCACTGACGGAAGCAAGCCCACCACAGGAAAAGGGACCAGAGGGGAGCCAAAAAGCCACCACCATGCCCACGCACCACGAGGACGCCGACTCCTGTTCCGAGACCGACGATGAGAAGGAAGAAATTCACAGACTCCAGTCGGAACGAGACAGACGGGAGCGGAGAGGTCGTAAATCGGGGTTCCAGTGCACCGGGTGCGGAGGAGACCACCCCCGTTCAGAGTGCCGGTTCCTAGACGCTATTTGCCAGCACTGTGAAAAACGGGGACACATCGCCAAGGTCTGCTGAAATAAAAAGAACTACAGCCCGAGGCGACATGACAGCACCCCCCAGGACCAGAGACAGACACACCAAGAGCCGTTGGAGCCGTGAAAGCAGAAGCAAGCGGCTCAGTGAAAATCCCCGAAAGGAAGAAACCCACCAAACGGTCACCATCGGGCACTCGAGCACCACCGATGCCCAAAAGGTACATGTGCAAGTCGGCATCGAAGGCCAGCAGTGTAACATGGAGGTGGATTCCGGATCATACCTATCTATGGTATCCTGGGACACCATAAAGCACCTAGTACCCAGCATACGCAGACGTGAGCTAGAAAACCAGAGACTGACTTTAAAGGACTACCAGGGGAACAGAATCCCTGTAGTCGGAGTCGGACATTTTCACATATCCTTCAAAAGGCACGAAAAAATCCTCCCACTGACCATCGTAGACCGAGATCACCCAAGCCTGCTGGGACTGGAGTGGTTCGCGCCGCTGGGGATCAAGGTGACAGGCATCAACCGCATCACCGAGGCAGACTGGGAGGAGAGTCTAATGCGGGATTTCCGGGACGTATTCGACGGGAAGCTAGGCAAGTACCGTGGGTCCCCTATTTCATTTAACCTGAACCCAAATATAGCCCCGATCCGTTTAAAGCCAAGGCGAGTCCCTTTCGCCCTCAAACCAAAGATCGATGAGCAATTGGACAAGCTCATCGCACAAGGGGTCCTAGAGGAAATAGATCACGCACGGTGGGAAACCCCAATAGTCACCCTAATTAAGCCAGACAGGTCCGTGAGAATCTGCGGAGACTATAAGGCCACCCTCAACCACGCATTACAGCAGAGTGCATACCCCGTTCCGGTGGTACAGCACCTACTACACTCGCTGGGGGGAGGAAAAGTCTTCGCAAAGCTCGATCTGGCACAGGCATACCAGCAACTGCCAGTCGACCCCCGACACAGCTGAAGCACAGACCATTGTGACCCACAGGGGGGCATTCCGTTGCAAAAGACTCCAATTCGGAGTCAGTGTGGCCCCAGGGTTGTTCCAGAGTCTGATGGAACGGTTGTTGCAAGGAATAGAGGGGGTGGTGCCCTATTTCGATGACGTGCTGGTATCTGCCAAGGATAAAAATCAATTGGAAAGCCGCCTCAGAAAAGTCCTGCAGAAATTTAAAGAGACAGGACTCAAAGTAAAAAAGGAAAAGTGCCAGCTATGCACCGAAAAAGTAGAATTCCTGGGGTACCTAATTGACAAGAATGGAATCCACCCCACCGAGAAGAAAATTAAAGCCATCAAAGAAGCCCCCAGACCACAGAACAAAACAGAACTACAGGCATTCCTAGGACTCATTAACTTTTATAATGTTTTCTTGCCACAGAAAGCAACAACGGCGGAGCCTCTGCATAGACTGCTGGACAAGACAGCCACCTGGTCCTGGGGCAAGCGGGAAGAAACCGCATTTCAAAGAATAAAAGACCTGCTGACATCTGAATCGGTCCTTATACAATACAACGAAACCCTACCGTTAACCGTGACCTGCGATGCATCACCATTCGGCGTCAGAGCCATCCTAAGCCACACACTACCAGATGGGAGAGAAGCACCAATCGCATTCTACTCCAAGACATTGTCCAGGGCAGAGAGGAACTACAGCCAGCTGGACAGGGAGGCACTAGCAGCGATCACCGGAGTAAAGCGGTTCCATGAATACCTGTACGGTAGGACCTTCTCCCTCATTACCGATCATAAACCACTTTTGGGAATACTGGCAGGGAACAAGGCCACCCCAAACATATTGTCACCATGGATGAAAAGGTGGTCTGGGTTCCTTGCCACCTACAACTATCAATTAATCCACCGGTCAGGGAAAAGCATAGCACACGCTGACGCCCTGAGCCGCTCCCCCTTCCTGACCTGGAAGACGATCTGGCTCCCACCACATCCATACTTCAGATAGAAACATTACCCAACTTAACCATGACTGCGTCAGACATTGCCAAAGAGACTGCAAAAGACAGGCAACTGGCACGGGTTTTAAACTGGGTGGCAAAAGGGTGGCCGGAAACCAATGACAGCGAGCCGTTCAAAACCTTCCGGAACCGACAAACCGAACTATCTACACAAAAGGGATGCATACTATGAGGGGACAGAGTTGTTATTCCGGAAAAAATACAAACTAGGGTATTGGACATGTTACATGAGGCACACCCGGGGATCGTCAAAATGAAATCGTTGGCCAGGAGTTATGTCTGGTGGCCAGGGATGGACAAAGACATTGAGGCGTGGGTGGCCACATGCGGCAAATGCCAGAAATCCAGACCTAACCCCCCTTCTGCTCCTTCCCTCGAGTGGGAGACACCTAGGGGCCCATGGTCACGAGTCCATATAGATTTTGCGGGACCTACAAAGGGACATACATTTTTAATAACTGTCGACGCTTACTCAAATTGGCTGGAGGTCAGCATCATGCAATCTACAACAACAGAGGCCGTCATCAAACAATTAACAAAACTGTTCGCAACCCATGGATTACCGGACCTGCTAGTTTCAGACAACGGGCCGCAATTCACGGCGTTGTCATTCGAAAAATTCCTAGCCGAACGAGGCATACGGCATACCCTAACAGCGCCCGCTCACCCGGCGGCGAACGGGAGGGCGGAACGCATGGTTAGGTACACCAAAGACACATTAGGAAAAAAATAGACACGGGGGACATACAAGACAAAATAAATAAAATGCTGACGATACAACACATAACACCCAGTACATCAACAAACAAAAGTCCAGCAGAACTCCTGATGGGCAGAAAACTATGATCACAATTAGACAGATTGCACCCAACATACAACGCCGAAAAACCGCCAGACTCTTCTAGTAAATACCGCATATTTACACCAGGGTATTTAGTATATGCAAAGAACTTTACGGGGGACCCACTCTGGATACCAGCCAGAATAACCCAGGTAATGGGCCCCCGGTCATACCGGCTGGAAACGGAAGATGGAAGAAGCTGGAAAAGGCACATCGACCAACTGAGGTCAAGAATAACCGAAAGAAACACCGAAAACATGGAGAACATAAATAAACCACACACACAAAAACCACACCAAATAGAGGATAATAAAAAAAACCAAAGGGGGGAGAATCCCCAAACATTAACCAAAAGGGAGGAGAAAACCCTCTGGTAACACAACAACAAACTGAACACCCCCCACCAACACCAATAGGCCCAAAAATAAACCAACACTACTTACCGGCAGACGACTTCGGCAGAAGGGAACCGACAGTGGATTACCAACACGAGGCCTCTCCGGGAAGAAACAGCCAAGCCAGCTCAACCAGCCCGGAAAGACCAGGCAGGAGCGGCGGAGCCGCCGACTCGACCGACCCAGGTAGACCGGGTGGGAGCGGCAGCAGCAGGCCTGACTCACCCTTCCAGGAGGTTCCACCGAGGAGGACGGGAGAAACAGCAATCCCGTCCGAACCAGCTGAAGGCAACAACACTACTGAGCTGTGCAGGTCAAGTAGGAACATGAAGAGCCCCACCTACTTACGGGATTATGTTACGTAGGTTGGACTGAACCAAGAGGGGAGGGGTGTTCCATATTAACATACTTGGAATACCCTCTTCTGATTGGCCAACATACGCTGTACAATGATTGGATAAAATACCCTATTACGATTGGTTCGCTAAGAATCGCCCGCAATTGGCACGGCCGATCACAGGAGATTCAAAGAACTGTCATTGGTTGCGAGCCGTGGGAAATCCCTATAAAAAGGGCTGCCGCGGCTCCAAGATCTTGAACAGAGCTGAACAAAAAATAAAGAGCTGAAAAGTCACACTGGTCTCGAGTCTCTTTCCCGCGATCTAACAAAAGCTACATAAAAGTGATTTTGTTTTGAAATGGTTTCAGTCTTTATTACTTTGCTGCATTTCCAGGCATATATTTTTAAGTATATTAATATGAAGTTTGTAAGTTATATATTGAACTGCATAAATAGTAACAATTTAATAATAGTAAAGCTTCTGATAGTACATCATATACTGCTTCTTTCTTTCAGAAGCATGCAGTGGTATACCTAGCAGTCTCTTTTCTCTTATCTCAAATGCAGATTACTCATCATGAGTAAATTTAACTGAGGCAGAGGCATAGAACAGAATAAAATAGAATACAACTTTATTGTCATTTTAAATGTACACTAATCAGCATACATTAAAATGAAATTTCATTGCCTTTAGCTCTCAAAAGATAACCATTATGCATATATACATTATCAAAAAAAGAAAAAGAAATCTGTGAATTTAGAAGAGGGATGGCATCAGGAACAAAGCTGTTACAGAATCTAGTCGTCCTGCTATAGATACTTCAAAACCTCCCCCTAGAGGGGAGCAACAGTAACAGACCATGAAGTGGGTGGGTGTGGTCTCTAACAATGCTTTGAGCTCTAAGCATATAGCACTTATAAGCAGTATCCTGAATCATGGGAAGCGGGCTTCCTATAATCTCGGCTGTCCTTACCACTCTCTGTATGGACCTTCTATCTGAGGGACTGCTACCACCAAACCAAACAGTGATGCAGTTTGTTAAAACACTGTCCATCGTGCCTCTGTAAAAAGTGGCCAGGACAAAAGGAAAACGATGTGCTCTCCTCATCCAATGCAGGAAATTCAAATGCTGGCTTGCACATTTCACTAAACATATGAAGCGACCAAGTCATATTATTAGTTCTGTACCCCCAGATATTTAATAATATTGACCAACTCCACAGCTCGAGCATTGATACAAAGTAGAGTATGATTATGCCAACTCTTTATAAAATCAACTATGATCTCCTTTGTTCTGTTAACATTCAAAAACAGGTTATTTTTACAGCATTAGTCCACCAGAGTCTTCACTTCCTCCCTATAAGAATCTTCATTGTTGTCCCAGAGAACATGTATGTCATGTCATATGTATACTTCACAATGATTCATAGCAGACTTGGCACAGCAATTATGGGTCATCCAGGTGAACAGTAACAAACTCCAAACGCAGCCCTGTGGGCAACCTATACTCAAGAAGATGGAATTGGAGACTTTTCTTCCAATTCACACAAACTGGGGGCTATCAATAAGGAAATCAAGTGATCCAGGTACATAAAGAAGTATTAAAACCTAATAGCTCAGTTTGTTCACTAAATGCTGAGGAATAATTGTGTAGAGCGCCAAAATTAAAATCAACAAACAGCATTCGCTCATAAGTATTCTGCAGGTGCACTAAACTAGGATGAAGGACACAAAGTGCATCATCATAGAGTGGTTCCGATAAGCAAACCATAATGAATCAAATGTAGGGGAAAGGCATGAAACAATATTGTCCTTCACCAATCTCTCAAAACACTTCATCATAATAGAAGTGAGTGCAACTGGACAGTAATCATTAAGGCATGTAATTATAGATTTTCTGAGAACTGCTTCTGAGACATCCAAGGTTTTTCATTTGTCCACATAACTATAGTCTTAAGAACATTGACATCCTCCATACACTTTTGAATATAGTATAAGCAGACACAGTAGAAGCATACTCATTCAGTATGTTGATCATTTGATGCAGCCTCTTTAAAGATGTTTAAATATCATAATATACTGGCTTTAATATATGTCTATGGAGATTCTTAATCATCCAGGTAATAGTTTTCAGATCACTATGATAACTTTCTTGTTTTTTCTTTAAGACATTTCACTTCTCAGTTCTGAAGAAACCTCTTAGATGAGAAGCGAAATATCTTCAAGAAAAAACAAATCCAGTTGTCTTTTGAAAAAAACATGTTTGGGATAGTACTAATAAATTCTATTTGTAGTTATTTCCTAACAATAAAGTAAAAATGGCCTTTAGTATTTAAAATATATTTGGAGAAAGTCTACCTATGAATTATTCTCCTCAGCATGGATCATATTTTCACAACAGACCCAAATTAGGAGTCCTGAGACATCACACTAATGTCCACAAACCACTAACTTGGAACAAACTAAAGTGAAGAGTTTTTATTTTCCTTGGGGAAGCTTAGCTTTTCTTTCACATAGATAGCATTTTCCCTTTTGTCCCACTATCATTTGTGAATTAGACAAGACCACAATATGCAGACAATCTTTTGCTGACTGACGTATTCTATTGATTTATTGCTGTCCAGCTATTGTAAAGATGAGGACAGATGGTCATCTTCCTTGCTTATCTGCCCACCTCACAGCCAGTAACATTCATTTTAGAGTAAATATAATGTATGTGTTGTGTTTTCCTCAGCTAGTATCATTAATGTGATATACAATGAAGGTGAAAATGTATAATGGCAGCCCTGACCTTTGATTTATATCTTTACATTTTTCCCAGATTACTGTGGCTAACATTTTTCAAGTTCCATCTACTGAACTATCCTTACTGAAAACTACAGATGCTTCCAACCATTTGCTCCCAACTCTGTTGATTTGAATAAAAATTATAGCATAAGGTCTGAGGTTTAAATTCTTTAAACAACTGTTTATTATCTTAACATTTCAGATCTGCCCACCTACTCAAAAGGACTAAAGACCTGGAATGAAGAATGAAGTTTAGAAGAAAGGATTCAGAATCCTGGTTAAGAAGATTGGGTGCTATAATTGTATGAAAACTGTAGTATCATACCTGATACTGTATGTTTATAACAACTATATATGTATATTAGTCAACCAACAAATATCTGGATAAGCAATTATTTTCCAACTCACTTTGGGATCAAACTCCAAACAAATTTCCTGCTCTGAAGAAACAAAGATGTAAATGCTAAAAGATCCAGGCTGAAAGATTCATATGAACAATGCATTTACATTCACATAGCATGCTGGAATGAATTCTGGACTCAAACAAGATCATTTTCTATAGGTTGAGAACTTGAGACTTAGTATGAACAAATCCAATCTAGAAAAAAAAGAATTAGTATTCTCTGTAGCTTGTGAATAATTCAGAAGCAATGGCCAGAAAGTAGCTGCTGTCTCCCAGTGGTAGAACTATCTCAGTGCCTCAATTTGCATAAGGAATCTGCCTGATTTTGATTTTGTAGATTCAGTCTGATCTTAGGAAATACAGTTTTCTAGATTTTTTTTTTTTTTTGCATCTAGTATCTGATGTTTTTCATATTCATAAAGAACCATGATAGTATTTTACATATGATTATCACTATTAAATTATTTGAGACTATCCTTCCATATAGTGTTCAGAGTTTACATACTTAATAAGGTTAAGCTAATGGGGTTTTCTGGTTGGATAAAAGGTTCGATCTATATTAATTCATTATTGGTCAACTGTGCCATTGTTTTCTTTTTGCATTTCTTCTTTCTCAGAGAAATTCAGTTCTGCAAATGAGCCAATAGGATCATTGCATTAGCAAAATCCTTCATTGTTGACCGCAAGCTGCCACAGACTGATAAAAAATGACACAAATGCTTGGCGCTAACCTCAAACAAATGAACTAATAAATGTGAAGTACATTTAAGCTGGCAGACACACAAATGCAAAATTGACAATTATTGATTTTCACTTGTCAGTCATCTCCAAAGTTTACAGAGAGATAGGGAACCAAACAACTAACTCTCTTTAGAGAGCTCTTTGTCATAGTGGGTAGTGTGGTAACCAGAGATTATCAGAAGAAATAACAATGCTTGCAGAAATCAATTATTTACAGAGACAGCCAACTGAAATACCAGAAATTGCAAGATGTACAATGCTTTGGGCCAGGGTTATCTGAGAAACTGCCCCTTCCCAGTTACAGCCACCTGAGACATTAGAGTGGAGAGGCAAGGAATGTTGGTCCCATCTGGTGGAAACCAAAAGAAGGCTGATCTCATTGGTAGAACCCAAAAGAAGGACTTTCTCTAAGGTAGCTCCATTCCTTTGGAATATCATCTCTGCAAAGATTAGACTTTGATACTCTTTTCTAAGGGTCTGAAGAACCAGTTCTGTCAATGGGCCTGGGGAATCCAGAGTGGGACAGAGCCTATAAAGTGGTTCCTTTCATTGTGCATTGTCACCAGGAGTGGAGCATTATTATTTTTATTCTTTTATTTGGGGTTTTTATTGTTTGTAAGCCACCCAGAGTCACTGAAAGTGAGTGGGTAGCCATAAGCTTACTAGAAAAGCTACAAAGGGTAAGCCTTGACTAGCAGCTGTGTAGAGGCACATTAGGAAAAACCAGTGTCATAGACTAGGATGGAAATTTGAAAAATAAAATCCCAATCATCTGAATTATTGTCAATAAAACTATAAGAGGCATTATTTAGACTATATGTTTATTTTATACTACTTACACTATTAGTATCTGAGCTGTAGGGAATTGTCTAAGAGACATTGGCACGAAAAAATTAGCTACTTTTTAGGTATATATCATTTAAGATTAAAAGCTCACCTAAAAGTCAACATAAGTGCCATCATTGGGAAGGGAAAATGCAGATTCCAGGACAATTGGAAGCAAACTGTTTGTAGCTCTAATACAAATCATGTACGGCCTTCGCAGAATCTGCATGATATAAAAAGTTACTGTAGTTATGCATTGTAAATAGTGACTAAGCCATAAGGTTGATTTTTGGCACATTTATCTTATATATAACTTTTAAGACATTATTTCAGTATATGGAACATTATACTTCTTCAAGGGCTCCATGGCACACGTGTTTTGTCCAGAAATAGCCCATTAGAAATTAATGTGGATTTTTCCTTGCAGATCAATGGGTAAAATAACATTGAATAAAAGAGTTTTTTCCCCCTAAAAGTGACTTTGATCTTGGAATCTCTTAAATAGAAATCTTGTGTAACACAAAGCATTCAAATATCTCCTATTTTGTCTGCAGCAGATATGAGATATTTAGGACCTATTGTATATAATTGACACCTTATACTCACAGAGTTCTACATTATCCAGAATGTTTATTTCTCCAAATTGTATTTTCATATGTGTGCCTGTGTAGCATAAAAGTAAGGACTAATAAAGTCAATTTTAACTTGAAAGCATGCCAACTTGGTGGCCACTTAATTTATTATTGCTGCATTTTTACCTCCAAGTAAGTACAGAGAAGGAACTTGATTATATTATTTGTTTCAAAGGACCACACTTTAGGTAGACTTGTGCAATATACAATGCCTTTTGTCTAAGACAGCAAAAAAATCTAGGCCTTCTTTTGTGCTATAGCAGCTTGCTGACTAATTCTACCTTCCCCTTTTGCAAAATGAAATGATGAAATGTCTCACACTATTTGCCGAATAGAAGAATGTTGTTGTTGTGGGTCCAGAAGTAAGTGTTCAAAAGAAATTAGTAGGTTCTCTATATATATAAAAAAAGAAACCACAGATCATAAAAGTTTGGTCCATTCATCTACTCATTTTACTTTCTGGAAAATAAAAGAGTTTCATACCTACTTTTTCTCCTATCTCTAGAAAAAGTCTACTCTTTAAGAAACAAAGACAATGGTGTACTTTCAATCCACTCTATGCTACAGATGTATGTGTATTCACTGAACTGACATGCATTTGTAAATACTTGATGATATATATCTTCCTTGGCTCTAAGGAAAGCCAGAACAGCAGCTCTCCTTATAATATAAATAACACCAGTCACTTTATTTTTATTTATTTTTATATAAATAAACATTTCTAGCCTTTTGTATCTCTGAAGAGAATCTCTAAATTTGTCACTGCTAAATTCTTAGGCTTTTTGCAATCTAGAGCAGTCTAACAAATGTTCTTCTCCAGTCAAGATAATTAGGGTAAATTTTGTTGGCCCTTGGGACACATCATTCTGGATAAAACTATAACAAATTAAATAACAGTTTCCTACTCTTTCATGACACAAAAATGCCTGCCTTTTGATGATAGTTTTGCTATGCCTTTGTAGTACAGTCATGGTTCTGTATGCATGTAAATCAGTCAGAAAGCAAAATTTCTGTCTAAAGCAACCAGAGAAGTAATAAGAACTATTTCTCAGAGTTCTTATTAAAAGCTTTAAAGAAATAACTATTAGGATTTACATTATGTTTCTGTGATTGCTAATATTTATCATGAAGACAGTAACTTTGATAAAATTGTACTAGAAATGTTGTCAACTTCCCTAGCTACCATCTTTCTTTAAATTGTTATTGATGCTAATTCAATGTAATTAATGCTTTCCTATGTCAAGTAGCAATAAATATTTAAATAAAATTAGAAGGTATGTGTTTGATTAATGATGCACATACAATGTCACTGCCCATAAAATTTGCATGATATAATTGTGATGTGAAGCCCAGGGTAAATAAAAGAAGTCAGTTGTTCTTGAGTGGCAAAAAAGCTTACGTAGATTTCTCTGGATTAAAGAACAAAAACATCAAGGCCATAAAGTGAGTATAGAGATTCTTTAGCACAGAGTAGTTTCTTTTATTGCTGTTTGCCCCAGATAGGAATCTTGGCAAACTATAGCACACTCCATATAACTATCAGATAAATCCTGTAAAGGTTTTAGGGAAGATCTCTTTCTGCCTACTAGGGATTCAGGCCTGATTTGTCTCTTAGTTCCTTGAGAAAGAGCCCCTGCAACTCAATGCAAGAATCCACCATACATATTATGCTAGACTACTGAATCAAATGCAATTGAATTTATATATTGAATCCAAACAAATCACATTGCTTTTAGAGTTATGAATGAAAAGTCACTGTTTCTCTAGGCTAACAGCAACAAGTGATTTGATGTATTTATGGGAAAATGTACAACATCACAACTTTAATACAAATTACCAAGATTATAGAAGGACAAAGTTATAGTGGACTGTGTTATTGTTAATTGTTAATTTGCCTTAATATTCTATATCATTGCTATATCTTTACAAAAACAAGCTTTACTTTTTTCTAACAAGCAAGAATTATTCACAAAATCATTAATAACTCAATGAATGTACAATATACCACTTAACACTAATTATCAATAAAGTTAACCACTTTTAAGACGTGTAAGTGATTTCTCTGCAACAGAAAATAAATACTATTTAGAGCTAAACATACCTCACTGGTAAAACTTTATGGAGAAAATAAAGAAGTAAGCTAGTGATATGTTGGTACCTGGATATAGAAGTCAGTCACCAATATTATTCTTCTGTATTAGGATTAGGTTCCTGCAAGAACAAAATGGTTAACTTTATACCTATAGCAGATACCTGATGAATCATGGTGACTGGTCCATACAAAATGGTAATAGAACTTGTAGTTGGGTTGTTGTACTGTTCTAAATACATGAATACAAAAATGCATTCATCTATGTTCTTTAAACCAGGATTGAGGGGTTTAATACTTGGTTAATTCAGCCTTCCAACCGCTTGAACAGTAGAATTTTGTCTATTCTTTTTTTTCAATCTCAAGATCTGGCTGTAAAAAAATCCACCAAATTGTTGGTTCTTTCCATCTTTCCAAGCAGTCTCCATGTTTCCAGTGTCTTTCTCCTCAATTTGAATTGAACCCAGATGGACATTTCTTCCAACAAGTACAAACATTATTTGTGTATAGGGAAGAGGGGATTTGCATAATTTTGCACAGTCACTCTTTATTGATGATAAGTCCTTTAATATTCAATAGGTACTATATAATTTAGTAACAAGCTGATACCTCTTAACCTCAATTGATCTAATTTTTTTAATTATGTTTCATGAAATCTTAAACTACTTTTAATACTCAGAAATGTATACAAATGTTACTTCTTACCAAACTGAATACAAAGACAAATTCGAATCTACAGAGCCACACCGTGTTCTACCTAGAAACAGAAAATCAAAAGTAGGAGGGAAGTAATTTAATATTTACAAGACTGCCTCCTCTGGGCTAAAATGTCAGCTAATCTCTGTGTGGGCCCAGTTCATTTAGAACACCTGCAGGAAACATCAAATTAGCAGTTATGATGATCAAAGTGTCACTGCTTCGCTAACTGCGTGGAAGCATATAAAAAGAGGCTTTGGCTTCACACTCTAATCCTAACTTTTTTCTTTCTTGCAGGTACACCTGGTTGCATAGCAGATAGTTAACAAATAAGTGACGTAGGAAACTACTGCAACTAATTTTGGAAAAAGTTTGAAAAGATGCTCAGGCTATCAGATTCCGGAAATACTTTTATTTTATCTGATGATGAAGGCAAGTATTATAGGCTAAGATTAGTTAGCTCTTGGGAAGAGGGAAGTAAAAATATGGCAAATGTGGCAGACTTGCAATATTCTGTTACTATACAGTTGCCTATTTCAGTACAATATATTGCTACTCATCCTATGGAGTCTGTTTCCCAGTTTGGTCTACACTGCAAGTCTGACAAGTTGTAACTAAGCCAAGAGGTTAGCCCCACCCTACATTATCTATCATAGCTTATGTGTATAGCACTAGTGGGATTCAAAAATGTTTACTACTGGTTCTGTGGGCATGGCTTGGTGGGAGTGGTAGGGGAAGGCAGAGGTGGTTCTCCCAACTACTCAAAATGCCCACTACCAGTTCTCCAGAACTGGTCAGAACCTGCTGAATACCACCTCTGGTGTATAGTTTCCATGGTTTTTTTCTATTTAATTGGGATTAAGTCAGTAGGCCCATCTCATTTTCTTGCAAAGGTGCTTTTCCAAAAGGCAACTGGACCTTCTTGGTTTGTTCCTTTAAAATGTTTCTCTTCTCATTCAAGAAGTTTCTTCAGTTCAGAACTGTAGAAGCTTCTTGAATGAGAAGTCTGAGTTTTCAAGGAAAAAAAAAACAAGAAAGTCCAGTTGCCTTTGGAAAAGCACCTCTGTGACAACCATGCCCTGAATGATTGAGAATCTCCATAGGCACCTCACTTTCTCAGTACTATAGAGAAGAGCAGAAGGCTCTTCTGCCAATATTTGAAGGAAAGATCCTAAGATAGTTTTAACCAGACATTGAGAAGCTGGAATTAATTTGAAGGGACGTGGAAATATAATAGTTGAATGGAACTGGAAATGATGAAAAGAATGTTAGCCACAGAAAACCTGAGTTTGCAGCAAAAAGTAATTGCAATCAGAATATTGAGGTTTGTTTCACAATGGGCGAAGACTTCTGTATTTCACATGCTGACTCTTATCGACCGGAATACATATTTTGTAAAAGGGGGAAAATGCGGTGTGCTTGATAGTGCTGTTAGAAACGGGGTAAAAATAGAACAGTGACCATTTTATCCTAGCTTGTTGCCGCCCAAGCGACAGCCTACTTCAAAGGGAGAATCTGAGCATGCTCCGTGTTATCCATGACTGAGACTGTTTCACATCGTTACAGCTTTGTCGCCCACGCTTCACATTACCTTGCAACTTTTCTCTCCCCAAGCATAAACCATGTTTTGATGTAAAATAGTAAATGGCACAACCAGGGACCACCTCACCCCTTCTTGTTTTACTGTATTTATATTTGTTTCACGTCCGTCTGCCAAAAAAAGACCCCAAGTAAGGGCAAAAAGGTGTAGGGCTTCAAAATCTGCCACTGCGCATGCTCGCTCCTGTCCGCCTGGTGAAACTTGATGGAGAGCTGTTTGTGAGCCCCGAGCCTAGGAAACCTGCGGAGCAAACATCGCAATAATAATAATCTTGGACGCTTGGAAATACAGTGGAAGCGTGTTGTTTTGACGCGCTGCTGGTAAGGTCTTGCTTTGCTGCGGCGACGTGTTGCTCGGAGCGCAATCATGAGCCTGGTTGGCGATAGTGGCGGGGCGGGGGGAATCTGGTGCCAACGCACGGGCGCGCGCGCCATGGTGGTGATTGGGGAAAGAGCTGCGCGACGTCGGGAGAAATCCCAGTTTAGGGTAGTGCGGAGAGATACTGCGGTCCAGTTGAAGGTGGCTTGCTGGACAAGGGTGCAAGCAGCCCGTCTGGCACATAATAATACAAAAAAAAAAAAAAAAAATGGCTGTGCGCTGGGTGGAAAGTCTTAACAACACCTTGGCGATTTGAGCCTGCGTGCCCAAACACCTTGGGGAATAATCCTCAGTGAATGCAACTTCTGAGTCATCATCACGCAAAAAGGCATCGAAGGCGACATCTGCTGCCATTTTCCCCCTATGATGATTTAATTCTGAAGGCGATGGCTTGGCTTTGAAAAGGGGCCCTTGTTGTTTGATTCCCCGGCTCCTGTTCCTTGAATTCCTTTCACAGCAGTCCGTCTTAGTATTGTTTACTTGGAATGAGAGTTACTTGCTCGGCTTTAGGCCTGAAAGAAGCTCTGTCATCCGAAGATTTTTGTAGCAAAGAGACGACTTACTTTGGTGAAGGGTAGTTGCGGGGGTTAAGACTAAGGTTTGTATAGTTCTAATTTTAGTTTATTTAGTTATCTGCTGGTCTTAGTAAACTGGGTTATGAAATCATGGTTCCTGAAGTATTCCTTCTCTCTTTTCTACTGAGGACAATTCTCAAAACCTAAAATTATTTCATCATGATTATAAACCACAAGGGAGTTATGGGTTTGCAGAGTAGAGTTATAGTGATTATAAAAGCATTATTGCTTTCTATTACTTAAAATAGGTAGATAGGAAGATAATTCTGTCAGAATTTATCTCAATGGGACAGGGAGACGAAACTCATTTTTAGGTTTCCTCAGTTACCCTGAGGCCTTGTGTGTTTCAAATAGGATCTTTATAGTTTTATGTCCTTGTGTTAACTTTTTATATTTGTATAGCTAAGGCATACTTTGAAATGATCTTTGGTGCAGAAGTGATCACTGCACTGCACTGCACTTCCTTCCTTGATGGTATTGCCTAATCTTATAGCATTATTCTATGAAATGGTGATCTTTTGAGCGAAGGTAAACCAATTTTCTATTGCAGCTGAAGCAGTATATAAAGCAAACTTCTATCTAGAATTCTCAATCCTTGAACAAACCAAGTCTAGCTTTCATAGCTAAATCTTTGATGCCAATAAATAGCTTTAATATAGTACTTGTGTATTAGTATTCTTGAATACCTAAATATAGTATAAGTGTAACATAAATGTACTCGGGCAATATATACTTTATAAAGAAACAGGCTGCTTCAGCCTTGTGCAAAGTCTTCAGTAATTTTTTTTCTTTGTCTTAGGTGAATCAGGGGAAGACTCCAGCCCTTGCAGTCTCTTGAGATCAATAGCTATAGGTGAGAAATTCTGGGTAAAAAGGGAACAGAAGAATAAATGCAGGGTATAAATGAAAATTTGATGCTCATGATCTTGTGGGCTAACATCCGACAAAAGCCATAAATGTATTGTTCACTTCCTTTGATGCCACTAGATTGTCTTGTAGGAAAAACACTTGAGAAAAGTACAAAACTTCAGGTTATTATCATGTCATAATTCTTTCCTGCTTAGTTCTTTTTTGAGTGCTATTTCAGAGCAGAGTATATCGTTTTTCATAGCATACAAATAACATTGAAGGAGTTTTCCAAGTGAAACAAATAACTTGTATTTAGGCCTGCATGAAGTATGAAATCTCTTAATGCTAATATTTATACTCAAGAGTGAGGATTTGGGAGTTATGTAACCTTGAAATTTACTACATTAATGTTGAAGAATTCAGGGAAGTATACCAGTTAATGTTTCTGTTGATGGGAAGATTGTCAATAGTGATAATCACTTTTTAATTTAAAGAAGTATTTTCCAAATATAAACTATTTTTCTCAGTAGAGCTACAGGAAACAATCCCAGTTGCCTAAAAATGCATGCTTAACACTATTGTGAACCAGGGCTGAATTCATAATATTTTGTGGAATCTGAGAATGGAAAATTCATTATGGAAAAAATGGTGATTAATTTATTTGAGGCATCATAACTCCAGAAACACAGACCATAGTACAGAATTGTATTTTAATTGTGGTGGCTTCTATATTTTGTTATTTTCTATTTTTAGATACTAATGAGAGATACTGCCTAGGTGCACCTGAAACTTAAAAAGTTCTCATTTGGAAATTCACCATAAATTAATACTTTTTCAACTTAGGATTTCAGACTGCTGCAGCTTATAACCACATAATTTGTTATTTGTTGTAGCCATTAAATGTATTTAAAACACATGTTTGAAAATATAGAAGCAAACATAGCCCAAGTCAAATGATTTTTAATAATATTGGGTTGTTTACAAGGGAATAGTTTTGCAATCCCAGGAATATTTCAAATAAATAGATTTTATGCAGTCTGTCATAATTTTGAACCTAACTGGTTGCAAATCATAGAAAACTTGTTTTTTTCCATTATGAGCAATATTGAATCAATAACATGCCTACAATAGTGAAAAAGTTTATATAATAGAAAATAGCAATAACAATAGCACTTAGATTTATATATCGCTTCACAGTGCTTTACATCCCTCTAAGCGGTTTACAGAGTCAGCATATTGCCCCCAACAATTTGGGTCCTCATTTTACCCACCTCGGAAGGAGGGAAGGCTGAGTCAACCGTGAGCCTGATGAGATTTGAACTGCCAAACTGCAGTCAGCTGGCAGTCAACAGAAGTAGCCTGCTTTAACCATTGCGCCACTGCAACTCATGGTCTTATTTGTTAATTTGCTTGGTAAGATTCCCAGGTCACAACCTGTTGCAATTTCACAAACAAGAGTCTGAACTTTTTAATTTGTTTTCAACTTGGTGGAAATTATCTTTCTGCAGGAGTTGTCAAAATATTCTATCAATAGTTCTCAAAATAAATCCTGCTGCAATAAATGGATTTAGAGTCTACGGTTTGCTTTTATTAACTTTTTTCTGTCAACAGACATGGGGAAATCTCTTTCCATGCCTTTATCTGCTTTGAAAGATGATGGGGCTTCAACCTCTGATAACATGAAAAATGGATTAGTGCACTCAGACTCTCATAGTGAAGATGGAAAAAATGGAGATGTGTCACAGTTTCCATATGTTGAATTTACAGGAAGAGATAGTGTCACATGTCCCACTTGTCAGGGCACTGGGAGAATACCACGGGGTAAGTGTAAAGTCAGAAGCAATTTCTGTGACAGCTACAGTTGTAAATATATGTTGCTTTCATTTGCAAGTCGCTAGCCTTTCTTTGTATATAATATTAGTATAAAATTTACAGTTTAATTTCTTTAGATTTTCTTTTTGTATTCTATATATAAAACCACAAGTTATACAATAACATTCATTATAAAATTTCAGACAATATAACTATTTTAGAAAATTAAAATATTCCAAAAGATTCAGTTTTTGGTATTAGTTTTTACAGAGCACAAACTTTATTGTCTTCAGAACCTGAATTTGACTTATTTCTATGTACATGATGTTCTTAGCCTGTTATACTAGAACTACATGCAGAACAAAATTAGAAATTATCTTGTACGTTCAGGGGTGCTTTAAACATATTAGCTGCTTAATCTGTATACTCAGTATTGTTTTATGGCAATAATGAAACAAGCAATTGAGTTGTTAAGCGACGTTGACTAAGACATCATGTGATTACTACTTGCAATTTTATTCTAGCTTCTCCATTGACACTGCTTGTCAGAAGCCAGCTGTGAAGTGCCCAAGTAGTGATCACATGACCATGGAACACTACAATGATCATAAAGTTACTTTTTCAGCACCATCATAACATTTTAATAATTACTAAACAGAATTGTTAAGTGAAATCTCCACTGATGTGTACTAATCTCCATATAATATGCATTGATTAAAAGAACTTTCAAATGGTTATCAAAATTACAGTATTTTAATGGTGCTGAAAAGAGGGTGTAGCTGTTGAGCAAACCTTTGCAAGGCAGTGATTTATAAGGTGTAATTTCATAGCTTGTTATAAAATGGTTTCCCCTAAAAATATTTTATGTGACAGTACCTTTTGATAGTTTTATTGTATTTGAAAAGCATTGTTTTTTAATTTAGTCTGTGGTAGATGTGTATGTTATGCAGACCTTTGTTACAGAAATTTCAGCTTCATCAGCATATCATGTGGCATGTTTTACTGGCTTTATAACAGCAGCAATTGGGTGTAGAAATGACAGGATGCTGGATTATATTCCAGGACAGGAAAATCAGCTTGTTGCCTTGATTCCATATAGTGATCAGAGACTCAGGCCAAGAAGAACGTAAGTTACAATAGTAATGACTGTATGTGATATTGGTAAATTCCTTTAAAGCTAAGCTTTGACTAAATAAATCTATCAGAAGGTTTAAATGAATAGTTTTCTGCTTGCCTCTTAGCCTTGGAAAATATTGCTCTGTACTAATAATCAAAATGCTTTGTGTTAATGTTAACATAGCCTACAAAAGGGTTGGGCTGCATTGCTTGAGCTGCTGATGCTTGCTATTAGCAAAAATTCCTATTAGGTTTGGAGCTTTGTCATGTTGCACTACTATGGTTTGAGGTGGGAGGGTTACCATTGGTTACAGCATTCTTGAATTCCACCTTTTCTATCTTTGTTAATCCATACTGATGCCTTCATTTTCCAAATATTAAAAACCAGGAGATTGCTGGGAAAATTCTAGATGCTATAGAGAAAGAATGCACGATGTTAATATTGATTGTACCTGCTTATTGCTTCTTGCCTTGGCAACTTTGCTTTGTTCTTATTAATTCCCCAGAGATTAGGCAGATTGAAGAATGCATGCATGCCCATGTACATGTGTCCGCAGGCAGATTTCAAAAAAATCTGATTAACCTTAGAATGGACACTGGAAATATGTACTGATTGGAACATGTCCAATAACTAAAAATCCATGCAGTGAAAAGGAAGGGTATAAAGAAAACACCGAGACTTTAAAAGAGCCTCTTCTCTCTGCAGAAAACTTTATGTGACTGCTTCTGTAATTGGATGCTTACTACTTTCTGGACTGGCAGTATTTTTCTTATTTCCTCGATCTGTCGATGTACAATATGCTGGAGTCAAATCAGTATATGTTGATTATGAAGCACAGAGACGCATAATATATTTAAATATTACGGTAAGATCTTAGCTGAAAACCTTTCACTTCCTTCAGTGATTTATATTGATGCTTAAGATGGTGTTAAAGCATTGTTTAATCTAGAGTCCTGCATTATTTCTTTTGCAGAATACATTGAACATAACCAATAACAATTATTATTCTGTGGAAGTTGATAACATTACTGCCCAGGTACAGTTTGCGAAGACGGTGATTGGAAAGGCACGAGTGAACAATAATACCCACATTGGACCACTTGATATGAAACAGGTAAGAATTACTGGGAATCACATAGTATATCACAATTATAGGTAGTTACAGTAAACAACAGCAATTAGGATCTGAATTTCCATTGCTAAGTGACACGATTGTAAACTGATGTCATGTGACTGCATTGCTTAGTGATAGCAGTTCCAGCACTTTCCAGTTGCCATCACAAATCACTGCAGGTCATTAAGCGAAGACATCACATAGTTGCCATTTGTAGAAGTCCTGCCAGCTTCCCCATTGACTTTGCATGTAGGAAGCCAGCAAATAAGGGGGCAAATGGATTTGGGACATTGCAATATCTTAATTGTGATCCAGTCATCCTGATTGCAGTGGTGACTATGGGAATGCTGCTACACCTAGAACTCTGAGGACAAGTCATATATCCCTTTTATTCAATGCCATCGTGAGTTTGAATGATTGCTGAATGAATGGTTATTAAGCAAGGATCACATATATTTGATAGCAGTTTTCTAGATAGTTATCCTGACTGTTTCTGTTCTTGTTTCCTTTCAGATTGATTATATGGTACCCACTATAATACAAGATGAAATGAGTTACATGTAGTAAGTATTCTGCGCTTTAAGTTTCAATGTATAGTTTAGTATTGTAAGCCACCCAGAGTTATCCTGCAGTAAGATGAGCAGCCAATAAATTTGATACATGTGTACAAGATGAGATTAAATACCTCTTTTTTGAATAAAACTATTGCAATAGCCTGGAACACAGGCTTTCTAGCATGATTTATGCTTTTCTAAATATTACTTTCTTATCATTCTTGGTGCTGTGTACCCTAAAGGATTCAAGATCTGATTACTAGCACTGCATTGAAATGCTGCATTGATGTTTGAAAGATTGGGATTGATATAGCACAGAGAAAAAATTTTTTAATGTGTTTCTCACTTTTTCTTTTTTGATCAGAGGAAGAACACAGCTAGTATCCTAAACTTTGATTAATGAATAACTCTGTTTTCCCTCTTTAATCCATCTGCAAGGAACATGTTTTGTGTTATTGCTTTTTTTGTTATACTAAATGGCAGTTTAGGATTGTGTCATAATCTGGACTACATAATTTAGACAACAGTATTAGATATGGATTACTGAAACTGGTCAACTTTCAATTTATTGCAGTTGGTTTGCTTGAGTAAACAGTTAATCACTTATTGACCTTTTGGCTAAAATCAAGTATGTATATGTATAGATTTAAGGAAGTTCATTTGAAATTGATTTTAGGAAAACTTTCAAATATGTAATTAATATATTGTGCATTAATACTAATGTTTTTCTTACAGCGATTTCTGTACTTTAATCTCTATCAAAGTGCATAATATAGTTGTCATGATGCAGTAAGTATGTACAATATTTTTATTTATGGGAAAAGTTAATTTCCAAAACATCTGTATTACTATAGGATATTTTTCCAGAGCCTAACATTTGGTTAAGATTCCTTTCTTTTCCGTTTTCATGAAGAGAAATCTCTCTATATAAAAGCGAAATACCACTCACACAAAATCTCCAGAACCACAAAGCCTACAAACTTGAAATTTGGCACGTATGTTCCTCTTGGCTTCTAGGTGCTCACTAAGAAAGGATTTTTTGAAATGACCATCAGAGTATTAGTATTTCTTATATTATTAACACGCTCTGATGTTAAAGAGTTCAAATCCCCCTCCCCGCCTGAATAGAAATCTGTTCCAAATGCAAAACACAAGCAGAGGAGAGGAGTTTCAGTTTTAGTTTCATAGCTCCAAGCAGCTTTAGTACAGAACAGTTGAGCTAAATCACACCCAGGCTCCTTGCTGTGTCCTTGCTCACACAGCAAAAACTGCTTCAGTTTCCAAACAGCCCTCAACTCTCTCACACACTGACAGGATGCTAGCCTGATGAATACTGATGGATGCTGGTAGCAGAGGCAGAATTTTTTCCCCTTATTTTCCCCCAAAAAACTAAGCCTGACCGCATACTTTCATAGTGAAGCATGGGTAGTAAGATCTGTGCTCAAGTCTTTTCATAATTCCTTTGAACCAGTAACAAAAGCAAGTTAAATGATCATAATATTATGAAATACTTTTCAAATTTTAAGTATGATTTCTTAACCTGTCATATAATAACAAATGTGCTGAATGAAATAGAGGACATGCCAAAAATAGCTACATCAAAATGAATAAACCATTTTTCTTGCTTGAGGAAATTAGTGGCAGTTTAATGCTAACAACTACAACAATTACAAAAGATGCATGCATTACACATGATTGGGGGAGTGGGTGGGTTAGCTCTTATAAAATAGTAAAAACAAAGATGCTTCACAACATCTAATGTAATGAAGCATCTCTCTAAATCATTAAAATAGCCACATATATTAAATGTTCATGCAGCCATTGAATTCTTCCTGTTGTCTCTGCACTCTAGTATTGTATTATACATGCAACAGCTGGAAACTAGGTTAACCTGAAGGATTAATGACAGGCTGAATGTCACCCAGTGAAGTTATAGAAGCTCTGAATTGGCCACTAATATTGCAAACCCTATTTATCTCATAAGGTTTTTTTCTTCCTCTTCTGAGCAGGAAATTTTAGAGATGAGAAAAATATGGTTGCATTTTGGAGCAACAGAATTAAGGAAATAATCTTTATTTCTTAAGCTTTATTCTCTAATATCCCTAAACTTCTGTTTACATACAATTCAGTTTCTTCCCATATCATTAAAAAAAGAAAGCAGTCTTGCTCTATTCAACATAAGTGTTTCACTATACTAAGGTCGTAAAATAGAGTTTATGTCAATATTTGTGATATTAGCTATTATATTTTATGAGTAAATATTTAAAGTTAGCATTTGTGAACTTTTATTTTTAAAAATATATATGTTCTTCTAAAATCTTTCCTGATGCATGATATATGTACACATTTCTCCCTTTCTATTTTGTTATAAAGAGTGACTGTGACCACATCCTACTTTGGCCACTCGGAACAAATTTCTCAGGAACGATACCAATATGTAGACTGTGGTGGAAACACAACTTACAAGTTGGGACAGACTGAATATCTAAATGTTCTTCAGCCTTTTCAGTAAAAGAACCAGAAATTGAATGTGCAGAAAGAAAGAAAAAAAACCACGAATATTGTTTTTTCATTTCTCATCCAAGTTGAAATTTTAATTAAACACGATACAACTTAGAGGTTGATATACATAAAGTAGCAGGTTGGAAAGTTTCCTTATTTTTTGTGATGTAAACAAAAAAAAGGACAAACTGTATATATCTACATTTAATAACTTGTACCTTTCTACTCTAAATGTGAAAGTACTGTGTCAATCAATTAAACCAAGGGTGGCAGAAAAAATAGAGAACATCTTACATCCATGAACTTTTGCCTATATGCAAACAAGGATATGTTACTCTCCAAGCACATGTTTTTGTATTTCTTAGACAAATGATAAAGTAATTTCAGAACTTTATTGTTTTAATTAAAGTCTAATCTGAATATTCATTGTACAGAAATAATTTGCACCCCATTGTAGCATCAGATGACACATGCTTGTGTAATAACCTTAGGACAGATCAGTGTTTATAATGTTGGCATTTGTTGAAAATTGTTTTTCAGGTGGAAGGTTTTTCATTTTTCACAAGGTCCAACAATTTGCTGGGTGGAAATGGAAGAATAGCACTTGACTTAGAGACACATTTGGTCTATGCTGCTGAAATAAAAAGGAAAAAAATTAAAAATGTCTGTTAAAAACAAAAAACAAAAAATTATTAAAACTATTGAAAGTGCATATGTCTCAAAGGCTGACTCTATGAAAATATTTTAATGTATTTGGTTACCTTTAAACACATAACATATCAAACCTTTTTTTTGGCTTACATCATGGGCACCTCTCATTGAAACATATAAAAAGTTTCTGAAAATACAAAATATCCAAGCATATAATGTTGATATGTTTTATACAGAAATAATAATTGATAAGAACTATGGCTGAAAAAATCTTACATGAGTTTAAATCCATTTTTTCTATTATGCATTTTTGCTAACAAGTATGTCGCCTATGTTTGATGTTATATTCAATGGCATAATTTTGAAGCCCATTTAGCAATTTTTAAAGGAATATGTCATTATAATTTTTAATACTTTTGTTTGTTACAACTTATGAATAGATTTACTGAAATCATAAAACTAGCTTTCACTAGTATGAGATAAATAATGATTTGAACTTTAAAATCTAAAAAACAACCTCAATAATCAGTGCTCTTACGGTTACAGAATATTAACTATAAAGGAATACAACAAAAGTTATTAAATTTAATTTTGAAGGAAAACCTTACTAATAACAAACATATTTACCATTTGTTTGATTCTTGAATTTTCATTACAATTACTACCATTTTAAAATTAACACAGAAAACAGCATTCTGTTAATTAAACAAGTATAAAATGTAGCCAGAAATTAAACATGTAACTTCAAGATTTATATATCACTAAAGGTTTCATTGGATTATCTGTTCTACTTTGCAAACCACAAATGTGCAACATTTAGGAGGGTGGACAGATAGCAGCAAATTATTTTTATTATTTTAATATACCAGAGTAATTCAAAGTAACATGTTTGTTCAGATTAAAAAGACTGGTGCAGAAATTCTTGCAAATGTGTGTTTTTACAAATCTTCAATTTTGCTAGAATGTTGATAGCATTATCTGGAAATGGTTTCACAATTTTAATACATCACATTTTGAAGAATGGAGCTAAAATAAACCAAAATATCAATTTGTCTCCTGAATTGATTGAAGAAATGTATCAAAATCCAATTCCATTATTTGAAATTTTCTAGTACGCCTTCTAAAACAGACACAGAATTTAAATAAAATCTGTTTTCCTAAAATAACAGTTCAAGAACTGTCTTGTGATTACATTTAAAAGTAGGCCAGGACTAAAACATTAATTTTATTGATACAATTTGGTGGCCAAATTAATACATCACAGGCAGCAAACTGGAGTGAATGAAATAAAGTAGTGTTTGCACTTCTTAGTAATGCATATTACTTAGGGGCTTATTTCAGAAAATGACATTTTATGAATGAATTTCATATTACTCATACCGCTATTCTGCATTTCTAAACTTACAGATTTTATGTGTATGGAATACACATTGCATTATTATCCTGCAATTGTATTGTGGTAAATTATTCAAGCAAATATGCTTAATTAAATTCACTTACTCAAAGAACAACTTTTAACTTTTTATACACAAGGTTATAGCAAAGTAGGATTTGCATATGTTTTTTCCACAAAAATAAGCCATTCGTTCTAGTCCAGTAGTATCTAATTTTGTAGTCTTCAATTCCCAGAATTTTCAGCAGTAACCATGCTACTGAGAAACCTTAGTAATAAAAGTTCATAATTGGCAGTCCCAAAGGTTTTTTTTCAGGAGGCAACTTGTTTTTTCTTTGAAGACATTTCACTTCTTATCCAAGAAGCTTCTTCAGCTCTGACTGGATGGTGATTGAAGAAGCTTCTTGGATGAGAAATGAAACAACTTCAAAGAAAAAGTTCAGTTGCCTCCTGAAAAACAACCTTTGGGACAACATGACCTAGATGATGGAGAATCTTTATAGACTTCATAAATGGCATCTCCTCAGTTGAATGAAATTGCACTGAGCCATAATTTAGCTTCTTATTTGAGAGAGAAAATTATCTCTTTAGAAATGAAATTGTTGAGGGTATGAATAATATACCTGAAGAAAACAAATAAGTATGAAGGTTATGCAAGTAGCATTGATCCTTTTCTGAAGAAAAAAAGTTATTTATTATAATCTTATTTGTATCTTGAATGTCTTGGTTCTAAAGTTGTTATCTTTAGATTCAAAATATTACCATAATCCTCCCTACCTTCTTTGGAATAGAAATTTACAAAATTATAATTACAATATTTAATGTCATTACAATTTGTTTCAAAGAAATAACTGGCAATTACTGTTTTATCGTCTGCTTAGGATAAAAATTGGGACAGCCTTCTAATTTTTATTAGAACATATTAACTTATTTAATTGACTTCATTTTTTAAATTCTCACTAATTAACCATTAGTGTTCATTGTATAAAAATGTATATAATTCATGTATGGAAATGCTAAAAGGTAGTAACTATTTTTGTAATGATGAGAATTGTTCTTAGTTCTGTAACTGTGGCAGATTGTGAAGTATTTGGCAGCATGAAAAATAAAGTATCTATATGCTATTGTCAGTTTTGGACATACCTTTAGAGACTCCAGAATGGCTCAAATAGTATTTAAAAGATGTATTGTATAATTGTCATAGAACTGAGTTAATTTAATTAGAAGTAAACATTTTTAAGGATGTACAAGGACACAGTTATGGAGTGCAACAAAATTATATGAACAATTCTATAAGATTTTTTTCTGTTAAATTTTGAGCATAAATGAATATTGTTTATGCATTCTTTAATTATAGGAATTATATTAGCCTATATTCTCTTGGTCCCATTAAAACCATTCTAAAAATCTTGGATTAATGGATTAATTGTGTTAGTAAGCCATCAGAGGTAATTGTTTTAGACATTGCAGAGGAATAAATTGTATAGGTCAGAGACTATACAATGTCTTGATTACAGAGAAAAGAAAATTGAGGGGGCAATTCCTGGAGCTTAAGAGAGGGCACTGAAATAAGTTGGGCTGAAAGACTAAGTGGTCCAAAGTCACTCAATGATCTTTCATATCAGAGCAAATTTGTTCCTGCATCTTCCCACTCCTAGCTCAGCAATTATAATGCAGTTGGTTCTTAAAAAATGTTTTATGGTGGGGAGGTAGGGACAGGAGAAAGGGATGTGATACAACATGGAGGTAGGGACAGGAGAAAGGGATGTGATACAACATGGACAGGGTTTGGAAAAGTCACAGTTTTATTTGTCGAGCTATATTATGCCTTACTTAATTATCTACCAGTTTTCAAAGATGACTGGGTGTCTTCGGGCCAGACTCACACACACTCAACCCAACTCATTTCACAACCTGGTTGTTGAAAAAAAAAATAGGAGGAAGTATTAGATATTTTGGCTGTCTTGTGTTATTTATAAAAATAATAGTGGTAGCATTAAAAAACCAGCCTCCTTTAGATTGCCAAAACAAATATGGATCTTCACATGAAGCTCTGTGGCTTTGTGGCTTTAGATTTCCCTCTGCAATTGCTCTACTAGCTGACATTTGTGGAAGTTACAGTCCTAAACATCTAAAGAACCTCAGTTTGCTTACCTCACTATATAGCATGGCTACCATATTTCAATGTCTATGTAGTATTTATGTATTACATATGCTGATTTTTACAGTAGCTGCTTGGATATGCTGTTTGTTTTGTCAAGAATATTCAGTAGTATATTGGTAATCAACTGCTTTGAAATTCATTGCATTTTGATGTGAAAATTATGTCCTGTACTAAATTGTTTGTTTGGTACTCAATGCACAAGGTAGAACTTGTTGATGTTGGCTGCCTTGTGACTCATTACATTATTCCTTATGGGAAAAATGTATTTGGTAGCCATTGTTTTTAGTACTCATTGTGCCTCGCGGAACCAATTAACAGTGAATACCATGGTATTACTGTATAGCTTAAAAAGCAGTATCATATTTTGGCAAAGATTTTACCCACTCTCCCAAAAAAGGCTTTCAACATTTTAATGAAAGTATATCTTAAGTAATGGCATTATTTGAGGATAAGCTTAATTACTGAGTACTAATACTTATACCTAACCTATATAAAAATGTTGCAGTCTTCTTACTTACATTTAAAAGGAATTAATTTCAATTCTTTTATTTTAATCATATATCCTAAAATACATTAAATAATGTTATATGTGGTGCAGGTTCCCTGGCACTCTTTCTATAAGCAGGTGCTATGTGATGAATTTTTATATATACAGTAAATTACTCTTAAATAATGTGTATTTTTGATCATCCAAAAGGTGTCTTATTGTTTGAGTACATATTAGTGATGTGCACTTTACTAAAAGCCTGCAAAGGCAGTATTTGGAAGCTTTATTTATTGTTTACTGCTACAAAAATACATGTATTTATTTCTAAAACCATAAGAACAAATAAAGGAGTATAATGTAAAAAATGGGGAACTTTCTGATAAAACTCTTATACTTTTAAAATCGTGACTAAACTAAGGCATATTATATGTAATAGCATATTCTGAATTATGTATTTGCACAATTTTTATAAAATCATTCCTTGCCAAATCCTAATTACAGCAAGTGGTGGCATCTATCTGACCTTTGGAGATGTTTAAAAAAAATAAGGTGAGTTTGATCTGGTTAATACTTGGATAGAAAATCATAAGGAAATTCCGAGACTAGAAAAAATATAGAAGTAAACAAAACAAAATCCCAAAGCATTCCAAAAGAAGGAAATGGCAAAGCACTTCTGTAACAATGTCTCTCAGTCATTAGCAACTAAGCCCACTCAGAAGATTTTAAAGACTTATTTTAGAGTTGGCAGTGGAGTGCTATCTTATCCCCTGTCTATGCTGTGTTTGGGTTTTAAGTTCTTCATACCATTACTACTATGCCTCTTTTCAACTGATTAATCAATTACATGCCATCGAGTTATTGTCAACTCTTGGCAACCACATAGATTTTCCCCATGTTGAGCTGTCTTAACCTAGTCCTAATAGTCCTAGCAATTCCAATGGTTTACACACTGCTACTGCAACAGAATCTATCACCTGGCTGCTGATTATCCTCATCTATTTCCTCCTGTTCTTCCCAGCATTAAAACCTTCAGAGATTCTTTATAATAAGCTGATATACAGCAAATTGTACAGTATATTTGATCCGCTAGAAAAATTGGCCAGAATCAAAAAAATCAGAGGGATACATACACAAGTTAAACAACTTATCCAAACATCAAATTGACTTCTCATTCCATCTCCAATACAGCTGTTTTACTACCACAGCCCTTGGGAAGAATCCCTAAAAAAATCCTGGAAACATATTCATGCTGGGTTTACCTCACAAACCATGAAACCATATTCATATAACCTGATTGGTCTGCTCTGGACAACTGCTTGTGGCATTTGACAGCCCATCCTACCCCATGATCCAAGGTGTATTGTACTGGCAAACTGAAAATACTGAGTGCCTCTGTGTGTGGTGTATAGTGTGTACGTATAGTGACTAATGTAGAGAAGCTAACATTCCTGAAGAAATGAAAATTGCAATGTGATAAATAGGCTCTAGAATACATTACTTAAACTTTACTCCCATCAAAAACAAAAGATCCTTGCTAGATCAACTTATAAAAAACAATAAAAATAGGTGAACATGACAATTATCTTATAGGACAGGAAGAAGAAAACCACTATCAAAGAAAGGGTTAGATAAATGGGCATGACCTTGTGCTAAAAACTTATTTTTAAAAAAATAGCAGACAATCCCTTCCCTAGTTTATATAAAGACAGTGGTGGAATTCAAATAATTTAATAACCAGTTCACCCAGGGTTAGATTGGTTGTTGAAGGAGATGTGGCCCATCCCATCCTCCAGCTCTGCTGCACATGCAGGACAAGCCTCCCGCAACAGCCAACCTGACTCGGTTGTTAAATTACCCATCCCCCGCTATCAAAGTGGATCCTGGGCGCTGTGGTGCATTGCAATAGAGAAATGGGCAATGGAGCAGCCAGTACAAGGGAAGGAGGGGAGGAGCAGGGAGATGAAAGAAGGAAAGCAGCTTCTTTCCCTCGCTCTGGCCACTCCGTTGCCCATTTCTCCATTGTAGTGCAGTGCAGTGCAGCGCTCAGGATCCACTTTGATAGTGAGGTGGGTAGGTAATTTAACAACCTGTTTAATCCCAGCACTGCATAAAGATAATATCAGGGAATCAGGAAGCATATTCAGATTTGCAAAATTGTATTACTATAGCTCTTACAATAAAACAGCTGATACATACCATATGCATAGAATTGATTTCCTAATCTACTTTATAAGGCTGGCATTGTCTTATTCCCATTTTTTCTACCTACCCTTTTTCACAATCCCATTGGATTGTGGTTGCACAGTAATTAGAATACAGTACTGCAAACTGGCTGCCAGCAGTTTGGTAGTTCGTCTCACTGGATAAAAGGTTTACTCAGCTTTCCATGCTTCTGAGATCTGTAAAATATGCTAACACTGTAAACTGCTTAGAAAAGGCTGAAGCACTGAGAAGAGGTATATAAGTCTAAGTGCTATTGATATTGCGCAAAAGGAGTATGCTCTAGGTCCTACTATTAACGATTATCATCTAACAAACCTATAAAGCTCTTCCATAGCTGTATCTGCCTTCTGGATCACCTTAAAGTTATATTATCTGGACCCAATTCTGCTCACCTTTCAGAAAGACTTGAAGAACTGTTTATTTTCACAGGCATTGGGCCAGGAGAACAATCAAAGCACACTATTGGTCAGTGGTATTTTTGGAAGTCACTTTCTATTGGTTTGTTAGGTATAGTATATATGCATTTTTAATACCTAGGTTAGAATAACCACTTTCCTATTAAAGAGTTCTTATTTTACAGATTATGGATTCTTTATACTACCACCTCTTACAATACTAGACAACACAGTATCAACAGTAGAGACCTTCAAATTTCTAGGTTCTACTATATCATATGACCTAAAATGGACACCTAACATCAAAAACGTCATCAAAAAAGCACAACAAAGAATGTTCTTTCTGTGCCAACTCAGAAAGCTCAAACTGCCCAAGGAGCTGCTGATACAGTTCTACAGAGGAATTATTGAGTCTATCATCTGTACCTCTATAACTGTCTGGTTTGGTTCTGCAACCCAACAGGACAGACACAGACTTCAGAGGATAATTAGGACTGCAGAAAAAACAATTACTACCCACCTGCCTTCAATTGAGGACCTGTATACTGCATGAGTCAAAAAGAGGGCTGTGAAAATATTTACAGACACCTCATATCCCAGTCATAAACTGTTTCAACTCCTTCCCTCAAAACAATGCTATAGAGCAGGGGTCCCCAACCACGGTCCGCGGACCGGGACCGGTCCGCGGAACAACTCCTACCAGGCCGCTGGCTTGCTGGCGCCGCCATCTTTTTTGATGAAAAAGTGCTTCCGGTGAGCTTTTCCGGTAGAAAGCTCACCGAAGCACGCTTTCATCAAAAAGATGGCGGCGCCAGCGCCCGTGAGCTTTTCCGGTAGAAAGCCACCGAGCGCTGAGGCCGCCATCTTTTTGATGAAACGTGCTTCCGTGAGGTCACCGAAGCACTTTTTCAAAAAAGATGGCGGCGCCCAGCTGATGCCGGTACCGGGCCGCACCCAGCTGATGCCGGTACCGGGCCGCGGCGTAGAAAAGGTTGGGGATCACTGCTATAGAGCACTGCACCCCAGAACAACTAGACACAAGAACAGTTTTTTCCTGAAAGCCAGCACTTTGCTAAACGAATAATTCTCTCAACACTGTTCAACTATTTACAAAGTGTACACTACTATTAGTGTTAATCTTCTCATCACTCCTTATCACCCATCCCCTCCCACTTGTGGATGTAGGACTGTAACTTTGTCACTTGTATCATTATTTATATTGACTGTTTCCTAGTATGATTTGATTGTTGATTGTACCCTATGACTATCATTAAGTGTTGTATTTTATGATTGATTCTTAATGAATGTACCTTTTCTTTATGTATACTGAAAGTATTTACACCAAGACAAATTCCTTTGTGTCCAGTCACACTTGGCCAATAAAGTATTCTATTCTATTATATTCTTTCTCCTACCTCAAATATGAAAAAAATGCTGTGTGTAAGTTTTTCTTGCTAATGAAATCTTTGGTCTTTTTTTTACCAATTTAATAATTTATTAAAATTATGGAATCAATCAAGTCATTTTGTAAAATTGAATGCCTTCATAATGAAATCTAATGTGTATTTTGAATAAGATATATAGTCATTAACAGCAAGGGGGAAGATAAAAGTAAAATAATTTTAATATAATTTTAAATAATTGAACATAAACATTTTAATGAAAAGAATGATTTATACTGGCAATAGATTATAACTTTATTTTTTCTAGGAAAGTAGAGAAATTAGTTTTCTGAAATGCATATTAGAAAGGAAATATGCTTCTACATTTCAGTGAAAAAATTGTGTTTTAAGACAATTGAAATGAATACAAAATATACAGTATTTGCTTTAAATCTTGCCGATGATATCAATATTTTATATAAACTGTGCTAAGGAAAATGGATGTCAAAATGGGTGACTCAGAAACAGTAGAAGAAAGGTTTCCAAAGTGACCAAGATTGTTCTAAAAATTCTTACTCTAGTGTTGGTGAGAATAGTGGTGGTGTGGAAAGGAATCTTCTTCTTCCTAGTGTATTCCCGCAAGTGCAGGGTCCGCTTTTTGGATCATTGAATACCATTTTTCACGGTCAGCTACATCTCCAAAGTGTAGGCCCACGGCTTGCATATCTTTGTTGATAGTGTTTTGTTATCTTTGTTTGGACCCCTGTGAGATCTCTGGACATTGATTTCTAGTTGGTAGGCAGTCTTGGCCACAGTGGAAAGTGCTGCTGTCTGGACATGTCCATACCAGTGGAGTGGGCCTTCCCTTATCTTCTCTATAATAGGTGCCACACCAAAATGTTGTTGAATGGTGTCATTTGTGATGTGGTCACGAAGGGAGATGCCCAATATCCAATGAAGCATTTGCATTTCCATGGCATGGAGATAGCTTTCTGTCCCTGTGGTTGCTGCCCAGCATTCAGTACCATACAGTGCAACAGGGTTGTCTTGTAAGTGAAAAGGAATAAATCACTTAGTACATTAAGTTGTTCTGTAAATCAAAGCATACATGTAAAGAAATTTTAATAACATTTTTAAAGATAATAAATGTGCCTTTGAATTAAATAGGAATATTTTTTCAGTCTCTGTGTACTGTGAAAATCACTCATCTTGTACAAACTCATATCTTTTGTATCAATACAAAAAATCCAGTGTTCTAAATTAAAAACAAGTAAGCAAACAAAAAATTAATATTCCTTTGGATCCTGGAATATCTTTTACTACCTTACTTAGCCCATGGAATCTCTATATCTGATTGACCCTGATTAGGAGGAGAGGTCATTCATCTGGGCAAGGTCATGAACACCAGTTTACACATGCTTAAAACATGTTTTTGACCCACTGTGGGAGTTGAGAGCCAAACTTTTTCATTTGTCAACAATTAACACCCCACAGCCAAAAGCATTTATACTGATGACAAAAAGGAAGATGCAACCATAGGTCAAAGACCCATCTTTTCTACATATATTTACCACGTAAGGTGGGACTTTGACACTTTGCAGTCCGCTGATACAAACCTGTTATCAAAATTTAGTTGATGACAAGCACTTATATTACTATTAGTTTTAATTTAGCATTTTCACAGTATAATTGAAGTATAATTTTTTTTTTCTATATGCAATAGTTCTTGGCACTTTCACCTCATGAGATAATTTCATTTTGTGAAGTTCTATTTTCCAATCTCAGTGAAACCAGATAAGTGAATTATTTAGAAGCAGCAAAGCTCTGTGTCTGCATTTTTTGCTGCTGAATTCTCTTCTTGTTAGTGTAACCACTGTTCTATTGAGTTAGGGTATATCATAACCAGCATCATAATTTTCTTGATCATATAGCATAAAGGGTCTAAAATGTAGCAAACAGAATGAATTTATTTTATTTTTGCTTCAGTCTGGAAAAAGTTAATTATTACTTTCCAAATTTATATGCCATTAGGTTTAATGTGCACCTCAACTATGTTATAATTGTATTTTTGCGAATCAGGCTTTTTATCCATCTAAATAAAATACCCAGATCCGATTGCTAAATCTATGATATCACTAAATCAGTGTCAGACAGAGAATACTAAAATTAATCCTTAAAGACTAACCCATAAGCCTCTATGGATTGCTTCCAGCTTCACCTTCTCCCTGCCAGTTTAATTTCTACAGAACATATGGTGCCCCGTTTACTTAATTTAGACTCAATTGAGCCTTGTACTTTAACCATTTCCTTCAGTGGTAAGGGATTGCCATAAAAAGATAATTTGAATTGTTTTTCTCTGAAAGTTTTTTTTTGCAAACACAGACACACACCCCTACCTCTTGCTTTAATTTTAATGTAGAAGCATTTTGAAATAGTAAGAGACAGAAAGTTGGGCTGCTACAAAAGCAAAAAAACAACAAACCTCTAATGGAAGGATATTGTAGCATATAATGCAGACAAAAACTTTTTCAATATGTTACTAAACTGTTTTTTAAGACTTTGATGAGCCCAAGATGTAGGAAGATTACAAGTACAGTACAGTGTGGATCAATCAGCTCAGGGTCTGAGCTCAGTTAACTTTTGTCCCCTAGTTATCGTCTCTAGCAAGAACAGCCAGAATGTATCCCCTACCCATCTGAGAACATTTATTCTGAGCCTACTTGCAGCTTGGGAAGTAGGACTAAGGACCAGATGCTGTAGAGTTTTCATCTTCTGTGTTGGAAGATATGTCTGTTCCAGTGGTGGAATTAAATTTTTTTTACTACTGGTTCTATGGGCGTGGCTTATTTGGTGGGCATGGCTTGTGGTCATGTGACTGGGTGGATGTGGCTTAATGGTCATGTGACTGGGTGGGTGTGCTTGGTGGTCATGGGACTGGGTGGGCATGGCTTGATGGTCATGTGACTGGGTGGGCATGGCCAACTTCAATGTCACTCACTTCAAGGGGTGCCTCACTTGGCCCCTCCCCTCCCAGCCATTCCTTGTCACCCAGCCTCAACTTATCTATGGTTCTGTAAAAATGTTCACCTTTTTAACTTTATTATCTGCATACTACAGATGTACTTTCATGGACCACTGAAAGGAGGAAATGGCTCACATGCTTTACTCAAGAGTGTGATAGGCAACAGGCTTTTAAGGGGCTGCCAAAAAGAGGGGGGACAATGTATTTCCAAAGAAGCAGAATGCAAACAAGAAGCAATGGATGGAAACTGAACAGAGAGAAGCAACCTAAAACTAAGGAGAAACTTCCTGACAGTGAGAACAATTAACCAGTGGAACTGCCTGTCTCCAGAAGTTCTGGGTGCTCAATCACTGGAAGTTTTTAAGAAAACTGGACAGCCATTTCTCTGAAATGGTATAGGGTTCACCCCAAGGTCCCTTCTAAGTATTATTCTGACACCTTTCCCAGGATTTCTACTCAGAGTTTGGCATCCTCAGTTTTCTTGCCTGAGCTGGGGGTTGGACTAGAAGACCTCCAAGGTCCCTTTCAACTCTTGTTAAACAGATGTGTACTTTATGCTCTGGACTATAGACATTGAATGCATGTAAACCCTGAAAAATATGTGGTAGCCCTGGGCAAAAGAAAGGCAGAAAAATCACTCCAGGTGTAGAGACAGTGTAAAATATTAACACACGATAAATAATGGAACAATTAAAAATAATAGCACAGAGTTTCTCTCTCTCTTCTTCCTATTTTTTCTTTCTTTCTCTACCCTCTTTCTTTCTTTCTTTCTTTCTTTCTTTCTTTCTTTCTTTCTTTCTTTCTTTTTTCTTTCTTTCTTTCTTTCTTCTTCTTCTTCTTCTTCTTCTTCTTCTTCTTCTTCTTCTTCTTCTTCTTCTTCTTCTTCTTCTTCTTCTTTCTTCTTCTCTCTCTCTCTCTCTCTCTCTCTCTCTCTCTCACACACACACACACACACAAACACACACACACACACACACACACAGAGCACTTAATAGACAAGCATTTTGGAAGCAGCTCCTTTAAATTTCTCCAAGGCTTGAGTGGATTCCCCTAGACCCTCTGTCAGACTGCACTCCTTCTCACTCCAGCACTTTAACTCACAAGGGGAAAGTGATACTTGCAGCATCCATGGGGAATCCTTGGAGAAGTTTTTAAAAGACCTGCTTCCAAAATGCAGTTCTTTTACATTGCAAAAGTGCTCCAAGGCTCGATTCACCCCCACCCCCTCTGTCAGACCGCACTCCTTCTCACTCCAGCACTTTAACTCACATGGGAAAATTGATACTTGCAGCGTCCATGCCTTTCTTCCTTTTCCCCGGGGAGAAAGAGGACATGGGGAACAGAAAGCTAGGAGAGCGATCGCAAGTGAGCAACTGGGCGACCGGGTTGGGGGCGTGGCCAGCCAGGGATTGCCACCGGTTCCGCGACCCATGCCAAATAACCGCTACCAGTTCACCTGAATAGGTACGAACCGGTTGAATAGCACCTCTGGTCTGTCCCAGTCCCATTCACTACAGAAATTAATTCTGTAATCTTTCCAGCTTCTTATCCCATTAGATTTCCATCAAGCATCTTATTTTATCATGAAATTCAAGCTGAGCTATTGCCCTGTTCTTCCTGAAACAGCTGCACTACTGCTGGTCATAAAACAGCACCTGGGTAAAAACATTTAGGCTCATTTCTCCACCTATTTGTCAAGGTCTCTTGGAGAGAAAGGCACTGTGATATTGCAATGATGATGGAGTGCATTATCCTGCTAACTTTCCAGTGTAATGCACCCCAGTGTTTATTACTGCTTCATGTTGATGTGCTACATGAAGGCTGAGGGAATTTCATGGCTCTCTTTATTTCTTTCTGTATCTGACTCCTGTTATTATCTGCTATCCTTCTTCCTTAGATAAAGTCACAAACATACTTGCGCTTATTGTCCAAGACAGCAATTTGCACCCATTCCTCGGATAAGGAGTAGAGAAAGATAGCAACATCTGCAGGAGGGAAGGGTCAATAGCAAGATGTATAAAAAGGGCCTGAGTCTCAATCATGTACTCGTAGCTATTAGCTAGACACAGACAGCTATTAGCTAGACACAGACAGACACAGACTTCAGAGAGTAATTAGGACTTCAGAAAAAACAATTATTATCAATCTGCCTTCCATCGAGGACCTGTATACTGCACAGGTCAAAAAGAGGGCTATGAAAATATTTACAGATTCCTCAAAACCTGGACATAAACTCCTACCCTCAAAACGATGCTATAGATCACTGCACATCAGAACAATTAGACACTAGGACAGTTTTTTCCTATACAGCATCACTCTGCTAAATAAATACTTCCCTCAACACTGTCAAACTATTTACAAAGTCTGCACTAGTATTACTATTAATCTTCTCATCACTCCTTATCACCCATTCCCTCCCACTTGTGACTGTATGAATATAACTTTGTCACTTGTATCCTTACGATTTATATTGACTGTTTCCTAATATGATTTGATTGCTTATTGTACCCTATGACTATTATTAAGTATTGTACCTTATGATTCTTGACTCTTGACGAATATATCTTTTCTTTTCTGAGAGCATTTGCACCAAGACAAATTCCTTGTCTTTTTTGACCCACTTTCCCTCCATGATTGCCCATTAGGTCTGGAATATTTTTTTCTGTCAAGGGTTGTATTCCTGTAGGTAAATGACTAAAGGCTGCCTGATAATTATGAGTATGCCAGAAGCAGGCATAATACAGAACCAGAAGATAAGAGTTAATTTTTTCTCTCTATTATTTTCATTTTTGCTCTTGTTTTTTTTGCTCCAATTAAACTGGTTTCTGGCAAAGGGGTTGAAAATTAAGCTGATAACTTGCCCAGCAACATGCTTGTTGATTTATCAAAAGGAAAGGAAAGAGTTTTAAAAAAAATACATAGAAACTTTTTTAGCACACTAATATGAAAGAGCTTATTCCCCTTCATAATGTGATAAGTTCAGCAAGAGTGTACTTCTTGTTTGACTATGTCTCTGAATTAAAATTTCTTAGTCTTATTTTAAACAGGTACTTGGAAGACACTTGAAGTGGTTCAACTATTTCAAACATGGGTTAGCTAATTTAAATTTACCTCCATGGAAATTAATTCAAACTGATAAATTCACATTAAATTTGTTAATCCATACTTCTGACTTATGTCTGTTTGAGATTTAAAAATAAATATAAAATAAGTGTGTATAGACTAGGAAATGCATCAAATGGCACTTTTGGAAAGTCTTAGTGGTTGCATAATATGCTATGGAATATATCCATTTGTCTTCAACACATTCTAAAACCATTCCATCCTTAGACTGACAATTCAAAAAATAGATTAAACTATCTCTATTTGCTATTAGAATGAAGATGATATACCATAGAAAGATTCATCATAGTGGTCTCCAATGATCTTACTGCTTTTGCCCATGTGTATAAAGTTGTGGCATGCACAGAAAAGGGATAGCACTGCAACATAACAATACTGCTTTCATCAGCCTAACTGTCCTACAAGCATTCAAATAGACACAGAGGCTATTCATCTTCTGAGAGAAGAAAATGTGCAGAGTACTGAATTCAATCAAAGGTTCCTTAGAAATGTGCCCATTTAAGGAATGCCAAGAATCAAGCAAGAATGATTTGCATGATTGATTCATTTCTGAAACAAGAATTAAATATTCTTCTTTTGTTTCAGGATTGCTCAGTCCCTTAGCTGAAATTTAATTAGGAATTCATTCCAAGTAGCTTTCTAATTTATCATAAGCTCAAAAGTCTCTTGTCCACATTGTTTCTCCATTGGTTTTCTATAATGCTCTGTAAGTAATTACTAGTCTAAACAGATAGTCACTTTATGCTGAGAGAGAGGAGATTAAGAATTATTTATAAAAGTTACAGTAGTAAAAGATGGACTGGTTTTTAGCCTTTATATTTCATGATATGGAATATAGAAGTTACAAAAATATGTCAATCAGGAAAGATTCTGAAAAATGGCCACAGAAAGTATAAATCTTGGTTTGTGGGTTGTAACACTCTCCTATCTAATTTATCTATTGAAATTTTCTATAAACCTACTTCTGATTCATCTACTTCAAATGTCAATTTATTGCATACATATAAGTCTTCAACCTCCAGAAAAATATGGGCATTTTCCATATATAAAGGATTCAATAGAAGAATGGCAGACTATCAGAAGCATTTGATTTGTAATTTGGTTGGAGGTGATATTTTCAGAGAAGTCTACAAACTACTTGGGTAACTGCTATTATCATGTGGTTGGATATTACATTAATTTTGTGCACTTATACAAATAACTGTTTATATGCAAATTATATCATATGGCTTATATATAAAATTTAGCTTGGAATCCTATCAACGTTATCTAAGTGTGGGGGATGGGCAGTTCTTGGGGGAATCAGGCTGTCAAAATACAGGATCAAAGTTCAAGTTCTCTCCATTTCTATGTGAACTGTGATGTCATAGACATGCCCCCCCCCAAGTAAAGCTCACAGCATGATACTGCTCTTGTCAATATAATAACAATGATATCCTATTGACACCTCTGATATGTAGGTTTATTTGCTCCTGCCTGCTTTTGTACCTGTTAAAATTTAAATTGATTGCTTGATAAATTTACATAGTTTATATATAGCATTAGCTTTAATTTGAAAGATATAGGAAATTTTAATTTGAAGGATAAAGAAAACTTGGAAGTCTTGGAGAAAGGAAGATAAATCTTTCCCCGCTTCTTTTTAAGATCACTTCTCCTTTATTGTACTTGTAGGGTTATTGTTCTTCTTATATTGTCCCATATGTCTTCATGGCCAGCTTGTTGATAGTAAAACCAACAATGCACACAATAAGGCAAGAGGCTTTGTTCATCTTCCAGATTATCCCGCAATCTGATGGTGATTAGGGAATCACTGGCCAAGGTCTCCCAGAAGGCATTGATGCTTAAAGGCTACCAGAATCTAGATCTAACATCTTAACCATTACAGTTTGCTAGTGTTCCCTAGCACCATGTTTACAAATATACATGTGAAATTGCCCAGACTAGATTGAAAGCAATTTATTATCTGATTCCCCCACCATCACCAAAATTGTATTGAACTGTAAGGATTCTTCTGAAAGAATCTTGTATAGCATTGCACCCTTTCTGTTCCATGCTGTCCCTCTCACCTATAGAAGGGTATACCCTTTGCCAACCCTGTGCCATCCAGCAATATACTGACCATTACCAGTATTTCTCTATTCAAGCTGTCTGGGGAATCCTAGCATTTGAAGTACACACAGTTGCCAAGGTTGAGAAACACTGCATTATACAGCAATATTACACAGTGTGAAAAGAGATAGGAACTTTTCAGAAACACGTACACGGGTTTTTCTAAATTAGACTGGTGTTTATTGTTAGAGTATTTTCAAGTAAATTATTTGTACTATTTCTGGTATATAGATTGGCTTTAGCATAACAAACTTTACATACGTATCTGTACTGTGCTTTTAAGAGTTTCTTCATTGTCTCACTTCCGCCTTCATCCATGCAGGTATTTCTTATCTCAGCTCTGATGTGCTCATTCTTATCAAGACTTTCTGTACTTCTCAGCCTTGATTTTTAGCCTAAAGAAGAAAAGAGAAAGAAGGATAAACAAACAAACAGATAAATAAATAAATAATGAACCTTTTGGAATTCCAGCACTAGAGATGTATATATATATATAATCAAAAAATTCAATATGGTAACCAGGATAGTTCCATAGAAGCTTTACCCACAAAAAAATGCAGACAGATCTTTGGTTGTACCATTGTACAACCTATGATCTTGACTTTTGGCCATGATCTTGACTTTTTTTACTACATTCTTGCTGAATCTGGTCTGCCCTTCTAATGCAATAGAGCAATCAGTTTGCTCTGAAGATCTTTTTCTGATCCTGCTTGACTGAAGATTCCTCTCCTACTGCCAATGCCTTATGTTCATATAGCATGTTCAGTTCACAAAGCACAGGAAACACACTAGCTACGTCTAATAACATTTCTCTGTTGCTTAAGCCTTAAGAGATTTTCCCTGTATATATTTTGATCTGCTTGCACTAGTTTTAATTTGGCAAGAAACTTCTGGTGTCCAAATGATGCCTTGCATGGTTTTGATAAATAGAGAGAGAGAAAAAAAAAGCCTTTAATTTTGAGACTATTTTTAGCTGTGTTCCAATAAAGGGATTTCATCCTGCCATAAAGTTCAAAACATCTAGAAAGCACCAAATTGAAGAACTTTGGCCTAATCTTTTCTAATTAAAAATACTTTTCTTTTATATTTTCATTGATAGGTTTGCAACAACAATAACAAAAAGTTACTTTAATTATCATCATCATTTCTTGCTGGCTCTAAATGTGAAAGAATTGATATAGACATTGCTTGCTAAATATATTTGCAACTTGTAGGACATGTATTTGATTTTGGATGACATCCCTGTTTTGTGCATATGCAGACATTCTGTGTGTATTCTGAAAATGGAAGAGAATGATATGCATAATTCAATGAGACTATTATGCTAGCTTTTATTATTTCATTCATTACTCTCTCATAGCAAGAGAGACATTACTAAGACCTTGTGGTTGGTAAAAGCACTTTCTTCCTTTTCTAGATGATGTCACAATATGCTTTTCAAACATGTAGTGGTAATAAATTAAATTTTGTTTTGAACATCCTTTCTATGTTGAAATGGAACATTCTGAAAGAAGTATTAAAGTATATGAAGAGAAATGTTCCACATGTTCAAAGTAAAATGTATGTATATGTATAAATTTCTGGGAATTAATCAAAGAAAAGTCATGATAAAAAATCTAATTTGTATCACCTCAACAATATATTTGGGACTGTAATTCTATCCTCGGCCTATTTATCATCCAAATAACTTATTAAACAAAAATTATTACAATGAAGAGTGAGTTTTCAGAATGTACTAATTGCTATATTGGTAAACATAGACATTTTTGCAGCTTAACACCTTCAATAATATACAACTGTCATACTGATCAGCTATTTAGTGGGGTAGGAACCTGAAGTTCATGAGATTTCATTTTCTTTAAGATGCCCATAGTTATTAATTTCCTTTTGAAATGTGCTAATGAGGTTCTGACCTAGATACTGCCAATACATATTAGCAAATTATGTAGTGCAAATGAAAATCACATATAATATCAAACTATTTCCTATAAATGGGCCAAAGAAATGTAGATATGACAATCAGCTACATTATATAAAATGTTTTGATGTTAAAATTCCACCTCAATCCCTATCAATATTCCCTGATATTCAGATACAAGCATAAACACATCATCAATATTTACCACCAATTGGGCTTTGCCAATAAATATTGGAAATTATAACTTTTGGATACTATATATGAGCAGCTTTAATTTCTTTGAAAGATGATCCAAGTATGAATATTAGATAGTGCTGTGTAAAATAAATCTCTTACATATCAGCTATTTCACTTTCTATACTTATCTGTAATTCTAAATTTAATCTAATATGAAAGAAGTTTTAATTAAGTGGTAAAATTAATGCTAGAAATACAGGAAACCACTGCTAACAGATAAATTAAGAAAAGCATAATATATCTGGTATCAGATCTGAAGACATGGGGGAGGGAGGCATTTGAAACATAGGAATAGAGTACCTGTGTTAATACCCTTTGCTTTATGGACTTTTGCATTGAGCCAAAACAGCACAGCTGTAAATCAAGTGAGAGTAACTGTGCCAATGCATATGTACTGCAGAATTCAGTGGTTTTCAGATTAAGCATAGTAATTACTTCCATATTTTGACATAGTGGATATTTTCAGATTTGGAAAATGTGAATTATAGTGCTCAGATTGCATAGGATACCTTTTCAAAGAAAACTATAACAGAAATGTAAGCTCTAGTCCTGGTTTAGTTTGATATGTGGAGAAGCATACCATACAGAATATAGATTATGGAAAATTCTAGGAAAGATAGGGGTAGGGAAGAGAATGAAAACAGAACTAGGTAGGGTAGGATACCAGATCAAAACTTCAAAATGTGACAGTTTGGGAACAGTGAAAAATTACAATGAGAAGCACAGATGGCCCAGGCCATTCAAGACTGAAAACGTCAAAAGAAAGAAAAATTTGAAATTGTGTTGTAGTAGTGAATACTAAATAACTAAGCCCATACATTAATAATTTAGTTTGTTTTAGTACTGTGTTCTTGTTTGAATTCTAGCAATACTAAATATAGCTTTTCATACCCTTTAAGAGCTTACAATTCTCTTTCGCTTGCCCGAAGCCGATTTAAACTGCTGAACAGTATTTACAGCCCTTCCTAAGAAAGGGCAACATTTATGCTGAGTGCAGCTACTCTTCTGTGCTTTATACACTGAATATGATTACCTGTTTGGAGAGTTGCTAAATCATCCTCCATTCCCCAGATAATCCTTTTAATGCAAATCCCATTTATTTATTTCTCTGCACAACTGGAAAATATAACTGCACAGAATCTTCCATAAATATATGTATATACTAGCCATGCTGACACTTTGGGTATATAATGCAGAAGATACCAGTAGCTATTGTCACTGAGGGCTATCAGATCTGGGCTGGAAAAATTGGGAATATTTCAACACAGAAGACTAGCTCTTTGCTGATAAGGAGCAGCCTCTGAGATTTACAGCTCAAATTTGGTTGTATTTCCTTTTTTTCATAATCTTATTTTCTGAGCAGTTGGATTAGACATTTGGCCTTTCAAAATCCACATTTCTCTTCTACCTACGAGGATAAAATAAGTAAAAAGGTAACAACAACCTTGAGCTGAGCTTGGATCCTGGTTATAAAATAGGCATAACCATATAGTTTTTATTAAAACAATATAGGAGTTAGTTGCTTTCTTCCAGGACATTTTTCCACTTTTCATTTTAATCATTTAACCAATCCTGAGATATTTTTTTTGACAGTTTCCCATCCAGGTGTGACCCATACTGAAATCTCTTTAGCATTTCTTCCTTAATTAGTGAAAGCCACCTACTATGACAAACATACAAATGCTTCACTGTCTTCTGAGAAAAACAGATCTTCCAATACTTATGTTCTCTTTTTATCTGTTTGAACTAACCAAAGTGTAAAAAGAAGCAATTAGGTTGCATACACAACATATACACATACAAATACACACACAAAGATAAACACACTTGTTATTACAGTATTATGACATTAATATTCTAAATCAAGCCACTACAAAATGAAGTCACCTTCATTCAAGGTTTTGACGCATAATTCATCATGATGATCCTATGCAGATTACTAGATACAGGTAGTCCTCGACTTACAACAATTCATTTAGTGACCATTTAAAGTTACAATAGCACTAAACAAGTGACTGATGACCATTTTCACACTTATGACCATTACAACATCCCCAGGGTCATGTGTGATCAAAATTCAGATGCTTAGCAACTGACTCATATTTATGATAGTTGCAGTGTCTTGGGGTCATGTAATCTCCTATTGCAAACTTCTAATAAGCAAAGTCAATGGAGAAGTCAAATCCACTTAAAACTGGAAGCCAGATTCACTTAACAACTTAACAACTGCAGAACTTCACTTAACAATTGTGGCAAGATGGCTTCTGGTGGCGCGTCCATCAGCGACGGATTGGAGACCACGATTGAGTGTGGCTTTGATCCGTGTTTACCCTTTCAGAGGATCACAAACGGGACCGAATCCACCTTGGAGGGGTGGGAAAAGAGGAGACCACCAGCTGGGTCAAGGGGAGCCGCATCTCCCCTTCCTGGCTAGGTATACTCCCCAAAGGGAATGAAGGAAAAAAAGAATGGAAATTAAAACTTGGAGGTTTAAGGAGGCAATTAAAAAGGGAAATGTCTTGAAAGCCAAACAAAGAAAAAGGAAACAGCAGAAAAGTGAATTACAGAAACACGTTTTAAAGAGGAAGGGAGATAAAAATTGGAATAGGAAAAAGAAGGGAAAAATGAAGGGAAAAAGAGGTAATAAGAAAAAGAACCAGAAAATAAGGAGATGGTAATTGAACAAAAACAATAAGAAATTCTTTAGTCAGGAGACATAGAGATAATGGGTAGATAAAGATTAAAGAAACGGGATTCTACAAGGTAATGTGATGTAATACATTAGAATTTAGTTTTTAAAAGTGAACAAAGCATATATACATACATACATACATATATATACACACACACACACATATAAATATACATATACATATACATGTATATACATATACATACATACATACATACATACATACATACATACATACATACATACATACATACATATATATATTGGTTCTGGCAATTAGTGTTTTGGCCATGGAGTTTATCTGTGCTGCGTGGTGGTGGGATTGGGCATTGAGGTAGCGGTTGGTGTGTGTTTTCTTCTGGTATATGGTGTGTCCTAGTGTGCCATCTGTTTTTTTGTGTTTTTTTTCCTTTTCCATGGTGAATTTGATTTTGGGGTGTGTGTTTTTTAGGTGTGTTAGGAAATTGTTTAGGTTTTCTTTTCCATGGGGCCAAATCATAAATGTGTCATCGATGTATCTTAACCATAGTTTGGGTTTGTGGGTTGCATTGGCTAGGGCTCTGGATTCGAATTCTTCCATGAACAGGTTTACAATGACGGGTGACAGTGGTGATCCCATAGGGGCTCCTTCAATTTGCTTGTATCTTTGTCCTTTGTATATGAAATATGTCTTGGTTAAGCAGTGTTCTGTTAGTTCCATGAGGTGTTTGGGTGGTTGGAATTTATTTTTGATGATTTCGAGAGTTTCTTTTATCGGGACTTGAGTGAATAGTGAAACCACGTTGAAACTTACAAGCAGATCTTCTTGTTCCATGTGTAGATCTTTGATCATTTCCAAGAGGTGATATGAGTTTTGTACATGTAAAGCTGCTGCTTCAGCATGGGGCTGTAGCTGCTTTGCTAGGTATTTGGCTAGGTTTTGTAGTAGTGCTCCTCTGGAGTTGACTATGGGTCTGAGAGGTATGACTACTTTGTGTATTTTTGGGAGTAAGTAAATAAGAGGTTTATTGAATAGTCATAAGACCTTATCAGTAACATAACATAAATATATAACAAGGCAAAATACAGATAAGTTAGATATATAAAAATACAGTAATAAAAACATATGTGAAAAACCAAGGAGTCAAAAATCAGATAATAGATCACCCTTACAGGATACACCAATTTGTTCAATATATTGGGTTCTTAGGACCGCTGCCTTGATTATAAACTTAGCAGTCCTACGGAGTGTATTTTTGGGAGGCCATATAGTTTGGGCATCTGGAAGATTTTTCTCTTGGGATGATCGTCTGTTGGATCTCTTTACTCATGTGGCTGGTTATAATTTTCTTCTTGGTTATTTTTGGGTATTTTCCAACGTCATTATAGTTGTGCTTTTAAAGTTGTAGTGACGTTTCGGCAGAATCTCATCTGCCATCATCAGGCTTCTGTATTGTGTTCGTCTGTGAGTCAGACTTTCACAGCCGTTTCTGTTTTAAATTTGGGGCTAGCCTACTGCTGTGCAATAATGGTTTTTTCTTCATCCTGATTGGTTGGGAGTCTTGGTCTGTGTTTATTGGTCTTGGAGTTTGCTGTGTTCTGCTTGATTGGTGTTTCTACTATCTTCTGTCTGTTTTGTAATGTTTTTTTGTCTTGCAACATTGTGTTTCCTGTATTGGAGGCTTTTAGTGGGGCTTGGCTCCGAGTAAACAGATGGCTATTGTTTATTAGGAAGCTAGGTTTCATCTGGGTGCCTGGTTGGGGTGTGTTTGAGCTGGAGGTATCAGGGGGAGTCTGTTTATGCCCAGGTGTTTGCCTGGCTTGTGGTGTGGAGATTTTTTTTTGTTTGTGAGTGCAGGCTTCCAGATAATTGACAGTCTGGTGGAGTCATCTCTTCTATTCATGCTTTAAGGTCTTTTTTCAATCTCTATGGCTTCTCTGATAATTCTGTAGCTGGGGTTTTCTATAGTGGCTAGGGTTTTGGTGCCATTGAAGTTGATGCTATGACCTGTGGCTTTCATGTGTTGGACTAGTGAGGAAGTGTGTTCCAGCTTTTTTACTGCAATTTTGTGTTCATCCAGGCGGGTACTTATTCTTCTATTGGTCTGTCCGATGTATGTGGCAGGGCATGATGCGCAGGGGACTTCATATATGCCTTGGTTTTTCAGGTCAATTTTATCTTTGGGGTTTCTAAGGATGGCTGCTATATTCTGTCTGTTTTGAAGGCAGTCTTGATGTGATGCCTGTGTAGTATTTTACTGAATTTGTCTGTAGTACCTCTTATGTAGGGCAGGACAGCTGTTCTATAAGTCTGTTCATCTTCTAGGTCTCCATTATGTCTCAGTGTGTTTTTGTGGATCAGGCCTGTGATTTTGCTTTTGTGGAAGCCGTTGGCTGTCAGTACTTTAGTCAGGGTGCATAGTTCAGTCTTTATGTGTGTCTTGTCTGCCAGGAGTTTGGTTCTGGCGATTAGTGTTTTGGCCACAGAGTTTATCTGTGCTGGGTGGTGGTGGGATTGGGCGTTGAGGTAGCGGTTGGTGTGTGTTTTCTTCTGGTATATGGTGTGTCCTAGTGTGCCATCTGTTTTTTTGTAGATTAGTACATCTAGGAATGGTAGTTGTTTGTTTGTTTCTTAATTTTATTCTTATTATAATTTTCTTTCATGTACATTCTTGGTAGATAGATTATGTGTCGTTCTTTTCTCTGAGCAACTATATAGATATATTTTTTTCCATGACACCCTAACATGCCACTGTAATGGAGTCCATCCTTCTCACTGCTGGTTGTCCTCTTCTTTTCTTTCCTTATACTTCCCCAGTACATCACAGTGAATTAATATTTTTTCCAAGGTTTTCATTGATGTTTTACTAAATGCTTAGTGTGCAGCATATTTTTTTAGCATTTAAATCTTTTCATGTGCCTTCTTCCATTTACAAAATGATGCTATTTTTAGGGATGTGTAAGCTCTTATCCTATGTAGCATTGATTTGATTAATTGGATCCATTTTTTGGACTCTATTGGCTACTAGTTAATTTATCTTATTTTTATATAGATCTGAAGGCAATATACAATTATACTTCAAGTGTTTTAATCTTTTTCACAGCATATTTCTATTAAGTTTTCCTCCACAAAATCATTTCAATGATGGAAATTATTGTGACAGAAATACATCTTGCAAGATCTTCAACAAGGCTACTTGCTCCCTTTCTTATGATTTTTGCTTTTCTATTTATATTATCTTTATTTGTGTTGTTTGAAATAAATTATTCTAGAAATTGTAATCCAAAATATTTAAACTTTACTTTAAAAAAGGCTGTTCAGTCTCCTTATATGTTTGAAATGTATTCTGTCCTATAAGCTGCTAAGATCCATCCTTGAGAAATATACAAAACTTTCAGTAATTGTTTAGACTAATTTATACTTAATAATGTTTACTTTAATGACTTTAATGTGATGATGTTACTTTTAACTATGTGTCTGTTTTAACAATGATTAGTTCTCTACCCAGTAATGAACAGTTTTTGGTTTAGATTTTAAGGATTTTGGTTTAATGTTACCAAATGTTTCTGAAAGATAAGAGCCAAATAAAATTTATAGCATGAATGTTAAATACTTTGACTTTGATTTAATATCTACACTAATCTTTTTATAATCAAAGTAAATCAATAGGTCAATGCAACTGCATTTTTTTTTGCATTTGCAAAAATGTTCCAGCAGTCATGATAGTTATTTTTACCTTAAAAGGTAAATCAGTATGAAAAGCCACAAAAATTGTTCCCTCCTTCTATTCTTCATAACATTGGAAAAATTTAATTATGAATATGAATAAAGGTAACACTGAGTAACAACAAAAATTATTTTACCATGTATAATAAGGGCCACTTAAACATCCCTATGTTCTTTTTTCTAAATAAAAAATTAATGGCATTGCATTTTTCCATTTCTTTTGCCTAATATTTAGGATGGTAAATGTTAGAACTATGACTGTATTTATTGTATTAATTCCTTCAGTTAAGTTGATTTTGTTTTTCTTGATAATACTTTATAAATGGTTTGATTTTAGCAATGGGGGTGTTTTTTGTGCTTAATTTATTGAAGTTGCTTTGTTGGAGACTACAATTTTCATTATAGAATATTTTTTTAAAAAGGCTTATTTAATCTCTGTTGAGGCAATATGTTTTTATTTAGCAAATATACATGTACACACAGAAAGAGACGCACAGAGTATGCATGTAAATTAATCATATGGGTTTTAACAAACATGATATAGTTCTATTTCTGAAACTAAGCATGAGAATGAGAAAGACACTAGAAATGGTAGTATATAAATAGCTGGAGTAAGAAAAAGCCATTTTACTTTTAGTGGTGGTAGTAGTGTAAATTTTACTTATTACATAATGCAAATTCTGTTCTTGTTCAATATAATTATTTTGTTCTATTTCAACAAACACCTGTGGTTTTTTCCTCCTCTGTAACATATAACCTCCTCTCCTCCCCCTGGAATTAGCAAATTTTTCTTTAGCTTTTTTTTTTAGAAGCTTGAACATGCTCTCATTTATGATTTCAAAAGCTTGACCTTGTAGACTGTTCTCATTTGTGACTTTTTACTGTGGTACTCAAATACAAATACAGTATTATAAAAGAGATTTAGCTAGTCTTGAGTAAATGACAGTAATAAAAAGTTTGTGCCAAATGAAAGCCTTAAATGTATTTTAATGCATACTTTCTTAATATTTATATCTGGTGAAATGTTTGGTACATAAAAGAGATTTTATACTGATGAATTACTATTAATTGTTTCCAAGTGTAATTTGATTTGTAGTTATCACTTGTAAATCTTTTCTGGAACAAAGCCTGGTTATCTGAGGCATAACCAAACATTTTCCATAATGTCCACATACTGTATAAATAGTCAGCATGACTTGAAATATACTGAGTCCCTTCAAAAGAGTTAGTACCCAATCCTGTAAGATGATTAGGCTATCAAATGCTGACATGTGTTTTGTTTTTTTGTTTTTAGGTTATGCATGCTATTGTTTCATCTTATTTCCATCACTGCCCAGGGTGCAGCAGGGTTGGGATGACTTTTAAATCAAATGAATAAACAAACAATTTGATAATAGTTGGATTTCATTTAAAACAGGACCACTATTTTTTAGATCTGGGTTATGAATTGGTTGTAGATCAATGCAGCAAAGTACACAATACCTTTAAAGTTTATAAGGGCTTTGAAAATATTTACAGACCCCTCACATCCTGGACATAAACTGTTTCAATTCCTATCCTCATAATGACACTATACAGTACTGCACAGAACAACTAGATACAAGGACAGTTTTTTCCCAAATGCCATCACTCTACTAAACAAATAATTCCTTCAACACTGTTCAACTATTTACAAAGTCTGCACTACTATTACTATTAATCTTCTCATTACTCCTTATCACCCATCCCCTCCCACTTGTGGCTGTTTGATTGGAACTTTGTCGCTTGTATCCTTACAATTTATATTGACTGTTTCCTAGTATGATTTGATTGCTTATTGTATCCTATTAAGTGTTGTACCTTATGATTCTTCACTCTTGATTAATGTATCTTTTCTTTTATGTACACTGAGAGCATTTGCCTCAAGATAAATTCCTTGTGTGTCCAATCACACTTGGCCAATAAAGAATTCTATTCTATTCTATATTTAATTAATTAATTTAATTTGTATGGCTGCATGCTCAATGTATGACTCCGAACAGCAAGTTAAAACAGGAAAGCATCAATCAAAACTTTTGCTTTCTTAAGCATCAACCACACTTATGGCATCACATCTTCATATCTTTATGGATTCAATTGACTTTCTAGATGTACTTTTTAAGTACTTTATGAAAAGTCATCAGGATCAGACCCATCTGAATTTTGAGTGTATTCATGTCCACATGGAATTTCAATGTGTGTGTGTGTGTGTGCGTGCGTGTGTGTGATGTGTACAATCGTATACATATGTGCATGCACATGTTGAACAACCTTTGACCTTTGAGATTTTGTTGGATTCCAACACTTATCAGTTCTACTAGAATGCCCAGAGGTTAGAGATAATAAGAGTTGTAGTTCAATAACATCTGAAGGACTTGGAGCTTTACACCTCTCTTCTAAAACATTTGAAGGCATAAAAATGTACAGATTCTAGGTTCCATCAGATGACATTGTTTAATCAATTATGCCTGTCCTGCTGGGTCTCAAGGGAGACAGGATGTCCTGAAAATAACTCTGTCTGAACCTATACATCTATATTGGCTATATTGGCATGAAAACACAAAGAAAAAAACCCTGCATTTGTATATGTTGTAGAAAATGGCCCACCTGTGTGTTTAAACAAGCATTCATAACAAGTTACCATTTTAGATGCTTTCATGAAAGAATGACAACAGTAGTTGCCCAATATATTTCAAGCCATATTGTGCAAATGGATGACAAGATAGATCAGTTGTCCTGTGTACACTGAAGACAGCTACTCTCCTAAACTGTCATTATCTTCAAACTATGATATATGTTTAGACTAAGGAAAAAATGGCTTGATCAATGCTGGTAATCTATGGTGTCATTTTTCACAGACCCATGTAATAAATCCTGAACAGGATGATGATCAAGTGGTATACTGCTAACCATTCAAACAGACCTTGCATGATAAAGAGAGTCTCAGTGCTTTTTTAAAGAATGTGCTAGAATTGTGTTTGAAATTATGCTCTGGCATCTTGTTACAGTCCAATTGTTAGCTTCCTGACATGGATGAAGACTTGCCTTTGTGTGTTGTAGTAAAGAGGTACAAAGCTCTGAGCCCTTCAAATGTTATTGAACTAGAGTTCCTATTATCTCTAACCTCTGGGCATGCTGGCCACAGCTGATAAGAGCTGGAATCCAACAGCATTAGGAGAGTCAGATGGTCTCCATCCCTATTTAGTAGATATTTGCTGAAATAAAGTGAGAATGAATGAAATCACCTTCAACCTTCGTATAATAGGAAACAATGAACTATTGCATGCCTTTGCTTTTTTCTGTAGAGGTAGCCAGTAGTTTGCCCTAGAATAGGAAATGTACAAAACTACTCCTATAACCTTTCCATCCTTGAGCAATTCTCATGCTAATACTGCCAGAGATAGAGTGACAACATTTGGCCTCACAATCAATTACCCCTTGCTCTACCTAATGTTTGCATGATGGTTTGAGATTTATTTTGTATTGTTTTGAAGATGCCCTCAAGCAATGTTCAGGTTGTTGTATGCATTTTTCTTAGCACCATTACATAAATGATGTTCGTTACCTGCTTCTGGAATTATTCTTTTTAACTTCCCAATAGCAAACTACACCATGTTTTCTGTCGCAATAAATAAAGTAAAAATGATGGCCATAATCTTGTAATCAAAGCCCAGCTCACATAAAAAAGGTGAGACTCAGTCAGAAGACTGTGGCTGCCATCTTGACTTTTGGCCTCTCTTCAGAAATTTGTACGTTGCTATTTTCAAGGAATTATTTAGCAACCAGCAAATTTAAACTTAACGTTTTCAGTTCAGTAATAACCATTTTCCTGCTTTTCCATGTTTAGTTTCACAGTTAAATATCTCTACTTTTCACCTTTTTTATTACATTTCTAATAATATTGCTAAAGGATAAAGCACCTATTCAAGCCACAAACATTTCTTTGGTAAATGAAGCACAAATTGTTTGACGTGTTGTTTAAAGATGCTTATTGCCAGACTGTTAAAACTAAAATGAATTTAGGCACACAAAAGGGTGGGTAACTCTAATCCCTACTATTGGAAACAATGTTTATACAAATATAATAGGAAGACAGCTGAACAAGCTAATGTACTTTGCCCCTGAATCAAATTGGCTCTATTAAAGGGCTATATACGATACAGTAGTTTTTTCTTCTTCTTCGTATTAATTTTTCTAAAGTATTATCAAGTGTAAGTGAAAATACATTTTTAAAGAAGATCATTAATTAATTTCTGGATACCTGCTTATGGGTGATATGAAGTAGATCCTAACTCATTAAAGTGTGGATATTATGTAAATTCTAGGAGAAGGAAGGTGTGCTGGAGGTGTTCACTGCTTATTTGTAAAAATAATAAAGGTAGGATATAAATAAACAAATAAAAATCAAATAAAAATCAAATAATACAATGTACCTAAATGGCTCAGAATGTAATAAAAAGCCAAAAAGTACTAAAACCCCATTAAAATTAGAATAAAAAGATTAAAAAGTAAAAAACACTTTTTGGGGGGGAGTGGATTTGTTTATAAGTAATCCTTGATTTAAGAACATAATTGAGGCTGGACTTATAGTTGCAAATCATGTTTGTTATTAAATAAGCCATCATATGACCATGCCCAATTTTACAGCTTTTTTGTTGTAGTCATTAAGCGAACACCATGCTGTTAAGCAAATGCCGCAGTTGTTAAATCATTATATGAACCTGTTTTCACCAATGGGTGCTTTTGCTGAAAACAAAAAGTAAATATTGAAAATACTGAAAATTCCAATCATGTGGTTGTAGGATACTGCAAATAGCCTTAAATGAAAGCCAAGTGCCAAAATATGCAATTATGTGGCTGCTGCTGTGTGTGTGTGTTTATGGCTGATTCAAAAATAGGTTGCTAGTAGTTCTGGAAAAATCTATTATAACTTTGAATGGTTGCTAACTGATCCACCTGAACAAAACTACCTGTATTCATTTATAAATGCGTTTCTATCTCTCTATAAATAGACAGACAAAAACTCTCAGCAGAATATCATTTCAATGAGCCTTTTGAACAGAACTACATTACAGATGTTTCAAAGAAGAATCTAGTTCAGGGGTTTCTGAACATGGTAATTTTAAGACTTGGCCATTTTAAGCATAGCTGGCTGAAGAATTCTGGGAGTTGAAGTCCACAAGTCTTAAAGTTGCCAAGTTTGAAGACCTCTGATCTAGTTGAAAACAGTTTTCAAAAAATGTTAGCATAACAATGTATATATGGTAGAAGCACATTACAAAACTACCAATATTTATAAGTAACGTTCATTACATCAGTTGAATTGTCATCAGATTTTTTTTTTTAAAAAAAAAGTCATGATCCTTGATTTAAATGAATCTTGTTCACACATGAGCTTTTGAAGGGTGATTGTTCCTCATGTAATAAAGACTAGTTTTGACATTCCCTATTTTTATGCAGTATGCTCATCCTTCTACCTTTAAATATTTCATTTGTGAATTGAGGGAGCAGAGTTATCACTGTGCATTGAAGAGCGCAGCCAGTAAAATTGTGATCCCCCTGCTTCTCAAGATAATCCATAACATTGTTGGATGATAAATCCAACAGTCCAACTGAAAATTGTCTGAAAATAGCAAATACATGGAAATCAGGACTACCTAATGAAATATGCATGAGCAAACAACCAGCTAAACCTATCAGATAATTTGTGCAAAATCATCTTAGCAACTGTATTTCAAAATGGACCATTTTCCAGCTATTTCTTTGTTAGATGGGCACAGCTTTTAACTGTCAGTCACAAAAGAACCTTAAAGAATACAGTGTTCTCAGCATATTTTCACTGTAGCTCATGTTTCACATGTGTGAAAATTACTGTTTGTTCAAGTAAAAGCTGGAGACTGAACTTCATTTGCCCCTAGATGGTTTTCATAAAAGGGAAAAAATGATAGAAGTGTTGACTGAGAATATATAAAAAGTTGCAGTTGTGTAGTTTCCAGCATATAAAATCCTAAAATATCAGATTATTATATAAATTATCATAGTTGTAAAATTATTCTTTATAAACAAGCTATCTGGAAAAATAGGGATACAACAAATGACTATACTAGTATCAGGAATATTTTTGGCATTCTTTCCAGTGGTGGGATTCAAATTTTTTTACTACCGGTTCTGTGGGCATGGCTTGTTTGGTGGGTGTGGCTGGGTGGTCATGTGACATGGCTTGTTTAGTGGGTGTGGCCAACTCGGCAAGATGGTGCAGCACCTTGCTGCAACTGACGTCGAGTTGGCCACGCCCACTCAGTCACATGACCGATGCTGCAGAGACAGGGTGATTTCCTACATACCTTCCCCCCTTCCTCTGCCCTTGAGCTGACAAAAAAAAAAGCCCAATTAAAGATCACGATTGCCTGACGAGACTGCCTGCTGAATGGGTTTTGTTTTGTTTTTTGCCAGAAGCCCCTCGGAGATAAATTTGCACCGCCAAATCTTACTGTACCTCATTGTTGCGGTGCTGCCTGTGGCTGCTGTGGGCACTGCTGCGGCTGTCTGGCTGCCCAAGTAAAGAACTGAAACAGCTCAGGGCGACTGTGAGGAGCAAGAGGGGAAGCCAAGGCACTCACCTCATAGCAGTCAACTTCACTCTCTCTTGCTCCAGTTAGGCGCTCCCAGAGTGCACAAGGACTGTGAAGGGAGGCAGACACCATGAGGATGTGTTTTAAAAGTCAGAGATTTTTGCCCAAGACTTCTTGTGTATTCAGGGGCTACACCTCTCCCAGCGATGAATTGGTAGCATCTTTCAGCTCTTAAAGATCGACTTTAAGAGCGCCCCCATGGAAGAAGCCAAAAACGAGAGCAAAAGTAGTAGCGGTGGGGGTGACGGGGCATGTGATGGGACCCTCTGCAGTCCCTTCCCAGATGACAGCCAGGGCTTCAGCACCTCCTCTTTTCCTTAGAGGCGTGGTGTCTGCCTCCCTTCACACTCCTTGTGGAGGGACACACACGCCCGTCATCCCCACTGCTACTACGTTTGCTCTCGGTTCTCAGCTTCTTCCTTGGGGGCATTCTTAAAGTTGATCTTTAAGTGGTTCCGGGACATCCGCCCGCCTGCCCGGCGCACGCACTCCCAGAGCACGCTTTCTTCCTTTTCCTGGCAGATATGCCTCCTCCAGCCCAGCCTGGCCTGGCCAGCCAGCAGGTGGCCACATGTCCCAGGGCTTCTCGGCCCCTTGACGTGAGATGCCTCGAGCTGCTGCATCCTTTTTTCAGTGTGGCTGCAGTCCAGCAGCTGCACTGAAAAAAGCACGCCCTGTTCTTATGTGCCAGGCCTGGCAAGTCCAAGCAGCTGGCACATAGAACAGGGTGGCACCGGACCATTGGAGAAGTGGACCGAAGCCGGAGATCGGTAGCCACCTCTTTTGACACCGAAAGCCTCCCAAATCAGCTGGCTGGTCTCTTCTTTCTCTGCCTCTTTGTTCTGTATGGCCGAGGCGGAGACCATCCAGCCAAAGGGGCAGCTGCTGGAGGTGACTCTTTTTTGGTCTCCAGATGCCTCTTTCAGTGCAGAAAACCTCCCTCAACCAGCTGGCTGGTCTCCTCCTCCTTGGCCATACAGAACAAACAGGCAGAGAAAGAGGAGAGCAGCTGGCCGGTGGGGGGAGGCTTCTTGCACTGGGAAAGAGGCAGCTAATGATCTCCGGCTTCGCTCCACTTCTCCAACGGTCCGGCGCTGCCCTGTTCTATGTGCCAGCTGCTTGGACTTGCTGGGCCCGGCACATAGAACAGGGCGTGCTTTTTTTGGTGCAGCTGCTGGACTGCAACCGTACTGAAAAAAGCATGCAGCAGCTGGAGGCATCTTGCAACAAGGGGGGTGAGAAGCCCTGGGACATCCTTCCACCCATCTACTGGCTGGAAGGGCCAGGCTGGGCTGGAAGAGGCATGTCCAGCAGGAGAACAAAGAAAGTGTGCTCCAGGAGGGTGTGCAGATGGGTGGATGTCCCAGGGCTGCTGCACATGCGCACTGCATGTGTAGCAGCTGCACACACAGTGCACATGTGCAGCAGCCCTGGGACATCTGCCCGAGCTGTGCTACAGCCGCCACGTGGTAGGGAAAGCTAGAAGACCGACTGGGACAAGCGAGTGACCGGGCAACTGGGCAACCGGGTTGGGGGTGACCGGGACAAGTGAGTGATCGGGCAACTGGGTGACCCAGCCAGGGGTCGCCACCGGTTCAGCGACCCACGCCAAATCACCACTACCAGTTCGCCCAAGCAGGTGCGAACTGGTTGAATATCACCTCTGATTGTTTCCCATTCTAGATGCTATCCAGAAGTATGAACTTTATCTATCAGAATTATTTTTAATTGCCAAATTAGGTAGAGAATTCTGGGATTTAAAGTCCAAACATCTGGACAACATCCCAAACTCTTAGGTTTATTTTATCTCTTTTAAAATCTTTTCTTGATTTCAACTAAAAACATTAAAGCATGTTTTTGCAAGGCAGTTTTGCATTTTAACTGAGAAGAGACTTGTAAAAGAAAATGTGCCACTAACAGCAGCTTTCAGAAACTAAATTATTAATGATCACCAAATGATAAATTGCCAATGCAGGCAGGGGAAAAATGATTTTCAAGCAAAAGAAGAAGGAGGAAAGGGAACAAGGGGAAAAAAAAAGAAGAAAAGTCAATTTCCATTGGATAAAGTACTTTATTCTATCACATATATTCCATATCAAATGCTTCAAATTACCTGTTCACAACCTGGCTCCTATCTGTATTCTCTGAACAGGTGAGATAGAAATAATGTATTAAAGCATTTCAATGTCCATATTCTTTGCCATAATGTTGCATTTGTGAGGCTATCTCTTGATGTAAAGAGTGAAATGAAACAGCCTGAAGCCTCTCCTTCTGCATCTCTCCTTTTTGATTCACATTTGAAGAACCACAAATTACTGTATACTCCTTGTTAATTCTGGCTTAGTGGCTCCTTGCTGATACTTTCCTAGAGTATTCAAGAATTACTTCACTGACTTATTTCACTGTTTAATTCAAGAATCCTAGATAGTTAAAGTCAAGGCTATGGTTTTCCCAGTTGCAATGTCTAGCTGTAAAAGTTGGACCATAGAGCGCCAAAGAATTGAAGTCTTTGAACTATGGTGCTGGAGAAGACTCCTGCAAGTCCCTTGGACTGCAAGGTGATCAAACCGGTCAGTACTAGAGGAGATCAACTCTGATTTCTCTTTAGAAGGCCAGATCCTAAAGATGAAACTCAAATACTTTGGCCATCTAATGAGAAGGAAGGAGAAGAGCCTAATGCTGGGAATGATTGAGAAGAAGAAGGGGACGGCAGAGAATGAGATGGATAGATAGAGTCACTGAAATAGTTGGCGTGAACTTAAATGGACTCTGAGGGATGGTAGATGACAGGAAGGTTTGGAGGAATGTTATCCATGGGGTCATGATGGGTCGGACATGATTTCACGACTAACAATAACAAGGTAGTTAAAATAATTATTGGAGTAGTTTATATACTGCAGCTAAGCTTTTTTATTCCTCTTGATAGTCTTGTATTTGAAGACAGTCTTCAAAATCACCACTTCCAAAAGCAAATTAGCAAACACTTTTTGCCACTACTGAATGTACATCATGGATTACACCCAATTCCAGATGAAACCCAATTGAAACCCAATTCCGGATGAAAAGGCAAATATATAAATTCACTGATAGGCTATTCAAAGAGCACAACTTTTTAAATATATTATCTTGTACATGTTTTTTCTCTCTTTTTGCTATACAAAGTATATATAAAAAAGGGAGGTGTCTTCAACCTCGAAAATGCAGGTATTAGTCTAAGTAAGGAGTAGTATATTATCATAACAATTTATTAACTTTACATAATTTATAAATTGGGAAAGAAATTATAGAGGACTAGGATTGAAGCATAATAGAAAACGTTATTCTTTATGGGCTCATGTTTTTAAACCACTCGCTATTTGTACTCTAAACCACTCACTATTTGTACTCATTATTTGTACACTATTTGTACTCTTCTGTTTGAGCCACACTGTGATGTGCTTCCTTTCTAAAACATTTGTATCACTCTTTTCAGATAGAAAGACACAGAGACTAGCTTTCACACAATAATAAAAGTAGGGCTTTGAAGACTGCAAGATTGATTTTTCCCAGTTGGTACCTTTTGCAGTTCTCTTTTCCCAGTGAATGGGAAAATTTGGAACAGACAATTGTGAACTAAATGAGCAAACAGTCTGATAGTACTAAAGCACAGAAGTCAAACTTGATTGCATCACATGATGTCACATGATGTCATATCATGATGTTTTTTGCATTTGTGGAGCTGGGGTGGGCATGGCCTGCGCATGATGCATCCAGCCTGTGAACCACCAGTTTGACACTCCTGAACTAGAGAATTTCTTATATTCAATAGTATTACTTGGATTAGAAAAGGAATAATAACCACAGGGTCTTTCCAATGATCTTTTTTTTAAAAAAAAAAAAACAAGTTTTATTTTTCAAGACAAACAATACATAAATACACATAAACACAAAACATAAAAATATAAAAAATCTCTTCTGAAAGTTGCTTAATCCCGGGTTAAAACTCTTGGTACAGACACAAATTCAATTTCATATTCATTTTACATACCATTTCATATCTTCTTAACATTTTCAATTTTCTATATAACTTCTCCTCTCCTTTAAATTTTCTCAATTTTATTTTTTTTATTTTTTTTATCTCCTCTCAATTCATATCGTAATATTTATTCTTCTTTGTCTGTTCTATTCCAGCCAATCATTTATTTTTCTTCTTTAAAAAAAAAGAAGAAGTACTTCTATACACTATATGGAGTATGATGCCTTTATCTTTTTCCCCTATATTTATAGTACTTAATATAAAATACATAACATACATTGGGATTCTGTCTGGTACATTCTAAAATTATACTATATTATCAAAAATAATACAAATCTATTCATTAATATTGATATTCATTCATATCTTAAATGTTTAACTCATTACTTTTCAATTAAATCACATGCTTTTATGAGAGCCCTATTTTTCAAAATTATTCCCCCCCCATCACATATTATAGCTCAATATTTCATTGAAATGTTCCTCCTTCTTCTACTTCAAATCTCATTTCACAAAGGGTTTGCTAATATACCATCTTCTAATTATTAATATTAACAATCATTTATATCTTAAACATTTTATCCATTTCAATTAAATATCATGCCTTTGTGGGAACACTTATGCTTTCCACGATTATTAACCCCCCCATCACAATCTTGAATCATATTTCATTACAGTACTCCCTTTTTCTTAACAAAAATTTCACTTGTTTATGTTAAATATTTTATCACATTTTAAACTACATATTATTTCTAATTTTCTATAATTACTTCTAAATACAGATATAAAAATGCAATCTTATGTACCTTTCTAGAATCCATTAACAATAAGACTTATCCATTATCTCTGAAAAACTTTTGCTTCTTAATATCTTGCTCCCCACCATTAAGGCTTCTCATCCCTTCCTTTCTCCCTTGCTTCTTCTTCTCCTTGTCCTCTTTAACCCCTTGTCTCCCCACCTCCCTTTTATTCTGCTTTCCTCCTTTCTGTTGTTTCTTAACATAATGTCCCTTTTTCACCTTATTCTTCTCTTTTTGGGCTGTTTTTCCAGATCTTAAAGACCTCGCTTTTTCCCTTCTCCAATCAAAGTCCTTTTCTCATCAAAGATGGCTTCTTCTTCTTCTTTGTCCCCATTATCCTCATTCTGCTTCACATAAATATAAACCGCCATTTCTAAGTATTGGAAAATAGTGCCAAGTCCATCTTCCCCTCCTTGTTTTTCTCTTTCAAATTTTTGATATATAAGTTCCAATTCATCCATAGATGATGCCATTGTGTAGAGAAAAGTTTTTCCAAACAACCACCCAGATGATTTAATCAGAAGTAATTTCCAAAGGTTCCAAAATCACCAAACAATCCAAACAGACTGTTTCTTTTAGATACCTTCTTCTTCTTGACTTTCTCTTTCTGGGGTTAAAGTAATCACAAATCCTTTTCAAATATATTTTTTGGAAGTTTTTAAACTCTTTGCAATTCTAGGCAATCTTCTCCTTATTTTCAAATTTTGCTCACATTTTTTTTCACTCTCCCTTCCCACTCACAGCCAAAAAGATTCCCCCCGCTGTCACTTTAGGAAGGAGAGTCGAACAAAAAAAAAACTTTTCCTTTAAGGTATTCGCAGCTTGTAACTCTCGCAAGGAACAATAGATACTTAACAGCTTTCAAGGTTCCAAGTCACTTTCTCCCATCTTGTCCCAGTTAGAAGCAACTTTCACTTTTCTTTCAGCTTTCTCCCTCCTGCACTTGCTTACCCGGCTGCAGCTTTCTTCGTGGCAGCCATTGCTGACCGCCGTTCCTCCGCCTCGGGAAAAGGGAGTTTAGCCGGCTGGGGAGGGGGTTTGCGGCACCCCCAAACCCCTTGCTGGATCCCCACTATCTTCCGTTGCCTCTACAGGGCAGCTGTATCCCCCAGATCCAAATGGATCGGGGGAACCTTGGCGGTGAACGCAGCAGGGATCGCACAGTGGCAAATCCCTGCCGCCGCTGAAGGCTAGCAAACCGGAAGTTTCCCAGGGTCTTTCCAATGATCTTATGTATTTATGTGAGCCTTCTATATTTTTGGCATATTTTGTGTTTTCTTTCATTGTTTTTTTGTTTTTTTGTTTTACATATGCAGCTTACATTTGAACAGCCCTACAAAGTGTGAACTCCTAGATGAACACCATTTGGTATGCATGATTTTCTTAAGCCCAAGCAATACATCAACATGTGAAGATGTTAACTATTTAATTGCACTTCTACATATTACAGGACTTATGTATACAGGAAATCCCCCAGATTATTTGCCCTTTCTTGGGAATAGATAGATAAGGTTCCATGCTTAAGTGGGGCTGGGTGGAGCCTGGATCTCTTGTGGTTGTGCAGTGATTCAAGGCTAATTCCCCACTTGATTCCTCCTCATTGCCTAGCTGGACATTTCCAGTGGTGGGATTCAAATTGTTCAAATTGTTGTAACACCGGTTTGGTGGGCGTGGCTTGGTGGGAGTGCTTTGTGTGCGGCAAATGCATGCTTTGTGTGAGTGTGCAGAGGCTTCCCTACTGACCTTCTCCTGCACTCTTGCACTCTCTCTGTGTCTTCAACAGCTGACGTGTGGCAATCTGCTGTGCCACACAATGCAGCTGAGCTTCAAAAGCAGGAAATAAAGATCAGTATGGAGCTGGGGCTGGTAGCAGGCCCAGCAGCTGATCTTCGGAGCTAGCGGTTCGGCCGAACCAGCCCAAAACAGTAGAACCCCACCCCTGGACATTTCCCAATAGATTTTAATGTTAAGATACAAGCATTTACTTATAAAACTACAAACTGTTGCAAACTCATTGTGAAAGAATTTTATTTAACCATTTGTTCTTGAAATGACATCCAATAGCAAAATGCTCTTACATGGTATACAATAAAAAAACACAACTACGACTCAAATAAAATAATAACAAATGAAAGACACAATTAAAGAGCATTGCTTATGGCCATAATTATTTTCTCCTTCTGAGGTCAAAGAAATCTAATCCCCATAAGAAGATTCTTTGAATTTTACCTTCCACTGCCATCAAAACCGATCTCTTTCTGATACAGGAACGATACAAATGCAAGTCTTTGAAGTAATGGCTGGATCCCAAGTCACCAATATTTTGTCAAAATTATGACACAGGGCTTGGTACATAGGCTGGCCAATGTAAAGCATTTTTGGTCTATTGCTTGCAATTAGTGGAAAATAAAATTATAGACCTGGAAAACATTAGAGAAAATTATGGAGGTCTGTTTTGCTGATATGAAGTTAGCAGGATAGTGTAGACATCTGTTTAGTGCATCAGTCCCCAATAGTGGTCCAGGGCCTATTAGGAACTGAGCCACACAGCTGGAGGTGAACAGCAAGTGAATGAATTGAAAACAAAAACCATCATACACATGTCAACTAGTCTGTGGAAAAATTGTCTTCCACGAAACCAGTGTCAGGTGCCAGAAAGTTTAGGGCCTGCTGGTTTGGTATATCTTAGTGTAATATTATTCAGTTATGCGTAATAGATATATATAATTAATTGCTTCCCTGTTTTTACAAAATACTGTTTGAGGTATCTTTGACAGTTAGATATTGAAAGAGAAAAATGTTTGGAATAATTCATCATTCTACATTGCTGCCTTGAAGAAGCTTTCCCTTCATTATTTTTGTCCAATGAGCTCTGAGGGAGGATGTCATAATGATGGGCAATGTATCTTTGTTGTTGGAATGAGATCTTTGTGCTTCAGGTACACAGCTTTGGGATGTCAAGAGGATAATTATTCTGAATCCCATTTTTAAAGGAGTTGAATGTATCAGTCATACTGCTGCAATAATAACACTGCTTCAATCATTTGGCCTTATATCTAATGGTGTCAGACAGACAAAGTTGTTGTTTAATGGAGACTTTCGACCTAGAAAATCCACCCCAAACCCAGCATTATGCACCTTGTTTTATCCTTTTTGGATATTGGAAAATAGCTTTACCTTTTCCACTGTGTTATTTTCCAGATTTGTTGGCATAGTTTGATTATAATCTTTACTGATTTTTCTGTTGCCTACTATATCTCTGTGGGTATCCCAACAGTTCCTGAAGCCTTCCAATTTGAAAAAGATCAGAATATAAGTGTATCTTCTAAGAATTTATTTTAAGGTATCTTGGATGTTGACATCTCTATGGTACAGATTTCATTATATTCCTTCTGTTTTGTTTGATCTTAGTTACTGTCTGCCTGTCTGTTGGGACTTTTAATAGATCATTTCAAGTTTGGAGCCTTCTTTGCAGTTCAGAGATCTTCGCTGTTTAGAGATGTAAAACAGCTTTTTGTCTATTCTAACAGCTTTCTGCAGCAATTTTTTAAAGTTTAATCCTGATATTTTTTTTCTTTCTCTGCTTTGACTTTTTCCCCCTTTTTGGCAGTTTCTGAATTTCCATTAGTTCTGACACCGAGGTTGCTTTCTTCTGCTCCTTTACCTTTGACAGTCTCTCTTCACATTCATCTTCAATTACTTTTTATTCCACAGTAACTCTGGTTCCTTATTAGTGAGGTTCAGACAGTGAAAGTGATACTTGACATTCACTTTGAAAATGGTGGGTGTATGGTCAGACATCATAGTGTGGAAACTGGCTGGGTTTTTCTTCTTCTTTA